>NC_032025.1:12134855-12174823 GCF_001865875.1 Lupinus angustifolius | reverse complement strand
TGAATGACTCCCATCTCGATTCTGAAACTGCTACTTCTATCTCCAACTTCCATACTCTCGCCCAAGCTAGATATTCTCGCTTGGGTGAGGATCTAAGAGATTCCCAGGCTTGAGCTCCTCGCTTGAGCGACGAGCAACAGAGGCAATTGATGAATTACCGCCAACTACCTCGCTTGAGCTAGGACGCCTCGCTTGAGCGAAGATCCGTCGCTTGAGCGAGAAGCATCAGGTATTTTGTTGCTTTTTCTCTTAGTTGTCGCTGGAGCGACTCTTTTCTCGCTTAAGCGAGATATGCACTCTTCAGAATCTTCATCTTTCTTCTTTTCTTCTCCTCTTTTCTTTATTTATTAACCTGAAACAACAAAAACGCAATAAATTCCTAGATAAAGCACAATTAACTAAGTTATCAGGAATTGTATACAATTATAACATAAATGCATACTAAGTGCCCCACAAATCATGTACAAATTTACTAATTTTTGGCACTTAACAGTTGCTAGGACTCCATTTATTGGGACAATTGTATTTTTAAATTTGCACTTATAACATTCTACTAGTGTTCTTCCCCTGAAATTTGTTCTTTTCTCTTTGGCAGGTGTGAACACTCAACTTTGTCCGGCCTATTTATAAAATCAATAAAAAATATAAAAATCTGAAAACAACAAAAAAAGAAATAAAAAACAACATTTTTTTAGATATTTCAGAATCAATTTATCTTTGAATCTTAGGTGGTGATTAAATAATTACTAGCAGTTTTGTTCGAATGATTAATTGTCGTTTTAATTAGCGGTTTCGCTTTTTTTTTTAAATTATTCGGTTTCAAAATGTTGAAAACATGATCATTCAGAAAACCCAATCACCATAGCACAATCACCAAAGTGATGTTTATCCTTTCCCTTTTGGGAAACTTTTCAAAAGTCTGTTTTTTCAGTTGATAGGAAAATTTCCTTTTTAAGTAACTTTCAGTTTTTTTCTTCTGTTATAAGTATATGATTCTCTTCTATGTTAAAAAGCAAGAAAGATTGGAATCTATTAAGTGCCAAATTGTTAAGGAAATTCATATGCTTTTGGGGCACTTAGTGCGCATTTATGCTGCACCTATGTAAGATTCCCGATAACTTAGTAATCTTGTTTTGTGTAGGAAATTTTATGTGTTTATGTTGTTTCAGGATAATATTTAAGAAAAAAGGAGAAAAAAGAGAATATTGGTACTTTTGAGCACCGCAAGCCTCGCCCGAGCGAGGGGAGGGTCGCCCAAGCCACAAATAGGAGAAAAATCACCAGAAGTCACTACTGTCCCTTGCCCAAGCGAGGGACTGTCGCCCAAGTGACAATTGGAGCTAAAAAGGCCCTGATGTCCTGCCTGATCCTCGCTAAGTGAAGGATCCTCGCTCAAGCGAGAGATCCTGACCCAAGCAAGAATCTCTAGCTTGGGCGAGAGTTTGAAAGTTGGAACTGATATTGGTGGTTTCAGAAGTCAGAAAGGGATCAGATTAACTTTTCAGAAGATATTTGGCACGAAAATAGAGAGAAACATAGGGAGATTAGGATAGAAATCGTGGAAACGATTCTACTTCACATTATTCCTTGTATAATTTCATGATTCGAGTGTTGTAATAGCGAGATGGAGTGATTAGATCTTGCTGTGGGATTCGAAATGTAATCTTCTAACCTTTGTACTCATGGATTCGATTCCATTGTAATTGTTATTTGATTTTGGGAAGTTCATCCCGTTCTTAATCCATGATTTTAATTTGCTACTAATTTCTTGTTCTTGGGTTCAAGTTTAATTGGGAAGTTAAACTTGAAGCCGAACCTGGATCATCTTCCTTCATACATCATTGCTCTAGGAATAAAGAATGATGCATGAATTGCTTTTACATGGAATTTAATGCTAGTTAATCAGTCAAATATCCAAGGAATTGGTATTTGAACGATTATCTAGGATTTTACACTCAAGGGATTGATGTGAATGATTTGAATGATATGTGCATCTGAATAAGTAAGTTCACAATTCACTTGGAATTGAATCCATGGATGTCATTGGTAAAGAACGATGCATTTTAATCCCAATTTATTTTACTTGTTTTTTCGTTCAATATATGATTTTTTACAATTAAATACAAAATTTTATAAACACATCATTATAAATATATACTAAATTCATTCTTGTAGGAATTAGTGTAAATCTAGTTTGTTCCCAAAGGACGATATCCCAGTATTTTACCGAATTTTATTACTTGGACGATACGATGCACTTGTCGTTCCAAAGGTGGAGTTGAAATTACTTCCTTCACATTTGAAGTATATATTTTTAGAAGAAGGAGGGCAGAAACCAGTAATCATCAGCAATGCCCTTACATGTGATGAAGAATAGTTGTTATTTGGGATGCTGAAGAAGAATGAAGGGTAATAGGGTGGACACTGGCTGATTTTCATGGAATCAGTCCATCTTATTTCACGCATAAGATCCATATGGAAGAGGATTACAAACCGGTGGCGCAACCTCAGAGGCGTCTTAATCTCATTATGAAGGAAGTGGTGAAGAAGGAAGTGATGAAACTATTAGATGCTGAGATGATTTATCCCATATATGATGGTAAGTGGGTTAGTCCTGTTCAGGTGGTCCCAAAGAAGGGAGGTATGGTTGTGGTCAGGAATGACAAGGATGAACTCATCCCGACCATAACAGTCACTGGTTGGCGAATGTGTATTGATTTCCTCTGCCATTCATGGATGAAATGATAGAAAGATTGGCTGGACAAGAATTCTACTGTTTTCTGGATGGCTATTCTGGTAATAATCAGATCGCTGTGGATCCCCAAGACTAGGAAAAATAGCTTTCACTTCTCCTTTTGGTGTCTTCGCATACAGGAAGATGCCAGGTGGACTTTGCAATGCACCGACAACATTTCAGAGGTGCATGTTAGCTATTTTTCTGATCTTGTGGAGCAGTGCATTGAGGTCTTTATGGATGACTTCTCGGTCTTCGGGTCGTCATTTGAGAGCTGCTTGGCAAATTTGGACATCGTTCTGCAATGATGTGTTGAGACAAACTTGGTATTGAACTGGGAAAAATGTCACTTCATGGTGACTGAGGGAGTGGTCTTGGGACACAAGATCTCTTCAAGGGGCATCGAAGTTGAGAAGGGAAAGATTGAGGTCATCAAGGACCTTCCACCACCACTTAATGTCAAGGGAATTCAGAGTTTCGTTGGGCATGTAGGCTTCTATAAAAGGTTTATTAAAGACTTTACTAAAATAGAAAAACCATTCAACAATATCTTAAACAAAGATACTATTTTTCAATTTGATGCTGAGTGTGCCAAATCTTTTGAAACCTTAAAACAAAAACTGATTTATGCTCCTATTATAGTAGCGCCCGACTGGCATCTTGATTTTGAACTTATGTGTGATGCTAGTGATTATGCTGTTGGCGCGGTACTAGGACATCGAAAGGCTAAAGTTTTCCATGCCATACACTATACTATTAAGGTATTCAATGAGGCACAAGTTAATTATGCAACCACAGAAAAAGAACTACTAGCTATATTGTATGCTTTGGAGAAATTTAGATCCTATTTGATTGGCTCCAAAGACATAATTTTTACTAATCATGCTACTATAAAATACTTGCTAACTAAATCGGACTCCAAGCCGAGATTGTTGCGTTGGGTTTTGTTGTTGCAGGAATTCGACTTGGTGATCAAGGATAAAAAAAGGAGCAAGAATTGTGTAGCAGATCATCTATCAAGACTGATCAATCAAGAGGTCACAGTAAGAGAATCAGAGGTGGTGGAGGAGTTTCCTGATGAGAAGCTTCTCATGGTTCAGGAAAGGCCATGGTTTGCTGACATGGCTAACTTTAAAGCTGTAGGGGTCATTCTTGAAGAGTTGTCGTGGCATCAAAAGAAAAGATTCTTGCGAGAGTCCCGTCAATATGTGTGGGACGACCCTCATCTTTTTAAGACTGGGTCAGATGGACTATTGAGAAGGTGTGTATCCACAGAAGAAGCCAAGAGCATCCTATGGCACTATCACAATTCGCCATATGGAGGGCACTTTAATGGAGAGAGGACAATTGCAAAAGTCTTCCAATCTGGCTTCTACTGGCCTTCTGTATTCAAGGATGCACATCAGTATGCACAACAATGTGATAAATGTTAGAGATCAGGTGGGATCTCTAAGAGGAATGAAATGCCTTTGACAAACATTCACAAAATTGAGGTGTTTGATTGCTGGGGAATTGATTTTATGGGACCATTTCCACTGTCATGTTCACAAGTATACATTCTGGTGGCGGTGGATTATGTGTCCAAATGGGTAGAGACCATAGTTTCACAAAAGGATGATGCTATGACTATGATCAAGTTTTTGAAGAGGAATATATTCAGTCGGTTTGGCACACCCGGGTACTTATTAGTGACAAAGGATCAGATTTTGCAATTCACAATTGGAGAAGGTCCTTCAACACTATGGGGTCTGACACAAGGTAGCATGACCTTATCATCCGCAAACAAATGGACAAGTGGAGGTGTCCAATCGATAGATCAAGAGAATTTTTGGAAAAAGCTGTGTCAACCACATGGAAGGATTGGTCTCTTCAATTGGATGATGCACTATGAGCCTACCTGACAACATTTAAAGCACCCACTGGACTATCCCCATTTCAGATGGTATATGGGAAGGCCTGTCATTTGCTTGTAGAGCTTGAGCTTAAAGCATTCTGGGCTTTCAAGTTTTTCAATCTGGACCCCAAAGCAACAAGTGATAAAAGGAAACTTCAATTGCAACATTTGGAGGAGATGATGCTCACTGTCTATGAATCTTCCAAATTATACAAAGAGAAGGTCAAGCTGTATCATGATCGGAAGCTCCATCAAAAAGACTTTCGGGTGGGTCAGAGTGTGCTGCTGTTCAACTACCGAATGAAGTTGTTTCTGGGCAAATTGAGGTCTAAATGGTCAAGACCCTTCCTAATTAAGGAAGTTAAATCGCATGGTGCAATCAAATTGCAAGACCCAGCATCTCAGAGTAGCTGGGTAGTCAATGGCCAAAGGGTGAAACCTTACTTGGGTGGTGACGTCGAACGGCTTACCACAATCATCAACTTATTGGATGCGTAACAGAACAAGCGTCAAGCTAATGACGTTAAACAAGCGCTAACTGGAAGGCAATCCAACTTTCTTTTCTGCTTGCATTAAAAAAAAGAGGAATTTTTGGGTATTTCTCGCTCAAGCGAGGCATGCTTTGTTCAGGCAAGGAAAGTGACCCTTTAGTGTCAGGTCCCTCGCTTAACCGAGAGTGGCCTCGCCCAAGCGAGGAAGGCAAATTTTTATTGAAATGTTTTGTCCAATCCTCGCCCAAGCGAGAGCTCCTCGCTCAAGCGAGGCTAACATGTCCATATTTTTCTGAGCTTCTCGCTCAAGCGAGAGACTGCGAAATTGCTTTTAAAAACAAGTGTGAGGGGTCCAACTCCTCACATCCCCATTGCAATCAAACACGAAAAGCAACCTCGTGAGTCTCTCCAAGAGCCCAAGTTCTCTTCTTCTTCATAAGTTAGTGCACACACACAAGCTTTGCATCATGAGCGGACCAATGTAAGTGCATTTTTAGCATCTTGAACCTATTACCTCTCTATTTGTGCATTTTGATTATTCCCATTCGTTTAGGTACATTTAGGTACTTTAGGTCGCTCTTGATGCTACTTTATCATTAGTATTACATTGCATTGTTGTTGTGTTACCATGAGTGCCCATATCAAGAAACCCGGGCTTCCTAAGTGGAAACCCCAAATATAATTCATAAAAGTGGCACTCATGTGTTCGAGTTGGTTAAGCGGTTGTTATAGTGACATTGTAGCAATGAATATCATTTGTGAATTAATTTATGTAATGTCACTCACTATGTATTTGGTTTTTCTATGTTACAGGAGGAGAAAGTCTATTGCTACAAATGATCCCCCTTCTCCCAAGAAATTGAAGGGTGTATCAACCTCCCAGGCCCCGCAAGCGTTCGACAGAAACAAATTCAAGAAAAAGGGCAAGGAGGATCGTTATCTCCTGCTCCTCAACTAGATTTTTGTGTAAGAGAGGCGAGTGCATTTACAGACAGAGGACCTTCCAGTTTTCACTATGCATCTAGATCGGCTGAAATGGTGGATATTGGCCACCCCAAATGAGAAATTTGATCCAGATGTAGTACGTGAGTTTTATGCAAATGCTTACCCGCTGGAGGAGGGGGGAGAAGAGCTGTCTTACAAATTCTTGGTGAGAGGAAAAACGATGCTATTTGACAGAGATACAATCAATGAATTGTTGGGTAGCTCGTATGATGCAGCAACCGACGGGACCGAGGACGAGTACAACTGGATGATTCAGAAGTCTCGTACTCTAGCCCAAGGCGGGTTCGACCCGACTAACACCGCTCAGAAGTTGTGCATTCCTGGTCAATCTTACACCACTAACTCTGATGGCCATCCATTGCAGATTTATCGAAAGCACATGACTTCATTGGCCCAGTTGTGGATGATATTCCTCCTACACAACATGATCCGTAATAGTCACGTATCATCTCTGCCACTGTTCGACTGCCACATTATCTATGCCATCCTCCTCGGCCTGAAAATCAATATGGCTGGAATACGTAGTCTTGATTTCTCTATTATACCTAAGGATACGTATGAGCAAGATAAACTCTTGTCAGATATAAATATAAAAAAATATATTTTGTTTTAGTAATTGGATTTTAAATAAATAATTTTTATAGGTATAAAAGTCAATGTTATTAGCAAAGGTACCATTAATACGAGCGACCGAGATGCTAATACCTTCCCTGATCCGTAATCGACTCTAGAGCTTAGAATCTTTGTGTAAAGACCATATTATCCAAATTGGGCATAAACGAGAGTTTTCTACATTTCAACCGCAAAAAACGTAGTAACGACTCCAAATCATCTGAGAGAGGTAGATATTGAGTTCGCCTCATCCTAAGTCCCGAGCCGGTCTTCCAATCGAAAATCGGGTCGCGACAGTAGGACCTCCTCTGCCTTGTCTCCTCCCATGCGTTTGGTTCCCTTTCACATACAAACCATCACGTGAGACCCTTCCCTTACATCCTGTCTTCTTTGAGTGTGAGACAAAAGTGCATATGTGATCTCATCTAGTTTGATTGAGTCTTTCCCGTACGTCAATGTTGTCACCAAGTGTTCATAGGAATTTTGAAAAGAACGCAGTAATATTATTGTTTTATTCTCATCATCAACTTTCATATCAAGTTTTGGAAAATCATTGATCACTTGATTAAAATTGTTGAGATGTTGTTGAAAATTAGCACCCTCCTACATCTTCAGGCAATATAGTCTATGTTTCAAATACTTCTTATTTTTAGAGACTTGGACATGAATCGCTTCTCTAATGTCTCTCATACCTCTGTTGGTGACGTCAAATCCAGAATATGATACATCACCTCATCTAATAAATAGAGTTGTATTGTTCATGCAACTTTCTCTTTCAACTCTTCCTAATCCAGTTGATCCATACCTTCTGATTTATTCTCACGCAACGCCTTTGATAGACCTTGTTGAACCAAGATATCCTTAACCCTCCTTTGCCACTATCCGAAATTACCAGTTCCATTGAACTTCTCCACCTCGAATTTGGCACATGAGTTAAGAGCTATCTAATACCAATTGTTGAGAACAAGCTAGCAACAAAATAGTAAAAGAGTATAGAGAAAAAAGAATAATACAAGAGATTTGATAACGAGGTTCGACCAATTGTGCCTCTATCCCCGGAAGCGTTGAGAGACTACCACTATATATTATTAGAGAATAAGTATTTGTGTTTGACTATTCTTCTCCTTGTTACATTAGGTTTATATAACATAAATATATATCTCTCTACCTCAACCCCTTTACATCAGGCCAAACTCATAACTTGTATTGCTATTATCTAGAGATATGAGTCATTACACAACAGAAATGAATATAAAGTTTTGCTTAGAACGCAAAGTCATATGTAAAGAGAGCTTGACAATCCAATATGAAGTTTTGGTTATGGATGTAAGAGTTAAGAGAAAAGCGAAGAAGAGAAAAGCGAAGAAATAGTCTCAAGTAAGACTGACAATAAACGAAGCCAACTCGACATTCATTCGAAATTCGAAAAAATCATCATATATAAAGTGAAATATCAAGATTTAATTTCTAAGAGAAATACTTATTATGATGCACAACTTAACCTTTCAAGGAAATTCCTAATAGGGATTCGTTTTGCAAATAAAGGCTATTTGATCCTTCTACCTTTGATGACTGACTTAGGAGTTCTTCCTTTTATCTCGGCCAATCAATCATATGAGAAATGAAGGCGAAACCTAGAATACGGATTTAAAAGGAAACTCGTCTCGTGACCAGTGAAGTTGTGCAATACTTTGAAGGGAATTAACCCCTCATTCAAATGAAGGAGAAACCTTAACAAAGAAAGAGAAACATTTTTCTCAACCATTAAGTCCTTCATCTTGTCCTATTAATCCACTTTATGATGCCCGACAAACCCCTGCTACGGAGAGGGATCACGGGACTAGACAATCTAAAACAAGATAAAATATTTAAATAAAAAACTGACCCAAATTAAATAAAATCACAGGACTAGAAAATCTAATACATTGACTAGACTTAGACTTTCTAGTTGTATGGATCACTGCTTAGGTTGTCAAGTGCTATTTGTTCATCTCTGTTGTGCTATTCTCTCCAAAGATTTTCTTGATATGAGAGGTAATGAGGTGTGATAGAATGGGAATAATCTCCCTTCTCAAGGAGTTTAAAAATTTATGACGGGAATTGAAATGTTAGAGTAACAATTCTTTCACAAACATTTTATACTACTTCCAAATTGAGGGAGTAAGTTGCTTTTCTACATGGAATTTACTATTCTACAACATATGTTTAGTTACTTAATAATGTTTTTATGGGTTATATTAATATTTTAAACTCTATACTTTTTTTTTATAATCTCAAGTTTATCGTTTTAACTTTATATTAAGAATGATGATATATCATCCTACCAAATTTTCTGACAAATCTTTTTATATTACAAGAAAGTGATATATATTACTTGTAAATCAATTATTAATAAACTTCACACATGTTACTTTTGTTATGCAACAGAAGAATTTTGTAGGAACATTTTCCTTATATTAAAAATAGTTGTTTAAGATGTTGGAGGGACTTAGGTAAGTCAAAGTTTGAGGTTCTTAGCTTTGGCATTCACTTAAAATGTATGACTATTCAGATATTAATATGAGGCCATTCTAAGTTATTGCAGGGTCATGAATGCAACACCATACAAAAAGTTTGAGGAGTTTGCAAGAATACAATGGTGACAACTTTGGGTGCACATATATTGTTTTACAAGTTGTATCGTTGTATGTGCCACTAGTTGTGATTGATCAGAAAATTAGTTAATTATTAATTTTTTATCTTAAATATATTTTTTCCAACCAATCACAGACTAATAGTACATGCAGTGATACAACTTATAGAATAGCAGATGCGCTCTCATCAATTTCCATGCAATTAGTGCTTCTAATACTCTCTCAACCAAGCATTAATGAATTTCTTATATGACACCATTTCAGAGAAAAATATTGTTGTAACTTAAAAAATGTTGTAAGAGGTTGTCTTTATCCTTTTATGATCAAAACTTGTAGTCGCATTCTTACGTTGAGAACATAGATAGGTCCTTACCTTAATTATTTTGTGGTCATTGTGGTGTAGTGCTTGTCCTTATTATTTGAAACTTGCATGGTTGGTTGGATTTATACTTTAAACATTGTAGCATGGACCGCTACTACTATCATTACATGCCATGAAAAATTTAGAAGGAATAATAATATTTAATTATAATTTATAATTAAAAACAATTCAGTAAAAAAATATAACGAAACTTAACATATTAATTCTCAATAAAATTAATTAATAATTAAGGATATTAAAGAAAAATGTATATTAATTTAAAATGTTGCTCTTCGTTCTTTTAAAGACTTAAACGCATCAATAATTGAATATGAGGTAAAGATTTCAACTATTTCCTTTTCAATATAATCATATTGTCTGCAAGAAATTAATCTTCCATCTTACTACGTATTATTGTTTTGATTATCTTGATGGTTGAAAATGATTTTTCTGTAATACTTGTAGAAACCAGAGGATAAGGCAAGAAGAATAACTGGATCAAGTAAGTAATATGATTCACCTTCCCCGTTTTTGACAAAACTTCACTTAATTTTGATATAGTCGAGAGGTTCTTTAAATTTGAATAGCTAACAACGTCAAAAATAAAATGTTGAAGTTGATATCTCAAGTTAATCTTCTCAAGCTCATTAAACTCTATAGGATATAATTTTTTCACAAGAATACATATATTATCGATATTAGATGTTTTGTAAACATCTTTAGGATCCAAACTAATGCTCAGAGTTAAAAGTTCCATTGTTTGCTAACTGAACCTGCAATTCAATTACGACAACTCCTTGTCAATTGTAATAAGAAATATATTCACCCTATCATGATGCACAAATGTGATGTAATCCTTTTGATGATGAGTCCACCCTTCACATGCTATATAAATGTTATTAAAATCATAAATGTAAATGTCATATTGCTTACAAGATAATGTATCAGTTTTCAATAAATTTTACCAATCACCATCTCTCAACTAGCTGCACAACATTAATTATATCTTGGAACTTTTGTTGGAAAACTTGACAAAGGCAATTCATGATCCCCATAATTTCTTTCATCAAGTGTAAAATCAATATGAATTAAATGAATCATAGTATTATAAGCAACATCCACATCTATACATGTAAGAGAGCTTGACTTGTTATCTATAATTTTGAGAAGGACCATACAAGTTGCATTATACATATATATCAAGCTACCAATTGAAGAAAAATGTGATCTCCAACGAGTATCTTCAGCCCGTTTCAAAGTGTCAATATGATTTTCTACTTTACGATCTATAAGTTCATCAATCTCTACCAAATATTCAAATTCGTATGGTTTGAGAACCTGTAACTCACCATGACGCTTACTAGAGAAACACATAATATTGACAATAAAAGTCAATTTTGAGAAAAACTGATGGACAATTGTAACTTCTCTTGATGCATCAACCAAAGCAAGTTAAAATCTATGTGAAAAGCAATGCAAATAATAAACTTATGAACAATATTTGAGAAACAACGCTTGTAATCTATTTAAATTCACTCTCATATTACTTGCACCATAATACTCTTGGCCACGAATGATTGAAACATCAAGATTATGTTGAGAAAGAACACCACATATTGTTTTTTGTAAGAGTTATAGTTGCAGTTACTATTGGCAATTTGGGCAAAGCCTATGATCCTAGCCAACTCGCACTTATTGGGTGGGCAGGGCATGAAAAATATGCTCATTTATCCTAAAATGTCTGCTCAACATGCCCTATTCACCTGCAGACATTCCAAACGGGAAAAATGGCGCCCCACATACATTATTAAAGAAATATTGAACATCAAATATACAAATGTATATATGTTTTATCAAATATAAGAAAATGCGTTACATTTGTTATATATGCATTTGTATACCAAATGTAAGAAAATAGTATCATTTTCTTATTATATATGCATATGTATTTTGTATATTATATATATATATATGAATGTATTATTCGTTATGTATTTTGAATGTAAGTTATGTACTATACATATTTTGTATTATGTATATGCATTTATATTTTGTATGTGTTAATCCATTTGTATGATTGTTTATTATGATAGATACATTTATATATTTGTTTTCAAATTATGTAATGTTTATTTTTTATGAAGTGTGTATAAATTTGTATATATATATATATTGTTTTTATCTAAGGTGGACATGACATAATATTTAATGCCCTTTTTAAAAACGGGCATGCCCTAATTTAGGCGGACATTGCATGGACACAGATAGGGTGACCCTAATTGTCAATATTAGATGCAATATCCTTAACATGCACAATATTAAAAAATTGTTCTTGCATGCAACTAATTTTATCTACAAACCTCAAAACAACAATCATTTGCTCCCTTTATGATTCATCAACAATTATGCAAAATTTAGAATCCTCAATCTCTTCTCTGATATATCTTCTCACCTTACTAGATATGAGATGCATGATTTCCTTTTGAATTATATAAGATATATATATATATATATATATATATATATATATTTGAATTATATAGAGCATTCCCCGACAATACTTTTGTAAGTTCATCATTGTATGATGCTAGGAGTTTGACGAATTCAAGAAAATTACATCTATTTTTTATTGTGGCGTTTCATCATGGCCTCTAAAATCACAAACTTGAAAAATGAGCCAGCAAATTGAATCTAAATGGTTAAGTCGTCACTAGATTTGTTTGATTTAATTAGAACTTTGCACATTAAAGATATTATGAATATACTCACATTGGTTCAACAAATTAAAATAATCTTTTATTGAATTGTGAGGTGATATCACAACTCACAATTTGTTACATCGTCAGAATTAATAAAAGCCTACTTTCTATATTTAGATTTCTTAGTAGCTTATTTCTCCTCTTTTCTCACTTATTTATGTTATTTTCTTTTATATATATATATATATATATATATATATATATATATATATACCACAAAATAGCTTATATAATATCATATTTTTTATCTTGTCAATACATTACTTATGTGTTAATTATCATTCCTTTCAAATAAAAATATCGAAGAAGATAATACATTGATAATATAAAATGTTTTTTATATTGACAATTGATAGATACTAAACTATATACATTCACTATTACTTATAAAAAAATATACATGTTCTATTTTAATTGACATGGTTTAATTATATAATTTATTGATATACCAATTTAAATACAAAATGGTAAAAGCAAGTGGAGGAAGGCTACTATCTTGTTGGATGGAGCATATTTTGTTATCCTAAAAAGTGTACTACTCTATGTGTTACTTACTTGTAATTGGTTGAAAAATATATATTTAAATTAAAAATTTAATAATTAAGTATTTTTCTGACCAATATCAAGTGGTGACACATGAAGTAACACACTTTTTGGTAGGGGTGAGCAAGACTTGGCCCGACCCTAGGCTTTAACACCCGCAATTTTCTATTCTTTTAATATGTGAGTTAAAAATCTTGATTTATTTTTGTAGATTTATCTAAAAATAAATATGATTTTTTTAGATTAATTGTAAATCTTTTAATGTTTACTTCATATGTTTATGATTTTTGTTCTATTCGAGAAACAAATTATTTTATTGGTTATCTCACATCTAAGTGAATATATATAATCTAATAACGAGTTTCTAGGTAATTTATGTTAGAAGTATTATATTATCGTTATATTGAATTATTTATATTTTTAGAAGTGCCTACATGAGAAATTCATTAAATATATTGGGAACATTTATCTTTTCGATTATAAATTTACTATGTTAAATCTCCTATATTAATTATTATAATGTTATCTTTGTAACTTTTGATTAAATTTGTTATGATTATCATAACATATTTAAGATCATCTCAACATCTTTATCTTTTTTATCCTGTAATCATTTTATCCCTAACTATATACCATCATTTTATCATATATATATATATATATATATAATATGTATTAATGTTACTATATCTATACGGATATATTATATAAATAATGTTAGGTCGTGATTGTTAGAGTATTATTTTAATTATATATGTATATAGATTAATATTCAAGGCATGTTCCCCGTATTCTTTCCTTAATTTATGTTTTGTTATTGTTATATAGTTATATAATCTATGAATAATCTTTTGTTTGCACGTTTTATTTGTGTTTGAAACCTAGTTTACTATATCTTAGCCACAAAATTATCTTTGCATTTTTTCTCTTCTACACACAACCCTAACCTCCATCTCCCTTTTCTAATCCTAATCTTTATGGATTCTAATCCTAGCCTCAAAGCACTCACAAGTCTTTGACGCCCATCAGTATATCCTACACTATTAATTTATTTCTAATACTTATAGCCATAAGATAAGAGTGTAGAACATCCCCATCCTTGTTGGCTTCTGGATATAGTGGTTGGAAGAAGGTATGGGAGCCCTTGTCATCATAAGTGTTTTATATTTTATCTTGTTTTTTTTACTTAACTTCTAATTATTTTGCCTTTCTCCTTGGAATTCCTTAGTTGTATGCTCTTTATTTTAAGAAAGTTCCATTTTTTCCTCTAAAAAACCACACTTATCTGGACCTATTAGTTGTTAATTTGATAATTCTTTTAACAATGCATGCCACATGTTTCTTATACTTTAAATAATACATTTTCTATCTTCATGTTCACATCTGAATTTGATTTTTATGTTGGGGTTTCAAAACTTATCTTGTGTAAATCTTGAGGATTATTTCTCTAATAGGTATATTGATGAAGTTTACAATATTAATCTTTGCAATTCTATGTACAACTGTAGTTATGTGCATGTATTTGCATTATGTTAAAAATAATTCATATTTATTGATATTTTTATTCATATTAATGGGTAACTTTGTAAAAAGAAAACAAATTTTGATTGTAGCCAAGTTTCCATATCATGGTGATAAGAAATCCTAAAATCCACCACCAAGTCACTTATGTTATTTTACAATAGTTCTTTAGTAACATACTGTAAAATAAAATATTTTGCTGCAGAAAACTTAAAGTGCTTTGTTATGTTGCTTTACAGTGTCAACCCAATTATATTGAGTGTGAAGTTGGTTTTCAAAGTTTATGAGATCAATCTATAAGACTATTTTTAGTTATTTCTCAAATGATAGGAAAGTATAGTTTGTTATAGGGTATTGATTTGTAGGAGTTAAATTTTTGTAGAAGTAGTAATCTTAGAGTTACAAACCTCTACACTGTTATAGTGAATCTAAAAGTATAAGTGATGATTGTTTATAAAATAGTATAGGATGTAAACACATACAAATATATACACTGTACACATTACTAAAATAAGTTACTATGTTTGGTTTTATTTTACTTTTATATGTGTAATTATGTATGTTATTTTTGTAAATTATTGACCAATGCTAGATTAGTTGTTAGTTTTAGGTAGAGTAGAATTTGATTTGTTTATTGAATGTTATTGGCTTATGTATGAGAATAGATTTTAAACCTGAAGGAGACAATGAAAGATCTAGTTTGTTTGCTGGACAAGGAGCTTACATAAACCTAGGCGAGGGAGAAGACCATTGTGGTCTTAGAGTATTTCATTGAGTTTTTTCCTCTCCGATTCCCTCAAAATCCGGAGAGTTTTGTAGATTAGGAACTCCCATGGAAAGTTGTTTTCCATGTAAGAATCCTTAATCTTTTTCAAGACGATATATAGAGTCTTAGATATTTGATTGTTCTAGAAATATATGTGTATGAATTCGCTTTTGTGTAGCATAATGCGATGTACTCTCTTATGATATTACATCATCATGAAAGGTTGTTAAATAATTATGTTTGTATGCATGTGAGCATCGTGATAAATTAATAATTATTTTATGTGCTAAATGTCTGTGATAAGGTTGTAATTTAGAAATGTCTCAATTGTAATGGTTATGTTATTGATTGTTGTATAGGTGTATTGAAATGAAAAATATATATAAGTGATTGTTGTATTGAAATGAAAAATATATATGTGATTTTTGTATTTATAGGAGAAAATGTAATTAAGTTGATTGTTGTATTGATTTTAAAATATGTAAATTGATTATTGTATTTGATGAGAAATATATATGTTAGTTGTTATATTGATATGGAAAATACATAAGTTTGAAATTAAGGTTTTGCACATTGATCTTGGATACTAAGTTAGCGTCTTGAGCTCGTCCATTGGACTTGACATTATAGATATGCATTTGGGCTGAGATGACTAACTTAGGTTATATTTGTTGAAATTAAAATTGGTAAAACCTTGATTAAAAAATTTAATGGGCTAACTTCGGTTAGTGTACATGCATTGCATTCTTGTTGTTGGAGAAAATGGAAAGATACGATGATAGGGCGGCAATGATAGTGATTCATCAAGAAGCCTTGATGTATTGCTTAGGTGGGACATTCTAGTGAGGGTCCGGGTTCATTACCCGTATGACCAGGATAGTCTTACATACAAACTAAGTGGTGTCTGACACCCCCTTGTGTATTTCATGATCGGTAGAGACGAATCCTGAAACTGACTGGGCTTACCACGTAAGCACCTCAGATAGAGGTAATGAAAAACAATTGATGTTGTTACTTACTTTTTTAAGGATATCTGTACTCCCATTTGATTTCCTACTAGGATCTTGGCCCGAGTATTGTATTTTTGGTGGCAATTGGTTGGTTGAATTGCATATTGCATTACATGAAAGATATATTAATTGGGGATGTGAATATCCTCTTGTATAATACACAAACTTCATGCATCATTTGCATATGTTTGACATTATATGATTATAGCTGTGTTATAGGATGTCTGTTAAGTGCCAATTTGTTAATGAAATGTATATGATTTTGGGGCACTTAGTGCGTATTTATGTTGTTATTGCGTACAATTCCCGATAACTTAATTAATCTTGTATTGTTTAAGAATTTAATTGTGTTGTGTTGTTTGAAGGTAACAAAGGAGAAAAAAAGAGGAGAAGAATGAAGTTTATGAATAGTACAAGCATCGCCCAAGCAAGGGAATGGTCGCCCAAGCGAAAACTCAAAAGAAAATCATCAAAAAACACTATTGTCCCTCGCCCAAGCGAGGATTGTCGCCCAGGCGACAATTGGGGACCAGGAATCCTCTAGCATCTGTTTCTCCCTCGCCCAAGCAAGGGCACCTCGCCTAGGCGAGGTGTTCAGGCGTGGGAATGGCATCTTCTCTCGCTCAAGCGAGAGACTAGCAGTTGGAGCCTGATATAGGCAGTTCCGGACAACAGGGGAGAGAAGAAAAGCACTTCTGAAGCATTATTGGAGAAAAATTGAGAGAAACAAGTGGAGATTATGATAGAAATCATGGGAATGATTCTAATTCATATTTCCTTGTATAATGTCATGATTCAAGCATTGTAATGGCGAGGATGAGTGAATAGTTGTTGTTGTGGGTTTTGAAATGCAATCTTCTAACCTTAGTACTCATGGATTGGATTCTATTGTAATTGTTATTTGATTTTGGGAAGTTTATCGCGTTCTTAATGCTTGAATTTACTTTGCTACTAATTTCTTGCTCTTGGGTTCAAGTTTAATTGGAAAGTTAATCTTGATACCGAATCTAGATCATCTTCCTCCATACATCATTGCTCTAGGAATGGACAATGATGCATGAATTGCTTTTACTTGGAACTTAATGCTAGTTAATCGGTCAAATATCCAAGGAATTGGTGTTTAAGTGATCATCTAAGCATTTTACACTCAAGGAATTGATGTGAATAATTTGAAGAAAATGTTCATCTGAATCAGTAACTTTACAAGTTACTTGGAATTTAATCCATGGATGTCAATGGGAAAAAACGATGCATTTCGATCCCAACTTATTTTAATCTTTTTAGTTCGATTTATGATTTTACAAAACCAATTACAAAATTTCACAAACCAATTCTTGTAAATATATACTCAATTCATTCTTGTAGGAATTAGTGTAAGTCCACTCTGCTCCTTGACGATGATATCCCAGTATTTTGCCAGACTTTATTACTTGGACGATACAATGCGTTTGCCGTTCCATAAATATATAACAAGTTTTTGGTGCCACTGCCGGAGAGCAATGAGCGATTTACATTAGTTATTTATAGAGTTTATTGAGTCTTGTACATAGTTATTCTTTAATTCTTTGTAGTATAGTTACCCCTTGTGCTAACCTTTGTTGTAGTCTTCTTATTTATGCTTTTGCGAGGTAAATCTACATAAGAGCTATTACCCAAAGATTGAGAAGTCTGCTAAAGTAATCGGAAGAAAGCAAAAGAGAAGAGACAACATGGTACTCAGGAAGCATATTGTAGCTCTGATCCGACTACAATTTTAGAGTCTTAGTTAGAGAAGATGGAGAATGCCAATAATGCCAATGATAATAACCCAAAGCCTAATCCTCCAAGGAGGACGTTAGGTGATTTTGTCATGTATCAAGGTCCTCGACACTACTCTAGCATTGTGATTCCACACATTGTCAGGACAATGGAAATCAAGCCTGCATATCTGAATCTAGCCAGTGCTCACCAGTTCACGGGCAAGGATTATGAAGATCTGTATGCTCATTTGGATAATTTCTATGAGCTGGTGGCTAATATGGGGTATCCTGACACTGAGAGGGAAGCTGCATACATGATCCTGTTTCCATTTTCCCTCCTTGTTGAAGCTAAGGAATGGCTAAAATCACGTCCAAACCAAAGCTTAACCAATTGGAGTGATTTGGAAACTAAGTTTTTGATAAGATTTTTCCCTCCGGCGAGGTATGTGCATGCGAAGTTTGAAATTTCTACATTCAGACAAGGTGCAGAGGAAGCATTTTATGAGGCATGGGATCATTTCTAGATGTTGCTGAGGAAATGTCCCAACCATGGGTTTGAGGATGTTGACCAACTGAATATATTATGTAATGGGTTGAAGCCAAAGACAAAGATGATATTGGATGCTGCAACTGGTGGCACTATGATGGCAGTGGATGTTGTGCAAGCCACCAGAATTATTAATGCATTATCTGCTACATATTGGCAAGCTCAACATAATAGAAGGACAATACAAAAAAGAGGGGTGCTAGACTTGAATACTTCTGATGCCATTCTGGCTCAAAACAAGATTCTAACACAACATATTGAGGCAGTCACCAAGCGGATGTCCAAGTAGCCTCAACAACTAAATATGATACAGACTCCTTCGGTTCATCAACAAGTGCTACACTGCAAGTTTTGTGGGGGTGATCATGTTATTGGTCATTGCTCAATGCCTATCAAAACTCAAGAAGAGGAGGTTCAATATGTTAACAATCAACCTCGTCAGGGTAATTTCCCTAACAACCCTTCGTTCAACTATCAGTTTTCAAAGGGTTGGAGGGGAAACCAGAACCAGAATAAGAATTTTGGGTGGAGGCAAGAGGCAGATCCATCTAACAGGAAACCACCATATCAACCATCTTATCAACAAGGTCCACATCCACCATTGCATGAGAGGCAGACAAAGTTGGAAGAGACATTAGAGAAATTCATGCAAGTCTCCATTTCAAACCAGAAAAATACTGATGCATCTATCAGGAATTTGTAGACTCAGGTGGGTCAATTGGCTAAGCAAATGGTAGAGCAAGATTCAGATCGACAACAATTCTCCGCCAACACTCAAACCAATCCGAAAGAACACTGCAAATCTATAACTACTAGAAGTGGTAAGGTAATTGGTAAAGGTATTGGTGAGAACTTAGCGGTTGAGGAAGAGGTTCAGAGAGAAACTAAAGCTAGGAAATAAGAGAAAGTAATCAGAGAGACACAAAAGGGTGATGTGGTACAAGATGGGGAAGGGGTTGCTACAAATGGGGATGATATAAGGGAGAACAATGACAAGAGGAAGGGTGATCTACCTTAGCTGAAGGATCTCCCTTATGCAAAGAGGCATTCCAAGAAAGACAAGGAGCGACAATATGCTAGGTTCTTAGATTTATTCAAGAACCTCCAAATCAACATTCCTTTCATGGAGGCGATGGAACAAATACATATCTATGCTAAATTTATGAAAGACTTGTTGACAAAGAAAAGAAAGTTTTCAGAAGAGACAATGACCTTAGAAGCTGGGTGCAGTGCTATCATTCAGAAGTCTTTTCCTGAGAAGACTAAATATTCGAGCAACATCACTATTTCGGTCAATATTAGTGAACTATCTAGAAAGGCACTGCTTGATCTGGGTGCCATCATTAATTTGATGCCCCTTTATTATGATGAACAAGATTGGGGATTTGGAGATCAAGCCTACTAGGATGACCTTGCAACTTGCCGATAGATCTATTAAGTATCCTTATGGAGTTGCAGAGGATGTTTTGGTAAAGGTAGATGGGTTAGTTTTTCCTGTGGATTTTGTCATCATGGATATTTAGGAGGATAAGGAGGTTCCTCTTATTTTAGGCAGACCCTTCATGAACATTGCCCGAGTTATTATTGATGTTGATGATGGAAAGTTGAATGTAAGAGTGGAAGACCAAGAAGCCAATTTTAGTGTTTTTGAAGCTACGCAACATCCAAGGGACAAGCAACACTACTTTCAGGTGGATGTCATTGAGGACTTATTCATGTTCGATGACATTCACTTGAATAGGAATAGTCCCTTGGAGAAGGTCTTTAGGGGAGACCTAGAAGGAAGCCGTATGAAGGAAGATAAGATGATCAAAACATGCTTGGCAGAGTTGGATGCACCCCAAAGGTTGCATCTGATCTGAATCACATTGATGAGCTGGGTAAAGAGAAGACATTTGAGGCTTCAAAGGTGAAATTAAAACTACTTCCTTCGTATTTGAAGTATGTATTCTTAGAAGACGGAGGGCAGAAACCGGTAATCATCAGCAACGCCCTTTCATGTGATGAAGAACAATAAGTAATTGGAGTGCTGAAGAAAAATGCCGTGGTGATAGGGTGGACACTGGTTGATTTGCATGGAATCAGTCCATCCTATTGCATGTATAAGATCCATATGGAAGATGATTACAACTGGTGGCGCAACCTCAGAGGCTTCTTAATCACACTATGAAGGAAGTGGTGAAGAAGGAAGTGATGAAACTATAGGATACTGAGATGATTTATCCCATATCTGATAGCAAGTGGGTGAGTCCGGTTCAGGTGGTCCTAAAGAAGGGGGTATGACTGCGGTTAGGAACGATAAAGATGAATTGATCCCCACCAGAGTAGTCACTGGATGGTGTATGTGCATTGATTATCAGAAACTGAACCAGGCCACTCGAAAAGATCACTTTCCTCCGCCATTCATGGGCCAAATGATTGAGAGTTTGGTTGGACAAGCATTCTGCTGCTTCTTGGATGGGTATTCAGTCTATAAGGTAATCACTGTGGATCCCAAGACCAAGAAAAGACAGCTTGCACATGTCCTTTTGGTGTCTTCGCATACAGGAAGATGCCATTTGGATCGTGTAATGCATTAGTAACATTTCAAAGGTGCATGTTAGCTATTTTTTTTGGATCTTGTGGAGAAGTGCATTGGGATTTTTATGGATGACTTATTGGTCTCTAGGTCATCATTTGAGAGTTGCTTAGCAAATCTGGACATCATTCTACAACGATGTGTTGAGACAAATTTGGTACTGAACTAGGAGAAGTGTCACTTCATGGTGACTGAGGGAGTGGTCTTGGGACACAAGATCTCTTTCCGGGGCATCGAAGTTGACAAGGCGAAGATTGAGGTCATCAAGGACCTTCCACCACCACTTAATGCCAAGGGAATTTAGAGTTTCCTTGGATATGTATATTTTTATAGAAGGTTTATCAAATACTTTTCTAAAATTGCAAAACCACTCAACAATCTTCTTAACAAAGATATTGTTTTTCAATTTGATGTTGAGTATGCAAAATCTTTTGAAACTTTGAAAGAAAAACTGATTTCTGCTCCTATTATAGTAGCGCCCGACTAGCATCTTGATTTTGAACATATGTGTGACGCTAGTGACTATGCCATCAGCGCGGTACTAGGACAAGAAAGGCTAAAGTTTTCCATGCTATACATTACGCTAGTAAGGTATTAAATGAGGCACAAGTAAACTATGCCATAACAGAAAAGGAACTACTAGCTATAGTGTATGCGTTGGAAAAATTTAGATCTTACTTGATTGGATCAAGAGTGATTATTTTTACTGATCATGCTACTATTAAGTATCTGCTATCTAAATCGGACTCCAAGCCGAGATTGTTGCGCTAAGTGTTATTATTGCAAGAATTCGACTTAGTGATCAAGGATAAAAATGGGAGCGAAAATTGTGTAGTAGATCATCTGTCGAGACTGGTCAATCAAGAGGTAACAGTGAGAGAATCAGAGGTGGTGGATGAGTTTCCTGATGAGAAGCTTCTCTTGATTCAGGAAAGGCCAGGGTTTGCTGACATGGCAAACTTTAAAGCTGTAGGGGTAATTCCCGAAGAGTTGACTTGACACCAAAAGAAAAGGTTCTTGCAAGATTCCCGTCAGTATGTGTGGGATGACCCTCATATTTTTAAGACTAGGTCAGATGGATTATTGAGGAGGTGTGTTTCTACAGAAGAGGCTAAGAACATCCCATGGCATTATCACAGTTCGCCATATGGAGGGCACTTCAATGGAGAGAGGACAACTGCCGAAGTCCTCCAATCTGGCTTATACTCGCCTTCTGTATTCAAAGATGAACAAAAATATGCACAGCAGTGTGGCAACTGCTAGAGATCAGGCGACATCTCCAAGAAGAATGAGATGCCATTGACCAACATTCAGGAAATTGAGCTGTTTGATTGCTGGGGAATTGACTTCATGGGACCATTTCAACCATCATATTCACAAGTATACATTCTGGTGGTGGTGGATTATATGTCCAAGTGGGTGGAGGTCGTAGCTGCACAAAAGGATGATGCTAAGACCGTGATCAAGTTTTTATAGAGGAATGTATTTAGTTGGAGAAGGTCCTACAACACTACAGAGTCCGACACAAGGTAGCATCACCTTATCATCCATAGACAAAAGGACAAGCGAAGGTGTCCAATCGAGAGATAAAGAGAATTATGGAAAAAAATAGGGTCAACCACAAGGAAGGATTGATCTCTTTAATTGGATGATGCACTATGGACCTATCGAACAACATTCAAAGCCCCCACTAGATTATCCCCTTTTCATCCGGTATATGGGAAGGGGTGTGATTTGCCTATAGAGCTTGAGCATAAGGCATTCTGGGCCATCAAGTTCTTCAATCTAGATCCCAAAGCAGCAAGTGACCAAAGGAAGTTTCAGTTGCAACATTTGGAGGAGATGAGACTCACTGCATATGAATCCTACAAATTATATAAAGAGAAGGTCAAGATGTATCATGACCGGAAGATCCGTCAAAAAGACTTTCGGGTGGGTCAGAGTGTACTGTTGTTCAATTACTGAATGAAGTTATTTCCTGGTAAACTGAGGTCTAAATGGTCAGGACCCTTCCTAATTTAGGTAGTTAAATCGCATGGAGCGATCGAATTGCAGGACCTGACATCTCAGAGAATATAGGCAGTCAATGGCTAGAGGGTGAAACCTTACTTGGGTGGTGACGTCGAGCGGCTCACCATAATCATCAACTTGTCAGATGCTTAAAAAAACAGGCGTCGAACTAATGACGTTAAACAAGCGCTACCTGGAAGGCAATCCAACTTTATTTGTCCTTTGCTTAGTTTATGTAATCTGTGTAGTTAAAAAAAGAGAGGAATTTCTTGGCAATTCTCGCCCAGGCGAGGAAGGTGACCTTTCAGTGCTAGGTCCCTCGCCCAGGCGAGGAAACCCTCGACTAAGCGACAATTATTTGGCTACTTACTATTTTTCCTTCGCCTATGCGAGGATGATAGATCCAAATTTCCGACTTTCTCACCCAAGTGAGGATCTCCTCGCCCAAACGATAATTAAAAGCTGAGCCACTGAGTTTGCCTCGCCCAGGTGAGAGTCCCTCGCTAGGGCGAGAGGGCACGAGTTTGCTTTTTTAAAAAGGGTGTGAGGGGTTCATTCCCTCACATCCCCATTACAAAGAAAATAAAAGCTGATAGCCTATGCCCTCTCCAAGAGCTTGAATCACATCTTCTGCATCATCTAGTTCACATACTCCATCCTTGCACCATGAGCAGACAAATGTAAGTGCACTTTAGCATTCTTGACTTCATTATCTTCTTATTTGTGCATTTTTATAAGTCTCATTTGTTTTAGGCACAATTAGGATAGATTAGGCACTCTTGATGCTATATTGTTCTTTCTTTCCATTGCATTGTTATTGTGGAACCATGAGCGTCATCTCCAAGAGACTCCAATTTTATAAGTGGGAACCCCAAGTTTAGTTCATAACTGTGACACTCATGAGTGATTATAATGTTTGATGTGTGTATAGTTGATGTGATAAAATGGTTGTACTGGATAGAACATGAGTGTTTGTTGTTGGTAATGTCACTAATTGTGTTCCTGATTTTGCTGTATTACAGGAGGAAAAAGTCACTGGCTCACAAGAATCCCTCTCCTCATAAGAAGTTGATTGGAGCATCAAGCTCACAAGCCCGACTAGAGTTCGGCTCCACTAAATTCAAAAAGAAGGGGAAACAAGAGCAATACACCATTCTTTTCAACTGGGTTTTCATTACTGAAATGAGGGTGCATATGGAAACGAATGAATATCCCATTTTCACGACGCCCCTGAATGAGCTGAAATGGTGGGCATTGGCCACCCCAACTAACAAGTTCGACACTGATGTCGTTCGAGAATCTTATGCCAATGTCTATCCACTAGAGGGGGAAGAACTGACCTACAAGTCTTGGGTTAGGGGGAAGACCATTCTGTTTGACAAAGATATTGTCAATAACTTGCTGAACAACCCATATGAGGCATAGGAAGGGGTTCTATGCCAGTATCACAATGCTTCAGTCGAGGGTGAGTTCACAAACACAAACACTGCTGCTCTACTATGTGTGGCTGGGAGATCATACAACACCAATTGTGATGGACAACGCCCCAGATCTATAGGTAGCATATGACCAATCTTGAAGGGTATGAAGATTGATGTGGCTGAGGTCATTGTGCGGGAGATGTACAAGACCATGGTCAGAATTGGAAAGAAGGGATCATTGGGGTTCCCATCCTTGATCATCGAACTCTATGCTCAACAAGGGGTTTAGGTTGACAGAACTGAGAAGATCAAACCTCTGATGACGTTGCATTACATCAGTCAGAACTGCAAAGAAGAGTTTGGTCCTCAGTAGGATGATGCGTCTAACCAGCCATAGACACCTCCGCAACAGCCATTTCCACCTTAACAACCACCATTCCCACCTCAGCAACCGCAGATGCCTCACTCGGCACCACCTCAGGAGTTGCCCATTCAAGATCAGCTCACTCAACTCCGAATGCATATGGAGCACCTTGAGCTCCAAAATTAGATTATCCGTCAAGGGCATGTGTTTCATCACCTAGGGATGTTTGCTACATTCCAGTCTTTGGTTCTGAGGAACCAATTCTTGGGTTCCACGGATACCTTTACTCAGCAGTTCCCTTGGCCTGGGGTCAGACCTCTCTTTCTAGAGGGGGAAGGACCTTCTGGAATTGCCGAAGATGGAGCTACAATTGCAGATGGTGGTGGTGAGGATGGCCATGAAGATGATGAAGATGCTGATATTGATTTCATGCTCTGATGAGCCTATGGGCGGAAACACTAAAACTGAAAAAAATGGTTCCTCTATTTTGTTGTTGTTTATGTTTTGATGTTTAGAATGTACGTGTAGGAATGTTTAAGATGTATGTGTAGGACCAATGTTAGGATGTATGTGTAGGATGTAGGAGTAATTATCATATGTACTATGTGTTGTGTTTTGTTGTTTGTATGTTGTTTGTTTCAAGTTCAGTAACAAATGTGTAGTCAATGAAATTATGTCTGGTTAAATGTGTTTGTTGTTATCCAATTGTGTTGTGCTAGAAACATGTGAATAATATTTTTGGATAAGACTATGTGATTGTGTATGATTAGGGTTCTAGTTTGACTGTTTCGGGATGTGGATGTTGATTCACACACAGACCAAATAGGTTGAATAATGAGCAGTTTAGTCAAAGGAATAAAGCCTTCAACTTGGTGAGAGAATGCACTTAAACACATATGAGTGACTTTGCTGGATTACATTAATTATCTTTGCCTGATTTTTGGTTGCCATTAAGTAGGGAATAACATGGAGATGACTAAGGCCTAGTTTAGGATAGTCAAGCTATAGCCAGACAGCCAACCCTTATGAATCATGAATCCATTTTTTGTAGCCCTTTGAGTTGAAATTACGTGTTTTGAAAATCATGCACCCGAACTTCAAAGAAATTCATTAATCCTCATACGTATAGAGAAATATCATTAGTGCATATGGTTTTTTACTGTGATGTTGGGCATAGAATGTGGTTTGTGTAGCCGAATTGGAAAGTGAACCAGAAAACTCCTTCTTCAATTAGTTGTTAATCTTGAGCATAAGGCAATAAAATGAAAGGAAATCAAACAAAATGTGAATCATGCCGAATACAAAAAAGTGAAAACTCAAAAGAAAAAAAAAACGTCAATTGAAGGTAGAGAATCAAAATGGTTGATGGCATAAGTGATAGTTTGGTACAAGAAATTGGAAAGTGAAATCCAAAGTGAACAAAAGAAGGAAGTATAAGTATGCATTAATGATCTGTCTTCCTCTTTGTATCCTAGAAAAACCACATATCTTTTTAGCGAGGCTTCACTACAACCTTATGTTAAGTCCTTGAGATCAATGGTTGAACATGTGTACATGACTTGACTGAAATGAAAGGCAAAGTCAAATTGTATAAATCCAACAATGAAGTGAGTGAAACACTTAACCTGTGAGAACGAGAGAGTTCTTTTGATTGAACTAAGTAGTTATTCTTTCTATTATATTTGAAATTGAACTGCATGTGTAAATGATTCTAGCCATGCTATGATTGGATGAATGATTATTTTTGAAAACCAGATACTTTGAACCGAACTACACTTCGTTACTTTGAAATTTATATGATTTTGGGGCACTTAGTGCGTATTTATGCTGTAATTGCGTACAATTCCCGATAACTTAGTTAATCTTGTATTATTTAGGAATTTAATTGTGTTGTGTTGTTTGCAAGTTAGGAAATGATGAACAAAGGAGAGAAAAGGAGAAGAATGGAGTTTCTGAACAGTACAAGCCTCGCTCAAGCGAGGGAATGGTCACCCAAGCCACAATTTAGAAGAAAATCATCAGAAAACACTATTGTCCCTCGCCCAAGCGAGTGACTGTCGCCCATGCGACAATTGAGGGCTAGGAATCCTCTAGATACTATTTGTTCCTCGCCCAGGCGAGGTGTTCAGGCGTGGGAATGGCATCTTCTCTCGCTCTAGCGAGAATGCCTAGCTTGAATGAGAGACTAGCAGTTGGAGCCTGATATAGGTAGTTCCGGACAGCATGGGAGAGAAGAAAAGCACTTCTAAAGCATTATTGGAGAAAAATTGAGAGAAACACAGTGGATATTAGGATAGAAGTCATGGGAATGATTCTAATTCGTATTTCCTTGTATAATCTCATGATTTGAGCATTGTAATGGAGAGGATGAGTGAATAGTTCTTGTTGTGGGTTTTGAAATATAATTTTCTAACTTTTGTACTCTTGGATTCGATTCTATTTTAATTGTTATTTGATTTTGGGAAGTTTATCGCGTTCTTAATGCTTGAATTTACTTTGTTACTATGTTCTTGCTCTTGGGTTCAAGTTTAATTGGAAAGTTAAACTTGATACCGAATCTGGATCATCTTCCATCATATATCATTGCTCTAGGAATGGACAATGATGCATGAATTGCTTTTACATGGAACTTAATGCTAGTTAATTGGTCAAATATCCAAGGAATTGGTATTTGAGTAATTATCTAAAGATTTTACACTCAAGGAATTGATGTGAATGAAATGAAAAAAATGTGCATTTGAATCAGTAACTTCATAAGTTACTTGGAATTGAATCCATGGATATCAATAGGAAAGAACGATGCATTTCGATCCCAACTTATTTTAATTTTTTTTAGTTCGATTTATGATTTTATAAAACCAATTGCACAATTTCACAAACTAATTGCTGTAAATATATACTCAATTCATTCTTGTAGGAATTAGTGTAAAGCCACCCTGCTCCTTGAGGATGATATCCCGGTATTTCGCAGGATTTTATTACTTGGACGATATGGTGCACTTGTCGTTCCATAAATATATAGCAATATCTCACTTTAATGTTATTTCTCTATGTAATTCCACGTTGCGGTTGCCGTAGTTGGTTCTTACTCCCTTTTCTTTGTCTTTCTTTTGTCTATACTATGTGTATGAACATGTTTGTTGTAGTTTCTCTATGGATATCCATTGATGGAAATATACGGAAGAAGAACTTAGTTGATGTCTGGTTAAGTATCTTGTTTATATTAGGATTATTGGCTCTGATTTAGGAATGTCCTTGATCTTTTGAACTGGTTTTTGTATAAGTCATGCTTTATGAAAAATATTTAAGAAGGATTCATTCTGCATAGAAAAATGTCTTTTATATATAATTATGTGATAAGGCTAAATTAATGATTTTATAAATTTATAATTCAAAGGGGATGATTATATAGATTATGGTTGAGTTTTGAGGTTGAATATGATACCTCGTTATTTGGTAAATATAATATTGAATATTTCCGCATCTTGAACATGTTAATGAAAATGAATTTTACATTCGCTCTGATTTCTAACATGTTGCCTTTAATTTTCTATAAATTTTCATCATATTTTTATAATGAAGTCCTAATTTCTATGTTGCAAAAACGGGATGTTATAATAGTGATATCAAAGCTGGTCTTTCCTATTTGGCTTGGGGTATGACCTCATATACGTTTTTTCTATGTGACTCTGGTGTAATTATTTGTTTGTTTGTTTTGGTGTGTTTCGTTCCTCCCTTCGTGAGGTATTGTTTTTATTGGAAGATAAAGTTAATGGCTTAAGATCATAAGGATATTCTCCTCATTGTTAGATGAATGATAGACTAGTAGATCATAAATGTTTCCTATTTGGCTTGTGGTATGATCTCATAAACCTTTTTTATGTGTGACTCTAGTGTAATTAATTGTTTGTTTGTTTTGGTGTGTTTCGTTCCTCCCTTCATGAGGTATTGTTTTTATTGTACGTAACAATTTTTGTTGGAAGATAAAGTTAATGGCTTAGGATCATAAGAATATTCTTCTCAAGATTGTTAGATGAATGATAGACAAGTGGATCATAAATTTTTGTTAATGACTCCGTTCTTCACTAAGGATCACATCTTGATGAGCAACATAACTTTCCTTTTTTTTACACTTCAGTTATCATCACTTTATGCTAGGTGTTAACCAGTTCATTGAGTATGGTCTTGATAAGTTGTAAAATATTCTATTCTGTATGCACAGTAAGGTGAAACTACCCAAGTTCTTAACTTTATGATTAGTTTGATAAATGTGATATTAAGATGTCCTTTTACATGGTTTTTATACAAATATTTTTTATTAATGTCCTAACACGCAATTATTGATAAAATCAAGTTCAGATGCAAGTGTAAGTTTGTTTGTCTTATGATTTGGAGGTTATGGGTTCTACTAGAATATATGAAATTATCTTACAAAATCTTGAATTATATTATAGAGAATATCTAGATGATAATTTTAGATTTAGAGAGAATATCTCAAATTATAATTATTATATCTTAGATTCATGTAGAATATCTTAGAAGTTCTCTTAGGATTGAAATTACTTTATTTTATCTTTTATAATTTATTTTCGTATTTAATTACGAGAGTAATACTAATATAAATAGTAGTTAGTATTATTTTTTATAACAATATCACATAATTTTTGGAATAAATGTGTTTAATTAATTACTCTTATAAGGTGATCAAAATAGATCTTTTATCTAATCTAATTTTTATATTTATTTTTTTATTAAAAAAACTCACATTGTTTGAATTGTAGTATTCAAGTCAACGTGGTTTTTGTTTGATGCTGAGAATTTCAAACTTTTTTTTATGTAATTGTCTCTTAGATAAAGATACTTTTGTACAACTCCTTAAGTATATTCTCGCATTTCATTTCTAAACATGACATATGTATTTAAGTTCTAAATGTCTGTTTAAATTGTATTTAGGTTATTCTTATCTAATCCGTGTAATTCCAATGATATTTCTGAAATTTTAGATTGTCATTCATAATGAAATCTATTTTATTGTAGAAATTGTTTCCTTTTGTGACACAACTAAAATTATATATTTACCAAAACTTCCTTTTATGATGTCCTATTTGAAATTTCATGAACATGATTTTGATTATATGACTTAATTTAATAATTTTATTTTACCCTTCAAATTTTATAATTCCTTTTATACTTAGTTGATATTTTTCTTTCCTATTATTCTAAAGTTAGAATGACACATTTGAAATTATTGAAACCTTTTTCAATTATTATGACCCTTTTGACATGTGTTGAGTGGTACATTGATATTTCTATCTAGTTTGTAATTATTTAATGATTCTCATTTTGATTAAGATCTTTTACAATCATGTGAATTATGAGTTATGATAATTTCATCTCATCCTATATTGATTTCAAAAATGTGTTTGTAGTTTTAATTCAGTTGTTGCTAATCATTAAAAGTTATTGTTGCCTTCATATATCCTAGAGATGTAGCTTTCTTAATAGCCACTTGGTAAACCTTGTCCCACTAACTATAATTTTCATTCAAGTTGTGTTTTCACACCCTTTTCTTGTATCTTGAAATTGTGAAGAAGATTTTTGCTCCTGACCTTGGCACGGTTTAGATGAAGACACCAACATCACCAAAAAGAAGAAAAGGAAGAATACTTATAAAGACAAAGAAGGCAAAGCTCCAAGACAAATTAGTCTAAGTCTAAATAGGTACTTCTATCCTATACTCTTGAATATACAATAGTAGTAATGCTCAAACTATTTTGAAAAGAAAATTGAAACACTTCAATATGCTCAATTTTGTTTTTCAAAAATAGTGTGTAACGGGTTACTGCATCTAAGTAACATATTATGTGTGCGCGAAAAGAGTTATCCAACTTAAAACTGATCAGAGTAATCCATTACTGTCTTTGAGTAAATGATTACCAATTTTAATGAAGTTGGGTAACCAATTACTCACTTTCCGTAATTGATTACTTTAAATCGAATTTAAATGCCTAGAGGACATAATGTTTAGGTAATCGATTACCCACTTGTTGTAATCGATTACTGAGAGCTGTTGTAACAGATTTCAGATTTCAAAATGAAAGGTTTCCATCCCAAATGAAATGTCTTCACTCCAATCTATTCCTACCTTTTTGTAGAGGCACTATGGGTGATTGGAAAGTCTATTTAAAGACATTGAATCTCACAACACAAACACACAACTCTCATACAAAATTTAAAAGCTCTTACACACATTCTGAAATTATTTTTCTGCACTTTTGACAACTAGTTCTTAAACTTTCAAAGTTGATTTTTCTGAAGTTGCTTAAAGTAAAGTGTTTCAAAGTTTACCAACTTATAAAGAGCATTATTACTAAGTATACAAAAAAGTTGATTAGATTGCAAGTTATATTACTTTCAAACTTGTAAAGGCAATTTGCAATTGTTGTACATTCTTCATTATTATTGCAGAGTACTTTCTTTCACAAGGGTGTGATAAGAAAGGGGTTAGAATCACTTGGAAAGGTGTTCTTCCAAGAGTAAATAAGGATTAGGGAGTGTGTAAGGTACATAGAGAACTCGGGGTGAGAAATTGTAATTGCAACTCATAATCTTTAGTGAAGAAATCTCTTGTGCTAGAAGAGTACTAAGCGTAGCCTTCGATGGACAAGAAGGTGAACCAATATAAAAATCCTTGTGTATTCTCTTCTCCCTTATCTCTTTGATTATTTAATTGTTTAAATTATACATATATTTTTCGCTACACTTTAACTATTTATTTTGCATAAAAAATGGCCATAATTTTAAGTCAACTAATTCACCCCCCTTCTTAGTGGCAATCTCATTGTTACAATTGGCACCAGAGCTATTTTTGAGTAAGATATTCTCAAATATGACTCTATATCAAAGATGGCCTTAAGATCATTCCTTGGAGAAGGTTCCAACATCAACTGCCCTCCAAGCTTTGTTGGAGAGTGCTATGACTTTTGGAAAATCAGAATGAGGATCTTCATATAATCTCAAGACTTGGACATATGGAATGCAATTGAAGAAAGACCATATGAACCCTTCATTGTAATCAACAACGTAAGAGAAGTAAAGCCCAAATCTTCATGGAATGATGAAGGTAAAAAGAAGGTGCAGTGTGATCTCAAAGCAAAGAACAACCTCACATCAGCACTTGGCATAAACGAGTTCTTTAGAGTAGGAAACTGCAAATCTGCCAAAGAAATGTAGGATACTCTAGAGACAACACATGAAGGAACAAAGAAGATAAAAAGATCAGGACTCAACAGTCTATCCCAGGAATACGAAATGTTTCATATGAAACCTAAAGTGAAAATTCTGGATCTTCTAAAGAGGTTTACTCATCTTACAAATCACCTTATTGCACTTGATAAGGTACTATGAAATAGTGATTTGAACTTGAAGATTCTAAGATCACTCACCAGAACATGGCAACTCAAGGTAATGACCGTTTCTGAAAAGAAAAGTTTATCAAAAATGTCTTTGGTTGCTTTGTTTGGAAAATTACAGGAACATGAATTAGAACTCAACCAACTTGACAAACATGAAGAACAAGAAAAGAAAAAGAATAATATCTCTCTTAAGGCGAAAGTAGACAAATATGAATCATCAGAAGATGAATCTGAGAAAGAAGAAATGGAAGACATGAGTCTTCTTGTAAATAAGTTCAGCAAGTTCCTTAAAAGGAACAAGAGTGGTAAAACTCGACAATTGAGAAAATTCACCAAGAACAATGACGCCTCCATTTCAAACCAAAATTTCACATGCTTCGAATGTGGCAAGCCTGGCCATATGAAGATAGACTGTCCAAACTTGAAAATGAACTCCTTCAAAGGGAATAATAAAATGAGAACTAGACGGAGAGCATACATTGCTTGGGAAGACAATGATACCAGTTCCGCTTCTGAATAAGAAAATGAAGAATAAGCACATCTTTCCTCGATGGCATCTCATCATTTTGATGATGAAGAGGTAAATAATACTCAACTATATTCTTCTGAATTACTAACCGCATTTAATGACTTACATGATGAATATGTTAAACTCACAAAAATGTTTAGAAAACAAAAAACTGAGTTTGACGCATTTAGAAACAAACCCTCATCATCTTCATGTCAAAAATGCATTATTATTGAAAATAAAGTGTCAACTTTAAGTCTTGGACTCAATAAGATAAACAAGAGTAGTAAAAGATTAGAAAAGATCATTAATGATAAAAGACACTCAACAACCCGAAGATGTTTCGACTATTCAAAAAACCATGTTTCGACTAAGATAAACTTTAAAAAACAAAATATCCATGTGTTTGAAAATAGAAATAATAAATCTATGATACATAAACATCAACCCACATGTACATATTGTAAAAATCATGGAAGTACACCAAATACTTGTAAAATTAGAAAATATGGTGTACCCCTAGGTCATTTTAGATGGTTTGAGAAAGATACTAACTATGTAGGACCCAAATAATATTGGGTACCTAATAAAACTTAAACTGTTTTGCAGGAGAATTTGAGAGACGCCTGCAACTTATGGTACTTATAGCGGCTACTTAAAACATATGACGGGCGATAGAAACAAGTTCTCTGTCCTCACTCCAAGGGACAAAGGCTATGTCACATATGGTGATAACAACAAGGGAAAAATCCTTGAAGTTGGTAGAATTGGCAAGCCACCCTCAACAACCATAGAAGGTGTATTATATGTGGAAGGACTCAAGCACAATCTTCTAATCATAAGTCAATCATGTGACAAAGGCTTCCATGTGCCGTTCTACCTAGATAAGTGCATCATCGAAAGTAAGAATTCTCAAAACTATAAACTCATTGGTAAGAGGATAAATAATATATATATATATATGATTGACATAGACTCCTCTTTACCAATAACATGTTTAGTTGCTAATGATAATCATGATACATGGCTTTGGCATAGAAGAATTGCTCATATACATATAGACCATTAGAATAACCTCATTAAGAAAGATTTGGTTGTTGGTTTATCAAAAATGAAGTTTGTTAAAGATAAACTATGTAGTGCTTGTCAAATGGGTAAACAAACAAAAACTTCTTTTAAACATAAGCATATGGTTTCTTCCGATAGACCATTGCAGTTACTACAATGCTCTTGTTATAGTAGACTATTTTTCGGATATACTTGGACTCTATTCTTAGTTCATAAGAATGAGGCATTCAAAGCCTTTAGCATTTATGCTAAAAGAGTTCAGATTGAAAAATCCCTAAAAATTGCTGCTATAAGAAGTGATCATGGGGGAGAATTTCGAAGCTCTTCATTTGAAGAATTATGTGATGATCTTGGCATCAATCATAATTTTTCTGCTACTAGAACACCACAACAAAATGGTATTGTAGAGAGAAAGAATCAATCTTGAAAAGAACTAGCTCGTACAATGTTAAATGAAACTAACCTCCCAAAATATTTTTGGGCCGATGCAGTAAGTACTGCATGTTATGTTTCGAACCGAGCTCTTATAAGACCAATTCTTAAGAAAACCCCCTATGAACTCTTTAAAGGTAGAAAACCAAAATTTATCATTTGCATGTATTTGGTTGTAAATGCTTTGTTTTAAATAAAGGTAAAGATAATTTAGGCAAGTTTGATGCAAAAATTGATGAAGGTATCTTCCTAGGCTACTCTCTTACGAGACTACTCTCTTACGAGTAAAGCTGATACAGTTTTTAATAAAATACATCTAGCTATAGAAGAATTTGTTCATGTATCTTTTGATGAAACTAATCATGTGTAAAGGATGGGTTAACCTTTGATTAAGAGGACTTTCCAAGTTCCCCTGCTAAAGAAAATTCAATTAATGATTCTACAACTAATGCTGAGCATTTGAAAATGGATGATGATCTATCTTCTCAAGAAGAACATATTCACTCTGATTTACCAAACGAATGAAGAACTCATCGAGATCATCCTATGGACAACATCATTAGTGATATAAGTAAGGGTGTCACTACCCGTTTAATGCTAGAAACTGCTTATCTAAACATGGCCTTTGTTTCTCAAATAGAACCCTCCAAGATTGATGATGAAATCGAGGATGAACACTAGATTCTTGTGACACAAGAAAAATTAAACCAGTTTGAGAGAAATGAAGTTTGGGAACTTGTTCCTAGACCTAAAAATAGGCATGTCATAGGAACTCGTTGGGTATTTTGAAATAAATCTGATGAAAATGGTATTATTGTTAGAAATAAGGCTAAACTAGTAGCCCAAGGATACAATTAGGAAGAATGTATAGACTTTGATGAAACCTTTGCTCTGTTTGCTAGACTTGAAGCTATTAGGCTATTACTTGCATATGCATGTTCTTTAAATTTTCAGTTATATCAAATGGACGTAAAGAGTACTTTTCTAAATGGATATATTCAAGAAGAAGTGTTTGTAGAGCAACCTCCTGGTTTTGAAGATTATAAACATCCTTCTCATGTTTACAAATTAAAGAAAGCTCTCTATGGCTTGAAGCAAGCTCCACGCGCATGGTATGATTGTCTAACCAACTTTTTACTTGAAAAAGGATTCACCAAAAGGAAGGTCGATACTACACTCTTTACAAAGAAAATAAATCATCACACTCTTCTACTAATGAAGTTTTGTGTAGTGACTTTGGAAAAATGATGCAAGGAGAGTTTGAAATGTCGATGATGGGAAGTTGAATTACTTCCTTGGACTATAAATCAATGAACTTGATAATGACATTTTTGTAAGTCAATCCAAGTATTGCAGAGATTTGCTGAAAAGATTCGATATGGATGACTGCAAGCCAATAGGTACTCCTATGGGATCCGGTACTTACATCGATATAGACGAAGCTGTAAAGTGCATTGAAATATCAAAGTATCGAGGTATGATTGGATCTCTCTTATATTTAATTGCCAATAGACCTGATATCATGTTTGGTGTATGTCTGTGTGCATGCTATCAATCTAAACCAAAAGAGTCACACTAAATTGCTCTTAAGAGAATCATGAACTATCTTAAAGGAACAATTGATGTTGGATTATGTATCCAAAAGGAAGTATATGTGATTTGGTTGGTTATTCGTTATTCAGATTCAGATTTTGCTGGATGCAAAATTGAGAGGAAAAGTACAAGTGATACTTGTCACATTTAGGAAATGCTTTAGTCTCTTGGTCTTGCAAGAAACAAGCATGTGTTTCCCTAAGCACTGCTGAATTTGAATATATAGTAGTAGGTAGTTGTTGTGCCCAAGTGTTGTGGCTTAAGCAACAGTTACGAGATTATGGCTTAGACTTAGGCTGCACTCCTCTGAGATGTGATAATACTAGTGCTATAAACCTCACAAAGAATCCAGTTATGCATTCTAGAACCAAATACATAGATATAAGGCATCACTTCCTTAGAGGACATGTCCAAAAGAAATATGTAACTGTGGAATTCGTTGATACTCATAACCAACTAGCAGATATTTTCACTAAACCCTTGGCTAAAGAACCTTTTTATAAAATTAGACATGAATTATGCATTCTTGATGAAGCTTACCTATCTTAACATGGTTATATGATTATATGTGTGTTTCATTATGTTTATCTCATTCCTACTTGTTCTTAAAAGTGCTTATTTATGTTTAAAATTTTCAAATTTTGGGTTAAAAATCATTTTCATACCATCAATATGCTTACAATAAATTTTTTGGGATCAATAACTGATTACTCTGGAGAGTAACTGATTACAGGGTTAAACATGGAGTTTCAGTAACCGATTATGCAAATACTGTAATCAATTACTCAAAGCTGTTGTTTGAAAATTTTAAACTTTGTAATTTGAGTAACTGATTACTCAAAGTGAGTAACCGATTACTCTGTGCAGTTATATATGTGATTTTTCTACATTTTCCACAAATTTTCAATCTCATCTTTTTCCTCAACTCGTGCTCAACCCTCTCAATCCCTAAAATCTTCATTTTTAATCCACTTTGGGTGATTTTTGTGTCTATTCATATCACATTTTAAACTCTAAACACTTCTACACCATCATTTTCGTGTTTAATGGCTTAAATAAAAAAAGTCTGGAAAGTTCAATGTGTCAAGAGAGCACTTAACTTGTCTATGTTTTGATGAAGACAAAGGAATTAGTGAAAGCTTAGAGATAACTCACCAAATCAACATGCCAAAGATTCAAGAGCTTCATGTCTAGACTAGAGTCTTAGATGTGTGTGTCTTATTTATTGAGTCTAGGTTAGGTAAACCTAGATGCAAATCTCACAAAGTCTGAGAACTATCATATCATTTACATGAGACATGCCATCTAGCTTATTATATGTTCATGCATTAATCATAGGCCTCCTACTACTTCATCTTCAAGTCCGAATGTGAGGCATGACCGTGGAGATCCCTACTACTCACTCATACTTCAGGAGACCCGGTTGTCCAAATTTATGGGAAGGAAACCCACCTACATAAGGTATGTTGATCTTACCTGGATGGCGAAACAAAATTTCGAGTTTCCGCAAGGTATGCAAGCTCAGGGAGCTGTAATGTTTTTGGAATTAACGGGTAATCTGTACCCCGCTTTGATTAGGGAATTTTACACTAACTTCCGTTATAAGGATGGTAGATATTGGTCTATGATTTCGGGAAATCTGTTTGAGATGGATAGTGACATTTTTATGAATGTGAGTGGCTTATCCACTACTGGTGTTAACCTAGGTGATTGTGAATGGCTTGCTGATTTTGATGTTGCCGAGGTATATAAATCATGTCTGAGAGGTCCCAATCTTTATGTCCAGGGAGAACTGACTAGAGCTGGTTCTTTATCGGTAGAGAATAGATGGCTTCACTATTTGATTGCATATATTTTAATTCAGAGAAACACTAATCATGCTCAACCTACTTTTAATGATCTGAAATTTATGTATGTTGTGAAGGAGAATATAATGGTTAATTGGCCTGAAGAAATTCTGAAGGTCAAGTATAATGTCTCTACATCGCAATCCAAATTTCTGCCCTACAATATCTTCATATCAAGAATTATTGACTATCTGCATATTGATGTATCTGACATCATCATCACAGAGACTTCTGACAAAGATCACCTTGTTGGTGAAAGCCTTATCCATAAAATGGGTATCTACAAGTATGAAAGTACTTGGCAATACCAGGAAGATTTCACTACCATGGACTTTGAGCTATCTGATGATCAGGATCGGGCTAGTACAAATCAGCCTAATTTAGAAACCTAGGGGCAGCCATCTGGATCTGCGCCGCAAGAATCATCCTTTGGATTAGCTCAGTTGGATGCTGATGAACAATATATTACACACTATTCATAACCTTAATTTAGCATATTCTTGGTACCTAATTGACTTTGTTTCACATGGTTTAGTGTTTTAGACTTTATTGGACTAATATTCCTAAAATGAGTTACTTTGGGATTATTTGGCCTGATTAAATCTATTACCATTTTCAGATCACATTTGGCACCAATGGCATTTTGGGCATTATGGAAGCCGAGGATATGTGTTGAAGTGAAGATTGTATTACTTGGCCCCTTGTTCTATTACTAGTTGGGATGACCTGAGGAGAATCTTCCTTGAAAAACTCTTTCCTGCCTCCAAGACCACTGCAATCAGAAAGGATATTTCTGGAATCAAACAACTACATACATAAGGTTTATATGAATATTGGGAGAGATTCAAGAGACTATGTGCAAGTTGCCCCCATCATCAGATCTCTAAAAAACTCCTCCTGCAATATTTCTATGAAGGTCTGAACAACAAGGAGAGGAATATCATTGATGCTGCTAGTGGTGGTGCACTTGTAGATATGACCCCTTTTGAGGCTAGAGGTTTGATTTAGAAGATGTCTTCCAACTCTCAACAGTTCAGTGCAAGAAGTAGTGATGCTATAGTGGTCAGAGGTGTCCATGATGTTGGGACAGATTCAGTGAGGCAATATAAACTTGAAATTTTTGTGACTCCCTTACTACCTTGATCACTCAACTTGCCATGAATCAGCAGAAACCTCCACTTGCAGCACGCGTTTGTGGCATTTGCACCGCAACTGACCATTATGCTGATGTTTGTCCTTCTCTCTTGGAGCCCAAAATTGGTGACCATCCTGAGGCCTATGCTGCAATTATTTACAACAACATACCTCAACAACAACAATAGAATTATGATCCTTCATCAAGTAGATACAATCCTGGTTGGAGGAATCACCCGAATCTTAGATGGTGGTTGGAGGAATCATCCGAATCTTAGATGGTCTGATCCTTCACAGCCTCATCCAGGGCCACCATTTCAGAATAATAATGCTGCACAAAATTGACCATATGTGCCTCCTCCAATCCAACAGCAGAGGCAACAACAAGTGAATAGTAATCTTGCTTCCGCATCTAGTGAACTTTCATTAGAAGAATTAGTAAGGCAAATGACATTTTAGAATATGCAATTCCAACAAGAGACTAGAGCTTCCATTCAGAGACAAGAGTCCTCCATTTAGAATTTGACCACCCAGATGGGATAGATGGCTACTTCATTAAACACATTACAATCTCAGAATTCTAATAAGTTACCTTCCCAGACTATGGTCAACCCGAAGAATGTGAGTGACATCACTCTAAGGTCAGCCAAACAGATTGAAGTTGATCTAACTGCATCAAAAATGAAGCAACCAGTTTTACAAGAGACTGAGAACACTAGTGAACAAATTCTTGCTAGTGAACATTCCACAAGTGTCGCACAACCATCTTCCATTCCTCTTCCATTTCCTCCAAGAGCCATTCAAAGTAAGAAGATGGAAGAGGTAGACAAGGAGACCTTTGACACATTTAGAAAGGTAGAGGTGAACATACGTTTACTTGATGCAATCAAACAAATTCCAAGATATGCAAAATTTCTAAAGGAGTTGTGCACTCACAAGAGGAGGCTCAAAGGTAGTGAGAGGATCAGCTTGGGCAGAAATGT
>NC_032025.1:12133973-12134755 GCF_001865875.1 Lupinus angustifolius | reverse complement strand
GTAGTGATTCAATTAGAAAATAGGAGTACCGCCTACCCTGCTCATTTGATAGAGGATGTCTTGGTTCGGGTTGGTGAACTTATTTTTCCTGCTGATTTTTATATTCTCGATATGGAAGAGAGATCCTCCCGTAACACAGTTCCTATCATTTTGGGGAGGCCATTTTTAAGAACTGCCCGAACTAAGATAGATGTCCATGCTGGAACATTATCTATGTAGTTTGGTGATATTGTGGTCCGGTTTAATATTTTTGATGCTATGAAACATCCATCTGAGGACCATTCTGTGTTTCATATTGATTTACTTGATGAGTTAACCAATGAGCATATATGTGATTTCCTTAATGATTTTGATTCTATGTCATTGATAGGCTCATACACTTGTCATACATACACTATGATTTTGATTCTATGTCATTGATAGACTCATACACTTGTCATATCGGCACTGATTCCGAAATGTGTAATTCTTGTATTGATGGGTTTCTGCATATTTCTGTTGATCCAAATGTTGTAGAATCAGATTGCACTAACTCTAGTGCTGCAAACATCATACATCAATCTGATTTACTTGTCCAGGTGCCAGCTGCAGAATCTATGTCTGCTACTTTGGTTCCATCTGTTTTGCAGGCACCTGTATTGGAGCTTAAACCTTTCCCTGAAAACCTCACGTATGCTTACTTAGAGGATGATGAGAAGCTTCTTGTTATTGTTTCCACCTCCCTTGATGTTGATCAAGAGGAGAAGTTGTTGCAAGTGCTGAAGAAGCATAAGAAGGCAATT
>NC_032025.1:12132720-12133873 GCF_001865875.1 Lupinus angustifolius | reverse complement strand
ATGGTTTTTCTGGGTACTTCCAGATCCATATTGCTCCTGAGGATTAGGAGAAGACCATATTCACCTGCCCCTTTTGCACTTTTGCCTATAGGAGGATGCCTTTTGGCCTATGCAACGCCCCTTGTACATTCCAGCGGTGTATGGGGGGCATTTTCAGTGATTTTTTAGAGAATTGCATAGAGGTGTTTATGGTTGATTTCATAGTTTATGGATCTTCATTTGATGCATGTTTGGATAGTCTGGATAGAGTTCTTCATAAATGCATCGAAACTAACCTTGTTCTGAATTACGAAAAATGTCATTTCATGGTAGAGAAAGGCATAGTTTAGGGGCATGTGATCTCAAATAGGGGAATCGAGGTAGACCCTGTCAAGATAGATGTTATTTCACAATTGCCTTACCCTCTTGCGTGCGAGAGGTTCTTTCTTTTCTTGGTCATGCATGTTTCTATCGTAGGTTCATTAAAGATTTTAGCAAGAAGGCTCTTCCACTATCCAACCTGTTTCAAAAGGAGGTGGTCTTTGATTTTGATGAGAGATGTATGGAGGCATTTGATTGCCTCAAGACAGCCTTGACCACCACTCCTATTATCCAAGCACCTGATTGGATAGTCCCTTTTGAGCTGATGTGTGATGCTTCTAATTATGCATTAGGAGCTGTCCTCGCTCAAAAAGTGGACAAACTGCCTAGGGTAATTTATTATGCTTCTAGGACTTTAGATGGTGCACAAGCAAATTACACCACAACTGAAAAAGAGCTTTTAGCTATTATATTTGCTCTGGATAAGTTTAGGTCTTATTTGCTTGGTTCTAGAATGTTTTTTTTCACTAACCATACAGCTTTGAAGTTCCTATTGAAGAAAGTTGATTCCAAACCAAGGTTGATTAGATGGATGCTCTTGCTCCAAGAGTTTGATTTGGAGATCCGTGACAGGAGTGGAGCACAAAATTTGGTGGCTGATCACTTGAGCAGGATTGAGGGAGTTTTTATATGATGCCTACCAGAGATGATTTTCGTAATGAACAACTTTTGAATATTTCTATTTCTTTCCCCACCCATTGGTTTGCGAATATTGTAAATTATTTGGTTGCATCTGTTTTTCCTCCACTTGCATCTAGAGCTCAAAATGATAAACTTAAGAGTGATGCTAAAT
>NC_032025.1:12118238-12132620 GCF_001865875.1 Lupinus angustifolius | reverse complement strand
GCTTGACTCTGGATTTTATTGGCCCACCATCTTCAAAGATACATGGATGATTTGTAGCACTTGTGAGTAGTGTCAGAGAGCAGGTGGTACCCTTTCTTGGAGGCAAGAGATGCCTTAACAACCTATGTTGTTTTACGAGGTGTTTAATGTATAGGGTATTGATTTTATGGGTCCATTTACTGTTTTTTTTTTGCTTTTACTATATTCTACTTTCTGTTGACTATGTTTCTAAATGGGTGGAAGCTAAGGCCACCAGGACTAGTGATGCTTGAGTTGTTATGGATTTTGTTAGATCTCACATTTTTTGCAGGTTTGGCATACCCAGAGCCATTGTTAGTGACCAAGACACCCACTTTTGCAATAGATCCAATGCAAGCTATGCTCAAGAAATATGAGGTTGTTTATAGAGTTTCCACACCTTATCATCCCCAATGTAATGGGCAAGCTGAGATTTCAAACAAAGAGGTAAGAGAATTTTGGAGAAGATGGTGCAGCCTAACAGAAAGGATTGGAGCTACAGACTTGATGATGCTCTTTGGGCACATATGACTGCTTACAAGGCACCCATAGGGATGTCTCCTTATCAGGTTGTCTTTGGTAAAACATGTCATCTTCCTGTAGAGATAGAGCATCGTGCATCTTGGGCTGTGAAAACTTGTAACTTGGCTCTTGATCAAGCTGGTGAAGAAAGAAAGCTCCAATTGAATGAACTCGATGAGATCCGCTTAGAAGCCTATGAGAACTCTAAGTTCTACAAAGAGAAGACCAAAAGATTCCATGATAACTTGATTTCTAGAAAGGAATTTTTGGTTGGTCAAAAAGTGGTGTTGTACAACTCTAGGCTTGGACTCATGAGTGGTAAGCTTCGTTCTAGGTGGATTGGTCCTTTTGTTGTTACTAATGTATTTTCTTATGGTTCTGTAGAAATCAAAAGTGAATCCACAGATAAAAGCTTCAAGATTAATGGGCATCGCCTGAAGCCTTTCCTCACAAATCTTTCCTTAGTGAATGAACTTGTGGAGGAGGACTCATTGGTTGAACCCATTTTTCTTCCTCCATGAATCAGGAAGTTTTCCTTTCTTTTCTCTACTTTTGATTGCACTTGTCCAATTCCATTGATTTATATGTATGTCTGGATTTCCTAATTGTGCTACATTGAGACAATGTGTAGTTTAAGTGTAGGGGGAGACTATCACAGGTTGTAGGTTTTGTTGATGCATGCCTTTCTTTGAATTTTAGGTTTTTCTTAGGTTTGTGCATTTTCTCCCATACTCTCATTCACTTAAGTCTTGATATCTTGTGGTGCGAATCCATGCATTTTTGTATGTCAAGTTGCTTTTGAGAATTAAGAGGTTGAAACAATTGTGATAGACTTGTCCCTTGTGAGAATTTGAGCCTTAATTGTGGATGGATTTTTGTATGCCATCTAATATTCTTTCATGTGTGATTGCACTCTTGATTACTTGCACTCTCCATATAAGCCTACCTTGAACGAATTTATCCTTTGATAACCCGTTTGATACTTTTACCTCTTTCATTGTTATTTAGCTCATTACAAACTTATAAGTGAAAAACCATGATTGTCCTAACCTTAGGGAATTTTGGAGCTTTGGAATTGTTTTGGGAATGGATATTAATTAAGAAATGGCGCATTGTTCTTCAAATCTTGTGGATTCTTGGTTATATCTTAATGATGGTTAATACAATTATGTACATAAGTGTTCATCTAAAAAAACGAAAATGAAAAAAAAAACAAAAAAAAGAGAAACAAAAGTGAAAAAAGGTTAAGTAAGGCAAAGAAGATTGGAACTAGAGATTTGGTCTTATTTTGGGTTGATTTTTGATTAATTTTTACTTATTTCCCATTGCTCCTCTCTTCCATTTGGTTTTACCTACATATCCCATATTTATCATACCTTATCCTTGGCTCCATTACAACCTTGAAAAGTCCTTTTGATCTTTATGTGCATGTGCTTATGATATTGATGTTATAGGCTTGTTAAACTTATGGTTGTGTTTGTTTTCATGAAGTGCTTTGAGTGTAAACACTTGCAACCTAAGACACATGAGTGTAAAAAAATTAGAGAGTATATCTTGTGAGATTCTATCATTATTGTGACTCGCGTCTTGGTTTGATTGGTTTCGTGGCATACTTGAATTCATTGGATGATATTCATGGATATCTTGATTTTATTCTTTTACTCTTGTATGTTTGAATTTGCCCATTTCATTGCATTTCCTAGATTTCATTGTGAAAATGTGATTTTCTTAGGTTTCTAGCTTTTGTGATCTTCTTGCGTTAAGTGTGGGGGTATTTGATGAGCAATATATTACACACTATTTATAACCTTAATTTAGCATGATTGATGATTCTTGGTTCCTAATTGACTTTGTTTCACATGGTTTAGTGTTTTAGACTTTATTGGACTAATATTCCTAAAATAAGTTAATTTGGGATTATTTGGCCTGATTAAATCTATTACCATTTTCATATCACATTTGGCACCAATGGCATTTTGGGCATTATGGAAGTCGAGGATATGTGTTGAACTGAGAATTGTATTTTTATTTTAGGAGTTGTTTTTATTGTAGTTTAGCTTTGAGCCCATTGTTTAGGCCGAATTCTGTTTTATGTGTGTTGGAGGGGTTAAATTCGGGTTCCCCACTCCAAACACACACACACACACTTCATTTTCCCTCATTTTTGAAATACGCTACATTTCTGTTTTCCCTCTTTTTGATCTGCTAGGGTTTCACTTCTTCTTCATTTTTCATTTTCGGTTTGTTCTTCCATGACCAAAATTTCATTTAGTTTATCTTTTTGATAATGTAAAAAGGGGGAGAAATTTTGTTTTGTTGTTTAATGTGTACAGGTTGTAAACAATATTCAGCTTCCGTTGTCTAGTTATGCGCTTTAAATTTGAAATCAACAACCATGCATTATGTGACCATCTTCAACCTATGCATCAAAACAAAATTTGGTGTTGAGTTTGTCATCATCAAAAAGGGGGAGATTGAAAGTGCAATGTGCCAAGAGAGCACATAACTTGCCTATGTTTTGATAAAGACAAAGGAATTAGTGAAAGCTTAAATATAACTCAACGAATCAACATGCCAAAGATTCAAGAGCTTCATGTCTATACTAGAGTCTTAGATCTGTGTCTTAGTTATTGAGTCTAGGTTAGGTAAACCAAGATGCAAATCACACAAAGTCTAAAAACTATCATATCATTTACATGTGACATGCCATCTAGTTTACTATATGTTCATGCATTAATCACACATGTTATTTGTGCATTTTAGGCATAACATAAAGATAAAACATGTATAGTTGATAAGCATAACATATAGGTAGTTTACCAATTAACATCTTAACTGAAAATATGCCAGTTAATCGATTAAGTGAAGCTTTAACCGATTAACGTGAAACCAGTTTTTAAAAGTTTCAACAAATAACTGAATAACAGATTTCAGTTACTCTCTAACAGCCCGTTCATCGATTAACACGCAACATAATCGATTAAATGGGTGCAAAACAACTTTTCTATATAAACTGTATTTTCAACAGATTTCACATACGATTTGAGATCTTTCATTCACTCAGTTTAGAATTGCTAAGTTGCATATTTTCATGTTCAATGTATGTCATATAGTCAGAGAGAATTTCATATAAGATTAGAGTGAGACAGTATTATGCTTAAGGGTTAACATGTCATCCATTGCATATTATCAAATGTGTTCATCATCCTATCTTGTTCTTGCATGATTCTTTCGTGCATTTAGGCATAACATAATAGTAAAAACATGTATAATTGATAAGCATAACATATAGGTAGTTTACCAATTAATATCTTAACTGAAAATATGACAGTTAATCGATTAAGTATAGCTTTAATCGATTAACGTGAAAATAGTTTTAACAGTTTCAACAGATAACTGAAAAACAGAATTCAGTTACTCTCATAGAGATCGTTAATCGATTAACATGCAACATAATTGATTAATTGGGAGCAAAACAACTTTTCTATATAAACTGTGTTTTTACACCATGCTTCACACATTCATTCATTCATTTTTAGAATTGCTAAGTTGCGTATTTTCGTATTCTTTGTATGTGTTATAAGCAGAGAGAATTGCATGTGAGAATAGAGTCAGATAGTATCATGCTTAGGGATTAACATGTCATCTATTGCATGTGATTAAATAGTTCATCATTCTATCTTGTTCTTGCATGTTTCTTTCATTACTATTTAGAGATCTCTTAAGGGTAGAAATTACATGTTCTTCATGATTCCGATCTTATACATATATATTCTTAGTAATTGTGAGATTTGTATAGGGTTTATAGCTTGTTCTTAGTTGTAAAATTTTAGCTATTTTAGTGTTTCACATTACTCTGTTTTTTGTGTTTTTTTTGTAACAAGGAAATTCGTCTCTTGGTGTTGTACCACCAACGATATCAGAGAGTCTTCACCAAGACTTGGAGGTCTTGAGTTTAAAATATACTCTTGGCTGGGGCTGGATCGTAGGAAAGGTTTTCCTAGGCGATTGGGTAAGGTCAAACCAAGGTAGAGGTTCTGGGAATTCAAGAAGGCAGTGTTCAAGGTCTTGTAATTGGAAGTGTGTATGTATGATACATTGGCTTCAATTTTAGTGAAGAAAATCTCCTAAATCAGAGGGGAGGAATGGATGTAGTTTTGTAGTGGACCGCAAAACGAACCAGTATAAAAACCTTGTTGTAGGCTGTTTCTTTCCCTTATCTCTTTACTATTTTAAGTAGTTCCCAATTGCCTATTGTAGCTGATATTTTGGATTTTGGATATAGTATTATGTCAAATAATGATCATTTCTGTTCAAATTTATCTGCTATATCATTTCTGTATAATCTGTAATTGGCTATGTAATTGAGCCATTCAGCAACTATTAATTTTGTGCGACTTAATCGATTAAGTCATTGCTTTAATCGGTTAATTGGGTGATTTTCCAGAATAGGGCTTTGGTGTGAATAACAGTAAGTGGGAACTGCGACACCTATTCAACTCCCCCTTCTAGGTGTATTATGTCACTGATACCTAACACCTCTAAATCCCCAAACCCCCAAAACCGAAAAACCTTAAAACTCAAAAACCTCAATCTATGGCTTCCTCTTCTAGATCAAAGAAACAACGCAAAAATGTGACTCAAAAGAACTAGGGAACTTCATCTTTGGAGTCTAACCCTCTGGATTTAACAAGACTTCTTGCTAATGATGAGCAAAGTAAATTCTTTAAGGATCACTTTCATGGTCGATTCATCTTTACTCTGAAATACGGTAATGTAGGGAATTTTGAGTTTGAAAATTTTATTTTTCCTTAATCTTTTTTACTTTTATTGTGAAACTAACGTCATTTATCCTGAACTTGTTCGAGTATTTTACTGCAACATGAACTTTCAGAAAAATTGTCTTACTTCCTATGTGAAAGGAAAATACATTGTTTTGGATTTCAAAACTTTTAGTTCATTGTTCTGTAATATACCCTATCAAGGTAGCATAACAGGTTTCAGCCTTGTATGTGAATGAGATAACTATGATCGAAAGGATTTCTACCATTCTCTGTGTAGAATTTCTAAAGAGGAAATAGAAATGCGTAAGCAATAGGGCTTTGGTGAGATTATTAAAAATAAAGATATCATCTCTGTTGGACATCTCAAACTTGAAGACCGTTTGCTTCATTATTTTCTGAGCTATGTCATTTTACCAAAATTTTCAAACCATTTTCAAATTAGTGTCATAGAACTTCAATTGATGTACGCTATGAAGTTTAACATCAAAATCAATTGGACTTAGATAATAATAAGACAAATGTGGAATGTTCGAGGAACTCAAAGCCCCTTGCCCTATGCAATTTTCATAACCAATATTCTTGAACATTTCGGTGTTTCTACTAATGGTGAAACCAAGGTTGCACTAAATCTTCGCGAAAGCAAGATTGATGTGGAAGTTGTCCACAAAATGGGTTTCTCCATAGATCCTCATGATTGCCGCACTTATAAACATCGATCCGATAGACCAAATGCACCTGCTGATCAACCATAACCTACCAATCCTAACCCTCATGAACCTCAACCTTATGAGTTTCATGCTCAATCTTCCTCATATATTGTCATGCCTTCCAATCAGATGATTATGGACAAGTTACTTTCTCTTCGAGGCTACATCACTAACTAGATGGATGCCTTTTATACTCAGAATCAACAAATCAAGTTTGAACTTCATCGTCTCTCTTCTAAGCTGAGTAGCATGGACATTCATGAAGACCTCTCTGAGCCTGAGTCTTAGATTGTGTCTAGGATTTTTGTTTGTTTTGATGCATGTCTCTGAACAATTTACTGATTTTCTGGTTGTAATCAGTTCATATTTTCGGACAAAATTTGCTTTATGTTGTTCTGTTGAACATATATGTTTTATGATATGCATTGCGATGTTTATTTTATATCTTATGAATATGTATGCTATATATATATTATGCTGGAAACTCTTGGCTTTTCTACTTTTTGATGAAGTCAAAATGGGAGAAAATTTGGGAGAGTGTATTTTCTATTTAAAACATTTCAGGTACATAACTCCAAATGAAAGGGGGAGCATACAAAATACGGGGGGCATACTCAAGTTATCTTAACATATCTCAAAGTATGATGCTCTCAAAAAACTACATTGTTAAAGAAGATATTGGTTTGTCATCATCAAAAAAGGGGAGATTGTGAAGAAGAGCTTTGCTCCTGACCTTGACACGGTTTTGATTAAGACACCAACATCATCAAAAAGAAGAAAAGGAAGAATACTTATGAAGACAAAGAAGACAAAGCTTGAAGAAAAATTAGTCTAAGTCTAAATAGGTACTTCTATCCTATACTCTTGAATATACAAAAATAGTAATGGTCAAACTATTTTTAAAAGAAAGTTAAAACACTTCAATATACCCAAAACAATTTTCAAAAATAGTGTATAACGGTTTACTACATCTAAGTAACAGGTTAAGTGTGGGAGAAAAGAGTTATCCAACTTAAAACTGATTAGAGTAATCCATTATTGTCTTTGAGTAACAAATTACCAGTTTTAATGAAGTTGAGTAATCGATTACTCACTTGCTGTAATCGATTACTCTACATCAAATTTAAATGCCCAGTGGACAAAATGTTTGGGTAATCAATTATCCATTTGTTGTAATCGATTACTGAGAGATGTTGTATCAGATTTCAGATTTCAAAATGAAAGGTTTTCATCTGAAATGAAATGTCTTCATTCCAATCTATTCCTACCTTTTCGTAGAGGCATTATGGGTGATTGGAAAGTATATTTAATGGTATTGAATCTCATAACACAAATACACAACTCTCATACAAATTTTAAAAGCTCTTACCCACATTCTGAAATTATTTTTCTACACTTTTGGCAACTAGTTCTTAAACTTTCAAAGTTGATTTTTCTGAAGTTGCTTAAAGTAATGTGTTCCTAAGTTTACCAACTTATAAAGAGCATTATTACTAATTGTACAAAAGAGTTGATTGGATTGCAAATTATATTACTTTAAAACTTGTAAAGGCAATCTGTCATTGTTTTACATTCTTCATTTCTATTGCATAATACTTTCTTTCACAAGGGTGTGATAAGAAATGGGATTAGAATCACTTGGAAATGTGTTTTTCCAAGAGTGAATAAGGTTTATGGAGTGTGTAAGGTATATAGAGATCTTAAACTCATAATCTTTAGTGAGGAAATCTCTTGTGCTGCAAGAGTACTGGATGTAGCCTTCTATGGACAAGAAGGTGAATCAGTATAAGAATCACTGTGTATTCTCTTCTCCCTTATCTCTTTGATTATTTATTTGTTTAAATTCTGCATGTATTTTTCGCTGCACTTTAACTCTTAATTTTGTAGAAAAAGTGGACATAGTTTTATGTCAACTAATTCACGCCCCCACCTCTTAGTTGCAATCTAATTCTTACAAAATTTTAAATTTGACGAAATGTTAGTTCTTGATTTCACCAAGTTGTATCAACCTGAATGTAGTTCACTCCAAGGATCGTGATTTCTTGTTAGTTCTTGATTGTGTGTATCTTATATTGATAACGAGTCTATAATCTTATTCCCCATAGTATAACCTTTCAAATTTTCTTGTTAGGAGGGAAGGATTGTAATGCCCGCAATTTTTTATTCTTTTAATATGTGATTAAAAATCTTCATTTACTTTTTTAGATTTATCTAAAAATAAATTTGATTTTTTTTAGATTAATTGTAAATCTTTTAATGTTTACTTCATATGTTTATGATTTTTGTCCTATTCGAAAAACAAGTTATTTTATTGGTTATTTCACATTTAAGTCGATATATATAACCTGATAACGAGTTTCTAGGTAATTTATATTAGAAATATTATTTTATCGTTATATTGAATTATTTATATTTTAGAAGTGCCTACATGAGAAATTCATTAAATATATTGAGAGTATTTATCTTTTCGATAATAAATTTATAAGTAATATCTCCTATATTAATTATTATAAAGTTATCTTTCTTGTAACTTTTGATTAAATTGGTTATAGTTATCATAATGTTTATCATAAGATATTTAAGATAATCTCAACATCTTTATCTTTTCTATCCTATAATCATTTTATCCCTATCTATATACCATCACTTTATTATATATATATATATATATATAATATGTATTAATGTTACTATATCTATATAAATATATTATATAAATAAAGTTACATCGTGATTGTTAGAGTATTATTATAATTATATATGTATATAGATTAATATTCAGGGCATGTTCTATGTATTCTTTCCTTAATTTACGTTTTGTTATTATTATATAGTTATATAATCTATGAATAATCTTTCTATCATATAATCTTTTGTTTCCATGTTTTATTTATGTTTGAAACCTAGTTTGCTATATCTTAGCCACAAAATTATCTTTGCAGATTTTTCTCTTCTACACACAACCCTAATGTCAATCTCCCTTTTCTAATCCTAATCTTTAATGATTCTAATCCTAGCCTCAAAGCACTCACAAGTCTTTGACACCCATCAATATAGCCTTCACTGTTAATTTATTTCTAATACTTATTATAGCCATAAGATAAGAGTGTAGAGCATCCCCATCCTTCTTCACTTCTGGCGATAGTTGTTGGAAGAAGGTATGGGAGCCCTTGTCATCATAAGTGTTTTATATTTTATCTTGTTTGCATTTTACTTAACCTCTAATTATTTTTCCTTTCTCCTTGGAATTCCTTAGTTTTATGATCTTTATTTTAGCAAAGTTCCATTTTCTCCTCTTAAAAACCACACTTATTTGGACCTATTAGTTGTTAATTTGATGATTCTTTTAACAATGCATGCCACATGTTTATTATACTTTAAATAATATCTTTTCCATCTTCATGTTTAGATCTTAATTTGATTTTTATGTTGGGGTTTCAAAATTTATCTTGTGTAAATCTTGAGGATTATTTCTCTAATAGGTATATTGATGAATTTTACAATATTAGTTTTAGAAATTCTCTTTACAATTGTAGTTATGTGCATGTACTTGCATTATGTTAAAAAGAATTCATATTTATTGATATATTTATTCATATTAATGGGTAGCTTTGTAAAAATAAAACAAATTTTGATTGTAGCCAAGTTTCCGTGTCACGGTGATAAGAAATCCTAAAATCCACCACCATATCCAGGGGCGGATGATTTAAGGGGCAGGTGGGGGCAGCTGCCCCCCTGAGTTTTTTAAAATGTTTTTTTACCTTCTTATCTTATGAAATATATTTGTTGTCCTATGTTACTTTAAGTGTCACTTGTTGTGGTTGACCAGAAAAATAATTAATTATTAAAATTTTAAATTATAAAAGATGATACATAGAGTGACACCTTTTTGGAATTAGAAATATATTCTCTTTACCTATATCTAAATGATGTCTTTATACAAAAACTCTTTGAAATTTAAATATTTCTCTAATTTGTAGTTTGATAAATAAATATTGTGTAACTTGTATGATTATTCTAAAAATTATACGTGATGAATCAAGCTCTTAACATATAGATGATGATATTGCTTATAGTAATATGCTTGATTTGAGTGCGTAATGATTTACACTTGATAAAAAGATTATGTATGTATTCGTAATATATATTCTAAGGATGCTTATATGTCATTTAATGTTGATAGTATATGTATTTTTTTGTCCAAAAATTTTATCTTATGAATTTTAATGAGCAACAAAAGATTAGTTTAAAATGTCAATTTGAACATTTTTTCTTGGAGTCATTAGTCGTCATTCATGTTTGAAAATTTCTAAATCATTGTTAGTCATATAGTGTTTTATTAAGTTATGTGTTTTATCTTGACTATTGAGATTCACCTACTATATAAATATATTTTTCAACAATGAAGACCTATAAACAAAGTTACATAGTAAGATAACAAATGAATTTCTTGAATACATCATACGATTTGTATGAAAATGAAATATTTGAATTTTTTACTCTAGTTCAGTTATGTGTGTTTTTAAAATTTTTCATTACTAAATTAGTTTTAATTGTAAATAGCAACTAAATATTATTGCCCCTCCTAAAATTTAGATCAAGATCCGCCACTGACCATATCACTTATGTTATTTTATAATAGTTCTTTAGTAATATATTGTAAAATAAAATATTTTGCTCCAGAAAACTTAAAGTGTTTTGTTATGTTTCTTTATAGTGTCAACCCAATTATATTTGAGTGTGAAGTTGGTTTTCAAAGTTTATGAGATTTTGAATGAGAATAGAATTGAAGTTTATGTGTTTTATTAACTAAATTAGTTTTTCTGTTGCAATCTATAAAACTATTTTTAGTTATTTCTCAAATGATAGGAAAGTATAGATTGTTATAGGGTATAACTTTGTAGGAGTTAAATTTTTGTAGTAGTAATCTTAGAGTTACAAACCTCTACATTGTTATAGTGAATCTAAAAGTATAAGTGATGATTGTTTATAAAATAGTATTGGATGTAAACACATACACATATGCACTGTACACATTATTAAAATAAATTACTATGTTTGGTTTTATTTTACTTTTACTTGTGTAATTATGTATGTTATTTTTGTAAATTATTGATCAATGTTAGATTAGTTGTTAGTTTTAGCTACAGTAGAATTTGATTTGTTTGTTGAATGTTATTAGCATATGTATGAGAAGGGATTTTAAACCTTATTATCCAATATTCATCAAGTCACAAGCCAAAACAACAAAACAGATTAACATCAGAATATGTCTAGGCCAAACCAGATCAGCAAGGATGCACTAGATATGAATCCAAACCAGAGTAGCAAGGCTGCATCAAGCAACAATAAGGTTATGCACACCTTTGGCCACACTAGGCCAACTTTGTCTGGCCAAGACACAAACAACATGAGCCATAGCAGTTTTGGCACTCTTGATTATGCATCACATCCCGATAACTTGTTACACAAGTTTCACAATTTATTATTTTTCTTTCTTCTTTTAGCACATGCTCTTTTAGTTAGTTGAATTAGTTACGATTTGGTTTCCATAAATAGGTTTAGTTTAGATTAGATAATTCAATTTAATTCAGCTTGAAGAGTTCATATATCAATTCATTTTCTCTTCTTCATTCAATAAAAATTTCTTATTAATTCAAAGCCTTCTTGAGATCTTGTGACCTCATCTTCTTCATACTTCTTTTTCTTATATGGTATCAGAGCTCTTTTTCACAAAAGAGCTCAGCTACATTCAATGGATTCAATCATCCTAACCATGAGTGCCCCAAACCCATCGCAAGACACCACATCACCTTATTATGTTCATCCTTCGTAAAGCCCAGCTATTGCTTTAGTTTCCCCCTTGCTGAATGGTGAAAATTATCACCATTGGGCAAGATCCATGGTGATGAGTCTCAGCTCCATGAACAAGATTCCTTTCATAGATGGTTCCTTTCAGATGCCTCTCAAATCAGACCCTCTTTATCCAGCATGGGAAAAGGCTAATAATATACTCATATCATGGGTCACTAGGTCGGTCTCATCCTCTATTTCTCAAAGTATCCTTTGGATAGACAAAGCTAATGAAGTTTAGGATGAACTCAAGGAAAGATTCTCTCAAGGGAATCTCATCAGGATTGCTGAATTACAATAATCAATAGCTAATATAAGTCAGGGTGAATTAGACGTGAATAGCTATTTCATAGAACTTAAGATTATGTGGGATGAGTTGAACAATTTCAGACCATGTCCAAGATGTACTTGCTCTGCACTTAGTGATATCAAGAAGTGTAGAAAGGAAGATAAGGTGATCAGATTCTTGAAGGGACTTAGTGACGCATATAGTGGAGTTAGGTCACAAATTATGCTCAACGAGCCCCTGCCCAACATGAGCAAGGCCCTATCTTTAGTCATACAGGAAGAGAGACAATTATATGGCCATGATTCAGAATCCAAAGCTATGGCAATATCAGGAAATTGGAGAAGGGGATCATCATCCAATAGAGGAACAAACATAGGTAGAGGTGTTGGAAGAGGGAACTTTGGCTCAACATGCAGAAGTTCTTGGACCAAAACCTCAAGCATTGGGAAATATTGTACTCAATGGAAGAAAACTGGTCACACCATGGAGACATGTTAAAGACTCCATGGTTTTCTACCCAACTTTCAATTTACAAAGGGTGAACAAATCAATTCCTTAAGAGGTGAAAGAATTGATACTGAAACACAACAAAAGAATCAACAAGCAGATAAGAATAAGGATGAGCAGAGTAGCACTGTCTTCGGCTAAGCCAAGAGCAATATAATGGCCTTATCACTATGCTGCAGCAAAGGGAACCTACCAACCAAATGCAACAACAGAGCAATCAAGTCATTGGAAGCAGCTCCAACATACTCTCTACTGTAGTAACTCCTCATGAAGAGGATACTTCAGCTACATACAAATCTATCCCTAATAGATCTTGGATCTTGGATAGTGGACCAACTGAACATGTGTGCTCCGCTCTGTCTTGTTAGGTATCAGTGGACAGAACACACCTAGAAGGAGGGGGGGTTGAATAGGTGTCGCGGTTCCCAAATACACTTTTCGCATCAAAGCCCTATTCTGGAAAACGCCCAGTTAATCGATTAATCCAATGACTTAATCAATTAAATTGCACAAAACAACAAGTTGATGAATGGCTTGATTGCACAACCACTCACCGATATTTTAGAAACAATACATCATATATATTTGAACATAATTAATCTCTATATGGCAGAATTACAATATTCAAAATATTGGCTAAAATAGGCAATTAAACAACTTGAAAAGTAAAGAGATAAGGGATGGAAAAAGCCTACAACAAGGAATTTTATCCTGGTTCATTTTGCGGTCGACTGCAAAACTACATCCAGTTCTCCCCTTCTAATCTTGGGAGATTTTATTCACTAATATTGAAACGAATGTATATTACATGCACACTTCCAATACAAGACCTTAGATGCTCCCTTCTTGAAATCCTAGAACCCCTACCTTAGTTTGACTACTCTAATCGCCTAAGAAAACCTTTCTTATGATCTAGCCCCAACCCAGAGTATGTTCTAAACTCAAGACTTCTAAGTCTTGGTAAAGGCTCACTAAATCTCTTTGGTGGTAAAACACCAAGAGACGTCTTTCCTTATCACAAAAACAAAGTATTATAAAGTACAATATGGCTCAAATATTACAATTAAAATCCAACTATAAACCCTATACAAATCTCACAAATTAACAAGAATATGTATGAGTTCAGAATTATTCAGAAACATGTAATTTCTACCCTACGAAATCTCTAAAAGAAATGCAAGAATCATGCAAGAAAAGATAGAATGATGAACACATTTAATCACATGAAATTGGATGACATTTTAAATCCTAAGCATGATACTATCTCTCACTATCTCACATGCATTTCTCTCTGCCTATATGACACACAATGAGCACAAAAAATAGCAGTTCTAAAAATGAATGAATGAATGTAGGAAGCATGGTGTAAAAACACAGTTTATATGGAAAAGTTGTTAGACACCTAGTTAATCGATTAAGTGTCCTTTTAATCGATTAACGGGCTATTGAGAATAACTGAATTCTGATTTTCAGTTATCTATTAAAATTGATTGCATGTTAATCGATTAACGCCTTGCTTAATCGATTATCTGGCATATTTTTCAGCTAAAAGATTAAATGGTAAACTACTTGTATGTTATGCTTATCAACTATACATGTTTTACTATTATGTTATGCCTAAGATGCACAAATAACATGTATGATTAATACATGAACATATAATAATCTAGATGGCATGTCTCACGTAAATGATATGATTGTT
>NC_032025.1:12106608-12118138 GCF_001865875.1 Lupinus angustifolius | reverse complement strand
CATCAAAACATAGGCAATCTAATAGTGCTATCTTGACACTTTGCACTTTCAATCTCGTCCTTTTTGATGATGACAAACTCCACACCAAATTTTGTTTTGATGCATAGCTTGAAGATGGTTATAAAATGCATGGCTGTTGATTTCAAAGTTAAAGCGCATAGCTAGACAATGGAAGCTTAATATTATTTACAACCTACACACGTCAAAAAACAAAGCAACTTTTCTCCCCCTTTTGACATTATCAAAAAGATAAACTAATGAATTTTGGTCAAAAGTAGGAAGAGTTGTGTAATGAAATCAAACTATAATTAATCAATTCATTTTGGGAATTTAATTAATCAACCAGTTGAAGGAAAATTGAACACGTGCGCATGTTGATAGCATTTAATCGATTAAATGAATGGGTTAATCGGTTAAAGTGACAAAATATAGTAATTGGACAGATTTAATGACATGGAAGGTTGTACAAGAAGTAATCAAGCATGGAATGATCAAGCATTTTTATTATTGCATTCAAAAAACAGGCTCAATCAAACATAAGAGATGCATATAACCAATCATGATCAAGTACCATTAAACATATATTCATACTATATTTGACATAGATACGCATATGATGTACAAAATTTAAAATCAAAATGGTAACAATTTAAGTTCAAAAGGCATGCATATCAAGTCATATTAGTTCAGCAAAAGTAGATAGTTAGAGTTACAACCCAAAAAGCAAAGAGAAAATATGTCTCAAAAGTACAAAGCACAAAAATCCTGAAAATTAGCCATATAGAAGAACTAAACTTAAGACAACCTAGGGTCTAAGGTCTTCTAATCTAGGGATGCGGAGGAAGGTCTCTGTCATTAGGAACTTTCAGACTATTATCGTCTTGGATGAGGAATCTCAGCTTTTCAAATTCTGCACAAAACCTCTCATTCTGTACCTCAACAATGTTCTGAACAAAGCTCCTCATACCCTGATAGTGGTTATCAATGTAGGCGACCCGACGTTCCTCAAATTGTTCCAAGTCTGAATGGTAGGAGTCCTTTAGAGACTGAAAATGTAGATCCATTCTATTATTCAGCCTTTGCTTCATGGCATCCAAATGAGCTAATCCAAAGGATGGTTCTTGCGGCGCATTTCCAGTCGGCTGCCCCTGAGTTTCTGCATCGGGCTGATTTGTTCAAGCCCGATCCTCATCACCAAATAGATCAAAATCCATGGTAGTGTAATCCTCTTGGTATTGCCAAGTACTTCCATACTTGTATATACCCATCTTGTGGATTAGGTTCTCACCAACAAGGTGATCTTTTTCAGAAGTCTCCGTGATGATGGTGACAAACACATCAGTATGCAGATAATTAATGATCCTCGAAATGAATGTACTATAGGGTAGCAGCTTGAATTGTGAGGTAGAGACATTATACATGACCTTCAGGATCTCCATAGGCCAATTAATCATAACATTTTCCTTAACAACATACATGAACTTTAAATCATTCATAGTAGGTTGTGTATGATTTGTGTTCCTCTGAACTAAAATGTACGCTATCAGATAGTGAAGCAATCTATTCTCTACAGATAATGAACTAGCTTTTGTTAGTTCTCCTTGGATATACAGATGGGGACCACTCAAACAAGACTTGTAAACCTCAACATCATTAAAATTCTTAAGACATTTACAATCACCTAGGCCAGCACCATTAGTGGATAAACCACCCACATTCATAAAGATATCACTATCCATCTCAAATAATTTTCCAAAAGCCATGAACCAATACTTGCCATCCTTATATCTAAACTTGGCACAAAATTCTCTAATCAAAGCAGGGTACAAATTTCCCTATAATTCCATATAAATGACAGCTTCACGAGCTTGTATACCTTGCGGAAATTCAAAATGTTGTTTCGCCATCCAGGTTAGGTCGACATGCCTTATGTAAGTTGGTTTCCTGCCCTGAAACTTTGACAACTGAGTCTCCTGCAAGATGAGAGAGTAGTAGGGATCTCCACGGTCTTGCCTCACACTCGAATTCGAAGATGAAATAGTAGGAGGTCTACGAGTGTGTTGAGCAGTTGTCTTGATCCTCTTTGAACGTCCTCTTTCCATTTTTGAGTGAAAAACCGTGAGTATATGAGAGGAGAAGAAGGATAAGGGAGGGAACCTAAACTTAGGGTTTGGAATTGGGAATGGGGTGTCCTGGAAAATTTGAGAGAAAATGGGATGAAATGAGGTGCAATATGGGTATAGGTGAGGTTTAATTCTTCTTTTTAGCCAAAACTTTGAATTTTGTTCTGGCTTCTGAGATTTAGAGAGAAAAGGGGGAAGAGAGGGTTTGAAAAAATGGCAAAAACGCTACTGTTTCTAACTTATTTGTTGTCGTTAATCGATTAAAAGCTGCATTTAATCATAGTTAAAATTCCAGATTTTCAGAGAAATGAGCCCAAGTAATCAATTAAAGTAGGACGTTAATCGATTAAATTTTGTGAAAAACAAAATGTTGGCTACTGGAACTCATTTTAATCGATTAAGAATTATGGTTAATCGATTAACATGCATTAGATTTGTAGAAACAAGAGGTTTTTGGGTTTTAAAAGCATGCAAAGATTTCTAACATATATCAAGCAATTTTTAATCAAACACACATACATATAGAACTTATCATGCTAGATCATGAGTTATATTAGGAATATAATGCATTCAACAAATACACATTTTGAAGCATATAAGATATTTAACATGCGAAACACATAATAAGGTTTTAGACGATTTTAATCCATATATTTTTCATCAAGGATTCCAAGTTCTCTTCGAAGAACATAAAAAGTATCTCGTGAGAGGGGCTTGGTGAAAATATCAGCCAATTGCGTAGTAGTTTCAAGAAATCCAAGCACACAATCGCCTTTTTGTACATGGTCACGCAAGAAATGATGTCTAATTTCTATATGCTTGGGTCTCGAATGCAAAACGAGATTCTTGGATAGGTTTATGGCATTTGTATTATCACATTTTATAGGGATCTTTTCTAGATTAAGTCCAAAGTCCTTAAGTTGTTGCTTCATCCATAAGATTTGAGTGCAACACACATCGGCGACAATGTAACACAAGCTTGCTTATTACTATGCCATGCAACTAAGGAACTTCATAGTTAGTGACAAGTCCCACTAGTGCTCTTCCGATCCACCTTGCATCTAGAAAAATCGGAATCAGAATATCCTACCAAGGATAATGAGGCATCCCTAGGATACCATAATCCACTATTAGTTGTTACTTTTAAATATCTCGTGATGCGTTTAACAACAGTATAATGTGAATCTTTAGGTAATGCTTGAAATCTAGCACACATCACACAAACAATAAACATTATATCGGGCGGCTCACAGTTAAGTATAATAATGAGCCGATAATCCCTTAATACTTGGTTACCTCGATTGCTTTTCCCCCCTCATCTTTGTCTAGATAGCAAGTGGACGCCATAGGTGTTGAAGCTTCTTTACACTTTTCCATGTCGAACTTGTTCACTAACTCCCTGCAATATTTCGATTGATGAATGAAGATGCCACTTTTCATTTGTTTGATTTGTAGTCCAAGGCAGAAGGTCAGCTCACCCATCATCGACATCTCAAATTCTCCCTGCATCATCTCAGAAAATTCTTTACAAAGAATGTCATTAATAGATCTGAAAATTATATCATCAACATATATTTGAGCTAATAATACATGATCATCTAATCTACAGATAAAGAGGATAATATCAACTATACCCCTCACGTACCCTTTTTCCAAAAGGAAAGAGCTCAATCTATTATACCAAGCTCTAGGGGCCCTGTTTCATACCATAGAGAGTCTTCTTGAGCTTATATACATGGTTCGGATATTTAAAATTTTCAAACCCGATAGGTTGATCAACATATACCTCCTCTTGAATGTAGCAATTCAGAAAGGCGCTCCTGACATCCATTTGAAAGATCTTAAAGTTCATAATCGATGCAAAGGATAGAAGCATCCTAATGGCCTCTAATCTGGCTACAAGAGCGTAGGTCTCATCATAATCGATGCCTTCTTCCTGGTTGTAGCCTTTGGCCACTAAGCATGCTTTATTTCTTATGATCAAGCTAGATTCATCTAATTTGTTACGAAAGACCCATCTAGTACCAATCACTGGATGTTGTTTAGGTTTAGGGACCAAGTCTGATACATTATTACGCTAGAATTGGTTTAGCTCTTCTTACATAGCTATACCTCACTACACATCCTCAATGGCCTCATCGATGGTCTTTGGCTCGATTTGAGATACAAAAGCAACAAAGTTACAAAATTACATAAAGAACTACTGATTACCACCCCCGTAGTGATATCACCTATAACATTGTCGAGGGGATGATCCTTCTTGGTCTTCCACGTGATCGGCAGGTCCTGATGCTCATCTTGGATAACTTGCTCTGCTTCTTCTTCTTTGTCCTGGTCCATGTCCTTAGAGTATGCCTCTTCTAAAGTACCTGCAACATCCTCATAAAATATCTTTCTCTTCTCTTTTGGAGAAGATTCGCAAAATGGACATGTACAAACTCTTCTACTTGCATTGAATATTTATTAAACACTCAATAAGCTTTACTATACAATAAATACCCTAAAAATATACCTCATCAACTTTTGAGTCAAATTTCCCTAAAGCTCTCTTTCCATTATTTAAGATAAAACATTTACAACCAAACGAATGAAAATGAGCAATATTAGGTTTTCGGCCTTTTAAAAGTTCATAAGGAGTTTTTAAAAAAGTAGGCCTCAAGAGTATACGATTTATCACATAGCAATCTGTATGCACTGCATCAGCCCAAAAATACTTAGGAACCTTGCTTTTGTTCAACATGGTTCTAGCAAGCTCCTCTAAGACTCGATTCTTCCTCTCAACAACTCCATTCCGTTGAGGGGTACGAGGAGCCCAGAACTGATGTATAATACCATATTTATCAAAAAATTTATCAAATTGATGGTTTTCAAATTCGCCACCGTGGTCCAAACAAGTCCATATGGAGAAGCTCCAAGGGTCTTGTTGTGGATATCACATTCGTTTTACCAAACCAGTTTTTAACTTGTTTACATTTTTGACAAGTATCAAGTTTCCTGAGTTTTAAAATCAAGTTTTGGTAGCCCATCAACCAAATTATTTTTAGACAATTTATCTAGATGCTTTACATGAATATGAGCGACGCGCCTATACCAAAGCCAGATGTCATCCTCTTTAGATATTTGAAAATAGAGTAGTGACATCATCTAGGTTAACCATATAGATATTATTAATACGATATCCGACAAACTTAACTTTATTAGATATATTGTCACGAATTATGAAACATTCAGAATCAAAAGATACACGATTACCTTTGTCGTAGAGTTGTATGATACTCAAGAGATTGTGTTCCAGGCCTTCAACATATAGCACATTCTCGATCACTGCCTGATTTGAGTTACCAATTGTTTTGGTGCAAAGTATCTTTCCTTTGTTGTTGTCTCCATACGTGACAAACCCTTTTTCTTTCAATGATAGATCTAGAAATTTTGATCTATCACCCGTCATATGTCTCGAGCATCCACTATCAAGATACCAATGTTGCCCATGTACTCGTAGACACCTCAACATACCTACAAAATAGACCACTTGCCCTTTTCAGGTATCCAATTTATATTGGGTCCTTTTCTGTTAGTAACCAGGGAGTCATCTCCCTTTTTCATCCAGACATATACACCACTAGGTATACCATATTTCCTAATATAACAAGAGTAGGAAGTGTGGCCACCTGTGCCACAATAAAAGCATGTAGGAACCTTCTTATTATAAAATTTCTTATTAGGCCGAGTTATAGGTCTCCTATATGGTCTTCTCCTACGCATAGGGGGAATATATCCTAGTCCGATATGGTCACCAACATTTCTAGTTTGGCTAAGCATAGTGTCTAATTGATTTTGACTCTCCATGAGTTTTGCGAGTTTTTCATTAAGTCTCAAATTCTCATTTTTCAAAGTCTCGCAAGAATCACAGACAATTGATTGATATAAATTATCATTAGAGCAATTGCATGTATTACATGAATATATTAGATCTAATGTGTCATTCTCTAGTTTTAGCTCATCTAATTCATCTGAGGTGTTTGATGTTGTATCCTCCTCTGGTACGTCCCATACAATGTAGGCTTTCTTTGACTTGAAGTCCCGAGGATAGCTCTTCTCTCAATCAACTTTCTTGGGGTAAGTAGGACATTGAAACCTCATGTGTCATGGCTTACCACACTCGTGGAAAGTGAAGTGTTCTTTGTTATCCTTACCTTTTCTAGTTGACTTGTGCGCTTCTTTCTTCTAGAAACGTTTGAAGCCTCCTTTCTTTAGGAATTTCCCGAATTTTCGTATGAGAAGGCTAAACGTTTCATCATCCATGTCTGAATCAGAGTCATCATCTTCTTTCTCTTTTGTAGATTGAGACGATGTTGCTTTAAGAGATATACTTTTATTTTTGTGGTTTGATTCCTCGTGCATCGTCAAGCATCCAAGCTCCATCTCGTGCTCTTGAAGCTTTCAAAATAGTGTCACCAAAGGCATTAAGTCAAGATCCTTGGATTCCATGATAGTTGTAACTTTAGGTTGCCATCTCCTATCAAGACAACGTAAAACTTTATTAGTAAGTTCTCATTTGGTAAAATATTTATCTTGAGCAACTATATGATTTACTATATGAGTGAATTATTTTTGCATGTCGCCGATAGATTCACTCGGTACCATACGAAACAGCTCATACTCATGTGTCAGGGCATTCAACCTGCCACACTTGACTTAGCTAGTGCCTTCTTGAGTCACTTGTAAAGTGTCCCACATTTCCTTGGCACTTTGACACTGCGAAAACCGAAAGAGTTCATCATATGATAGGACCGATGTGATGATGTTTTTAGCATGTAGGTTGTAGAACCTTCTTACGTTCATCACCGGTGATGTGAACCTCAAAGAACCTAACTTTGATATTGATGGCCTTGAAGGCATAAGTGATCCTATGACTAGGGCTAGAGCAAAAAGGGCTCAAAATGCCCTTGGGCAACTCATAATGTTGATCCATGATGGTGAGCCAAAAATAGCCCTAGGGGGTATAAAGATGCTCACTAGCATCTTGGTCCATGGTTCTGAGCGAGCCAAGGATGGACCAGGCCATGCGCATGAGTCAGGCCACGGGTCTGACCAAGGCGCCAAAAATGGCCCTGGCAAGGAGCTAGACGCATGAGGCTCAATTCTTGACCGAGTCAACTCTGACCGAGTTTTTTGGTGCACCCAGTGTTGCACCAGGCGCTGGGCCAAACTGGCCAAGCTAGGAAATCTGACTGAGGCGCATGCGCCTAGCGTGCCGCATCATGCACTGGGCGTAGCCTGACCGAGTCAGGCCTAGCCAATTTAATTAGTATTGAGAAAATTTAATTTTTATAATAAATGTGTGGGCTAATTTTTGTCCAACACTTAGTTTATTTAATTAAATTATGTTTGTCATAAATATGCCCATAAAAATTGACCAGAATGAAAAATGACTCGTGGATGATTAAGTCAGGCTTAAAAGTGTAACCAACACTTTAATGCTTGGACCAAGTTATAATTTTCGTGAACCAAACTCATTCTAACTTTGTCTAATATTATTAGGCAGGTAAATAATAACTATTGTAGCCATTGGAGAGAGATAGCTCGAAGGGAACCACAATATGACCGTAGAGGAGCTTAATGGGGCATTTATGAGGCTTAAACATCATGTCTGGACCGTTGGAGCTAAATCCACCTGGGTACATTTCATCTAGAGGAATCCTAAGTTAATTTCAGAGTTGTTGGAGCAAAGTTGCTCGTGTGGAATTTGCATATGGCCGTTTGAGACCTTAATGGTGCATTAATGGTGCATTATGCACATGTCCTAGCCGTTGGCATCCTACCATCTTGCACCAACGACATTCTATGCTATTTAGTGCATCCTTAATCAACACTTAGCCGTGGGAAATTCATTCCTTAGCAAAGGAATCCTATGCCAAGTCCAAGTGTACCCGAGGAGCATTAAGAAGGCTTAATTCCAACAATTTCCATTTGCCAAATTAGAAGAATCCAATGGAGCTCATCAAAGATTAGCCGTGAGCATTAAGGAGTCTTCAAGTGTCGTTGATCATATCACTTAATGGTTGAGCCGTGCATTTAAGGGGAAAAGGAATCATATGCTCATCACTTTTCAACTATGGCAATCAAGCACCTTAGGCCAAGTCATTAAGTTTGTTTTCAATTGTAATAAAGCACACAAAACACATGTGCTCTTTTCTTTATTAATCGAATATAGTCTAATTTAGGAGTAGATTCATTTGGTTTTAGATCATCCAATGTAAACTTACTAAGCATAAGTCTTAGCTGCAAACCGTGGGAGCCTTAGAGGCTTGCCTATAAATGTAAGGCTTCTTGCTATGAAATAAACACATTGAGTTTAAAGTAAATTGAATTCCTTTGTGAATAAAAAAGGATTATATCCTTGTGAGAGTATTCTCCAAACCTTCTTGGATGAACCAAGATTAGAAGTTCTTATCAAGAACCAAGTTCTTGTGGTGAGCATCACTTTGGCTTATCAACACCTCAAGTGTTGTTGCGCCTTCACCTCAAATATTTTCCATCTTCTTTTATCCAATTTCAATACATTTCTGCTGCTTAATCTCAAGAGCTCTACTCAACCGTGAGCTTAGGTCTTACACCAACCAAGATAGATCGTTTCAAGAGCCTTTTATCCAAGAGGTTTACATCAAGTGGTATCGTAGCTACTCTTGCTTGGTGTTCACTAATCTTTTCTTTTGGCCGTGAGTATATCTATCTTTCTTTATCTTTATCTTTCAAAAGTGTCAAATTCCAAAAATCAAAAACCAAAAGTATCAAAAAAAGAGTCAAAGTCCAAAAAAATCAAAAAGTGTCAAAAAGTGTCAAAAGTCCAAAAATCAAAAGTGTTAAAAAATTGTCAAAGTGATTCTACAAGAGTTCAAAGAATCCAAAAAGAGTCTAAACAAAAAGTGTCAAAATTCTTTCTTTGAGGTGTAACTCAAGTCACAACGTTCCAATTTTGAGAAGTTGGAGTGATTTTCTTTCACAAAATTCTTGGTTCAAAACTTGGTTTACTTAAGAAGGCCGTGGAGGATAGAATGTTGAGTGATACACAATTCCCTACATTTTCCACAAACAAAAAGTTAGTGATACACGTGAGTTTGAATGAAATGGTTCGTGAAAAAGGTTTAATCATGGTAAGGAGGCTCCTAAATAGCCAAATCAATAGTCATGATACAAACCAAAGAGAAAACATCTTCCACACTAGATGTTTGATAGATGACAAAGTTTGTTCTTTAATCATTGATAGTGGAAGTTGCACCAATGTGGCTAGTACAAGGCTAGTGTCCAAACTAAACCTTGTGACTAAACCACACCCTACTCCATACTGATTACAATGGCTACGTAGTGTGGGAGAAATACTTGTCAACAAACAAGTAGAAGTCCAATTCTCCATTGGGAGGTATGAGGATAGGACTATGTGATGTGGTGGATATGGAGGCAAGTCATTTACTACTAGGTCGTCCATGGCAATATGATAAAGCAACAACCCATGATGGGCGTACCAACAAATTTTATTTCCTACACCAAAACCGCAAGATAACTCCAACACCCTTGTCCCCTAGGAAAATGAGTGAGGACCAAGAGATCTTGAGAAACAAAATTGAGTCGGAGAGAAAAGAAAGGGTGAGTGAAAATTTGAATGCCATTCCGAGAGAACAAGAAAACAAAAGTGAGCTTCTCACAAAAGAAGGGTACATGGCAACAAGGGGGGTGATTAAACAAGCCTTGGTGACAAAGCAACCTTTATACCTACTATTTTGTTGGGAATTTCTTCTAACTGCTAACCCTTCCAAGGAACGAGAATTTCCATTGTTTGTTCAACAATTGTTACAGGAATTTGAAGATGTGTTCCCCATGGAGGTTCCTAATGGGTTACCCCCTCTAAGAGGAATTGAACACCAAATTGACTTGATGTCGGGAGCTTCACTACCTAATAGGCCTACCTATAGGTGCAATCCACTTGAGACTAAGGAGATCCAAAGTCAAGTAGGTGAGTTAATGAAAAAGGATGGGTTCAAGAGAGCTTAAGCCCTTGTGCCGTACTCGTGATCCTAGTCCCTAAAAAGGATGGAACATTGAGGATGAGCACTGATTGTAGGGCCGTTAACAACATCACGGTCAAGTATAGGCATCCAATTCCAAGATTGGATGACCTCTTGGATGAGTTGCATGGAGCCACCACTTTCTCGACAATAGGTCTTAAAAGTGGCTACCATCAAATCAGGATCCGAGAAGGAGATGAATGGAAAACTGCCTTCAAAACCACTTATGGTTTATATGAATGGTTAGTCATGCAATTTGGCCTAACTAATGCACCAAGCACATTTATGCGCTTGATGAACCATGTCTTAAGAGAATTCTTGGGTAAGTTTGTTGTTGTTTACTTTGATGATATTCTAATTTATTCAAAAAAAATAGAGGATCGTCATGAACATATCAAATTTGTTTTGTGATAAGTGCCAAACATACCTAAAAATCATACACTTTTATGGCACTTATCTTAAGCAAAATTGAGAAAAACCAACTTAAAACAACACTTTTTGTATAAAATATCACAATTTGGTATAGTTGTGTTTGTATTTCCTTTTTATGTATTTTGTAGGAAATAAAATGAAGAAAAGAAGAGAAATGATTCATGGTCAAAAAGCAACAAAAGTCAAGAAAACCAAGGTGCTCAACTAGGCAGCTGAGCGTGGAACAAGCCCCGCTGAGCTGACCTACCTGACCTGGACCAAACTGCTCAACCAGGCAGCGGAGCGGTCCTGCTTAGCCGCTCAACCTAGCACCAGACTAGGCCTGACACGGTTAGAAATATGCTTGACACGGTCAGACACGAGTTTGGCATAAGACCAAGCTGCTGAACAAGCTGCTTAGCGGTCCAACCAAGCTGATCAGCGGAGAACCAGACTCCTGGCCAGATCAGCAAGCACCAAGCCACGTCCCAGTCAACACGGTCAGAAGCTGCTGAACAAGCACCTCAGCGGTGAAGCAGGTGCGCTGGGCGGTGCTTACCAGACTTGACTTAACCATCAAGCAAACCATGAAGTCATCCATGACCTCACCTCAAGTAGCCCACCATTGACTTTTAAGAAGTAGCTCACAATAGTTGGTCTCATAGCCCACAACTAGCTTTGATGAGTCATGCACAAGGAGGTGACTAAGCTACTTAGTCAAGCAACCAAACCCATGCTGAAGGGTTTGGTCAGCTACTTAGCAATCCAGCTAAGTAGCTCAGCAGTCTGGCATTGAGGCCTATAAATAGGAGACCATTTCCTTCGAGCAAAAAACATCATAACACACCAAAAAAAGATCAAAAACACTTGAAAGAAGGAAATCCCTCACGAGGAACCTCTCTTTGAAGTTCTTTCTTCATTTCTTAGTTTAGA
>NC_032025.1:12100569-12106508 GCF_001865875.1 Lupinus angustifolius | reverse complement strand
TTGGTGTTTGGGGTTAACCAAAGTAAAACATAAGAACTTGTCTAAGTAGTTCAAACTCAAAAAGAAGTTGAGAAATATATTTTCCTTATTCAAAAAGAATTTGTCTCCTCAAGAATTTGTTAATATTTAGTTGTATGTTTATTATGTGTACTTGTTCATATTCACATTCAAACCAACCAAAATATGTTCAAACCACTATTTGCGCTTTGACATGTTTACTTAATTTATTTTACTAGGCAATTCCTCGTGGTTCGACATAACCCTATACTATACTACAATTGAATCTTGAAAGTGGTGTAAATTGTAACATAGTAAAGTGTTATCAATAAAATTCATTTGTTGGAAACACCTTTTAATATACAAAAGTGATGAATCTTACTTACTAACTTTTAATTATTTACCTTCCGCATTTTATTCATTCTTTAATACCAACCTTCCTTAAGGAAGAAGTTTGGTTTGTTAATAAAATGAACCCAAAAGGGAGTAAATAAATAAAATGTCACTAAGTTTATTATTCTTTTGTTATTTATTTATTTGTTATCTAACAACTAACTAATCATCACTTTTATATATTAGAATACCATTAAACCGATGTTGGAATTTATTCCACAAAATCGAGATGGTATTCAAAGGTACTTAATAATTATGTAATAGGTAATTGCTTCGATACCATTATACCGGCGTTAGAATTTATTCTAACAAAACCGAGATGGGGCAAAGAAGGAATGACTTATTACATGATCATTAAAGAAGTAAGTTGTAACTGGAATATTCTTGAAACCATTATACCAGCGTTGGAATTTATTTCAACAAAGCTGAAATGGTGAACAAAGAGTAAAACCGATTTCTCTTACTTAATCAAATAAAAAAGACCATAACGAAAATGAGAGTATTAATCTTTCAATAAATTGACATTGTTGCCAGGACGATTTGTTGAGAGGAGAATACTCCCAACTAAAATAAAAATAAACACCGAATAACGCTTTCAACATTTTCCTCGTTTTAAGAAAAGAAAAGTTGTATGCTAATCTTGAAAAATGTACATTTTATGTAGACCATGTAATGTTTCTAGGATTTGTGATTAATGCTAAAGGGGTCCATGTGGACCAAGAAAAATTTAAGGCAATCAAGGATTGGCCTAGACCTAAAATGGTGACTGAAATAAGAAGTTTTCATGGATTGGCAAGCTTTTATAGGAGGTTTGTCAAAGATTTTAGTACTATAGCATCACCACTAAATGTGCTTGTAAAGAAAAATGTTGTGTTTCAATGGGGAGACAAACAAGAGGAAGCTTTCAATAAACTTAAAAAAAGGCTCACTAGTGCACCTATCCTAGTACTACCCAATTTTAGTAAGTCATTTGAGATTGAATGTGATGCATCTAACATTAGAATTGGAGTTGTTTTCATGCAGGAAGGACACCCTGTTTCTTATTTTAGTGAGAAGTTGAGTGGACCGACACTTAACTATTCTATCTATGACAAAGAGCTTTATGCCTTGGTAAGAGCACTCCAAACTTGGCAACACCACCTACTTCTAAAGGAGTTTGTGATCCATAGTGATCATGAGTCCTTAAATACCTCAAGGGCCAAGGTAAGCTAAATAAAAGACATGCAAAATGGGTGGAATTTTTAGAGCAATTCCCTTATGTTGTTAAACATAAGAAAGGAAAGGCCAATATAGTGGCAGATGCCCTCTTAAGAAGGCATACATTACTATCTACTCTTGAAACAAAACTTTTTGGCCTAGAATGCATCAAGGAGCAATATGAACAGCACAATGATTTTTCAAAAATCTATGTTGCTCGTATGCATTCAGCCCAAAATGGATATTTTCGGCACAAAGGATTTTTATTTAAAGAGAAACAATTGTGTGTGCCAAAAAGTTCCATTAGGGACATGCTTCTAAAAGAATCACATGAGGGAGAACTCATGGGACATTTTGGAGTCCAAAAGACTCTAGACATGCTAAAAGAACATTTCTTTTGGCCAAAGATGAAACAAGATGTACAAAACCTTTGTTAAAAGTGTGTGGCTTGCAAAAGATCTAAATCAAAGGTAATGCCTTATGGCCTTTACTCTCCTTTGAATGTTCCCGAGTCACTCTGGGTAGATATATCTATGGATTTTGTCTTAGGATTACCTAGGGCCAAAACGGGTAAGGATTCTATCTTTATAGTTGTAGATAGATTTTCCAAAATGACACACTTTATTCCTTGTAAAAAGGTAGATGATGCTAATCACATAGCTGACTTATTTTTCAGGGAAATTGTTAAACTTCATGGCCTGCCCAAGACTATTGTGAGTGATAGGGATACAAAATTCCTTAACCACTTTTGGAGGACACTATGGGGGAAGCTAGGAACCAAGCTGCTATTTTCCACAACATGCCACCCACACACCGATGGGCAAACCGAGGTGGTAAAGAGGACCTTAGCCACTCTCCTCAGGGAAGTCATCACTAAAAACATTAATTCATGGGAAGAATGCCTACCACACGTAGAGTTTGATTATAATAGAGTAACCCATAGTAGTACCCAAACATCCCCATTTGAGGTTGTGTATGGATTCAATCCACTAACCCCGCTTGATTTGTTACCCTTGCCTAACCATTCTATTTTGAAGCATAAGGATGGTAAGGATAAGGCTGAATATGTGAAGAAATTGCATGAACAAGTGAAGGCAATAATTGAGAAAAAGAATGCAAGTGTGGCTAGAGAAGTCAACAAGGGAAGGAAAATTATGGTATTTGAACCTGGAGATTGGGTTTATGAAGAAACTGCAGGAACAAGTGAAGGCAAGAATTGAGAAAAAGAATGCAAGTGTGACTAGACAAGTCAACAAGGGAAGGAAAATTATGGTATTTGAACCTGGAGATTGGGTTTGGGTTCACATGAGGAAGGAAAGATTTCCTGAACAATGGAAATCCAAGCTACTCCCAAGGGGAGATGGTCCATTTTGGGTGTAGCCAAAATACATGACAATACTTATAAGCTAGAACTTCATAGTGAATATGGTAGCATAAGTGCTACTTTTAATGTTGCTGACTTATCTCCATTTGATGTAGGTGAAGAAAATACAATTTCGAGGTCGAAATCTCTTCTAGAAGGAGGGGATGATGTGAACCTCAAAGAACCAAACTTTGATATTGATGTCCTTGAAGGCATAAGTGGTCCTATGACTAGGGATGGAGCAAAAAGGGCTCAAACTCCCATTGGACAACTGAGAATGTTGTTCCATGATGGTGAGCCAAAACTAGCCCAAGGGGGTATAAAGATGCTCACTAGCATCTTGGTCCATGGCTCTGACCGAGCCAAGGATGGACCAAACCATGCGCATGAGTCAGGCCACGGGTCTGACAATTGTTAGGTATCAGTGGTTACAATACACCTAGAAGGGGGGGGATCAAATAAAAAAGACCATAACGAAAATGAGAGTATTAATCTTTCAATAAATTGACATTGTTGCCAGGACGATTTGTTGAGAGGAGAATACTCCCAACTAAAATAAAAATAAACACCGAATAACGCTTTCAACATTTTCCTCGTTTTAAGAAAAGAAAAGTTGTATGCTAATCTTGAAAAATGTACATTTTATGTAGACCATGTAATGTTTCTAGGATTTGTGATTAATGCTAAAGGGGTCCATGTGGACCAAGAAAAATTTAAGGCAATCAAGGATTGGCCTAGACCTAAAATGGTGACTGAAATAAGAAGTTTTCATGGATTGGCAAGCTTTTATAGGAGGTTTGTCAAAGATTTTAGTACTATAGCATCACCACTAAATGTGCTTGTAAAGAAAAATGTTGTGTTTCAATGGGGAGACAAACAAGAGGAAGCTTTCAATAAACTTAAAAAAAGGCTCACTAGTGCACCTATCCTAGTACTACCCAATTTTAGTAAGTCATTTGAGATTGAATGTGATGCATCTAACATTAGAATTGGAGTTGTTTTCATGCAGGAAGGACACCCTGTTTCTTATTTTAGTGAGAAGTTGAGTGGACCGACACTTAACTATTCTATCTATGACAAAGAGCTTTATGCCTTGGTAAGAGCACTCCAAACTTGGCAACACCACCTACTTCTAAAGGAGTTTGTGATCCATAGTGATCATGAGTCCTTAAATACCTCAAGGGCCAAGGTAAGCTAAATAAAAGACATGCAAAATGGGTGGAATTTTTAGAGCAATTCCCTTATGTTGTTAAACATAAGAAAGGAAAGGCCAATATAGTGGCAGATGCCCTCTTAAGAAGGCATACATTACTATCTACTCTTGAAACAAAACTTTTTGGCCTAGAATGCATCAAGGAGCAATATGAACAACACAATGATTTTTCAAAAATCTATGTTGCTTGTATGCATTCAGCCCAAAATGGATATTTTCGGCACAAAGGATTTTTATTTAAAGAGAAACAATTGTGTGTGCCAAAAAGTTCCATTAGGGACATGCTTCTAAAAGAATCACATGAGGGAGAACTCATGGGACATTTTGGAGTCCAAAAGACTCTAGACATGCTAAAAGAACATTTCTTTTGGCCAAAGATGAAACAAGATGTACAAAACCTTTGTTAAAAGTGTGTGGCTTGCAAAAGATCTAAATCAAAGGTAATGCCTTATGGCCTTTACTCTCCTTTGAATGTTCCCGAGTCACTCTGGGTAGATATATCTATGGATTTTGTCTTAGGATTACCTAGGGCCAAAACGGGTAAGGATTCTATCTTTATAGTTGTAGATAGATTTTCCAAAATGACACACTTTATTCCTTGTAAAAAGGTAGATGATGCTAATCACATAGCTGACTTATTTTTCAGGGAAATTGTTAAACTTCATGGCCTGCCCAAGACTATTGTGAGTGATAGGGATACAAAATTCCTTAACCACTTTTGGAGGACACTATGGGGGAAGCTAGGAACCAAGCTGCTATTTTCCACAACATGCCACCCACACACCGATGGGCAAACCGAGGTGGTAAAGAGGACCTTAGCCACTCTCCTCAGGGAAGTCATCACTAAAAACATTAATTCATGGGAAGAATGCCTACCACACGTAGAGTTTGATTATAATAGAGTAACCCATAGTAGTACCCAAACATCCCCATTTGAGGTTGTGTATGGATTCAATCCACTAACCCCGCTTGATTTGTTACCCTTGCCTAACCATTCTATTTTGAAGCATAAGGATGGTAAGGATAAGGCTGAATATGTGAAGAAATTGCATGAACAAGTGAAGGCAATAATTGAGAAAAAGAATGCAAGTGTGGCTAGAGAAGTCAACAAGGGAAGGAAAATTATGGTATTTGAACCTGGAGATTGGGTTTATGAAGAAACTGCAGGAACAAGTGAAGGCAAGAATTGAGAAAAAGAATGCAAGTGTGACTAGACAAGTCAACAAGGGAAGGAAAATTATGGTATTTGAACCTGGAGATTGGGTTTGGGTTCACATGAGGAAGGAAAGATTTCCTGAACAATGGAAATCCAAGCTACTCCCAAGGGGAGATGGTCCATTTTGGGTGTAGCCAAAATACATGACAATACTTATAAGCTAGAACTTCATAGTGAATATGGTAGCATAAGTGCTACTTTTAATGTTGCTGACTTATCTCCATTTGATGTAGGTGAAGAAAATACAATTTCGAGGTCGAAATCTCTTCTAGAAGGAGGGGATGATGTGAACCTCAAAGAACCAAACTTTGATATTGATGTCCTTGAAGGCATAAGTGGTCCTATGACTAGGGATGGAGCAAAAAGGGCTCAAACTCCCATTGGACAACTGAGAATGTTGTTCCATGATGGTGAGCCAAAACTAGCCCAAGGGGGTATAAAGATGCTCACTAGCATCTTGGTCCATGGCTCTGACCGAGCCAAGGATGGACCAAACCATGCGCATGAGTCAGGCCACGGGTCTGACAATTGTTAGGTATCAGTGGTTACAATACACCTAG
>NC_032025.1:12099749-12100469 GCF_001865875.1 Lupinus angustifolius | reverse complement strand
AGAATTTAAGAAAGACATGTCCATTATGTGAACATTTAAAACATGGAATGATTAAAAATATATGTAAGCCATTAGATAGATGATACCATACCACTTAGCACTTGTTAGAATTTCGTTAGGCAATTTTCATTTTAAAGCATATTTCAATCATTCAATTATAATGCATAATTAAGACATGTTCAAGATTCATGCAAAAACACATTCTATTTGACATAATTAACAAGGTTCAATATATTTACCTTGCTTACCTTTTGGAGATAGGTCAAGATTACCACTTGTTAGTAGGTAATACCACTTGTTAGTAGATACTAGATGAGAAGTTTGATGATATGATGTTTGAATGGTTTAATTGACATTCATCGTGCGCTGCTCCCCCTTTCATTGTTCTTCCCTTTATCTTCTCCCCCTCAATTATTTAGAGAAGTATTCTTGGTAGGTAGCATAGTACGGAGAACATCTCTTGTTGATTTATCCCTTGATGATCAAATGTCCTTTGGCACACCTGCAAACACAATTACTTGTCTCCTTCGGGTAACCAAGCTATTTTGGGTCCCTTCTTGTTAGTAACTGAGGGATCTTGCCCTTTCTTTACCCAAACATATTTGCCACTTGGCACACCAAATTTTCTAATAAAGCATGGCCAAGGATGGACCAAACCATGCGCATGAGTCAGGCCACGGGTCTGACAATTGTTAGGTATCAGTGGTTACAATACACCTA
>NC_032025.1:12088248-12099649 GCF_001865875.1 Lupinus angustifolius | reverse complement strand
TTCTCACAATTATCACATACAAAGGCGCTAAAAATGGCCCTGACTTGGAGCCAGACGCATCAGGCTCAATTCCTGACCGAGACAACTCTGACTGAGTTGGGGATTTTGGTACACCCAGCGTTGCAACAGGCACTGAGCCAAACTGGCCTGACCAGGAAATCTGACTGCGGCGCATGCGCCTAGTGTGCCGCATGAGGCACTAGGCGTAGCCTGACCGAGTCAAGCCTAGCCAATTTAATTAGTATTAAGCAAATTTAATTTTTATAATAAATGTGTGGGCTAACTTTTGTCCAACACTTAGTTTATTTAACTAAAGTATGTTTGTCATAAATTTGCCCATAAAAATTGACCATAATGAAAAATGACTCGTGGATGATTAAGTCAAGCTTAAAAGTGTAACCGACACTTTAATGATTTGACCAACTTATAATTTTCGTGAACCAAACTCATTCTAACTTTGTCTAATATTATTTGGCAGGTAAATAAAGACTATTGTAGCTGTTTTGTTCGAGGGAGATTGCTCGAAGTGAATCACAATATGACCGTGGAGGAGCTTAATGGGGCATTTATGAGGCTTAAACATCATGTCTGGACCGTTGGAGCTAAATCCACCTAGGCACATTTCATCCAGAGGAATCCTAAGTTAATTTCAAAGCTATTGGAGCAAAGTTGCTTGCGTGGAATTTGCATATGGCCGTTTGAGACCTTAATGGTGCATTATGCACATGTCCTAGCCGTTGGCAGCCTACCATCTTGCACCAACGACATTCTATGTTATTTAGTGCATCCTTAATCAACACTTAGCCGTGGGAAATTCATTCCTTAGCAAAGGAATCCTATGCAAAGTCCAAGTGTACCCGAGGAGCATTAAGAAGGCTTAATTCCAACAATTTCCATGTGCCAAATTAGAAGAATCCAATGGAGCTCATCAAAGCTTAGCCGTGAGCATTAAGGAGTCTTCCAATCTCATTGATCATATCACTTAATGGTTGAGCCGTGCACTCAACGGGAAAAGGAATCCCATGCTCATCACTTTCCAACTGTGGCAATCAAGCACCTTAGGCCAAGTCATTAAGTTTGTTTTCAATTGTAATAAAGCACACAAAACACATGTGCTCTTTTCTTTACTACTCGAATATAGTATAATTTAGGAGTAGATTCATTTGGTTTTAGAGCATCCAATGTAAAATTACTAAGCATAAGTCTTAGCTACAAACTGTGGGAGCCTTAGAGGCTTGCCTATAAATGTAAGGCTTCTTGCTATGAAATAAACAAATTGAGTTGAAAGTAAATTGAATTCCTTTGTGAATGAAAAAGGATTATATCCTTGTAAGAGTATTCTCCAAACCTTCTTGGCTGAACCAAGATTAGAATTTCTTATCAAGAACCAAGTTCTTGTGGCGAGCATCACTTTGGATTATCAACACCTCAAGTGTTGTGGCGCCTTCACCTCAAATATTTTCCATCTTGTTTTATACAATTTCAATACATTTCCGATGCTTAAGCTCAAGAACTCTACTCAACCGTGAGCTTAGTCCATACACCAACCAAGATAGATCGTTTCAAGAGCCTTTTATCCAAGAGGTTCACATCAACTGGTCCATAGACTTTTTGGTTTTTCTTTCGGTTCATTGTCCACTAAATGTTGTGGAACGAAAGGCTCATTGACTACAGATTCCCAAATATCCGAGTCAATGGCTTCTATGAATCTTTTCATGCGGGCTTTCCACTAGGCATATCCTTCGCCACTGAATACGGGAGGGCGGTTAATGGATGCGCCATCACTGCCAAAGGGGTTGGTGGAACCCATTTGTTTTCCCTTAAGGATCATGCATATGTGGTTGAGCTAGCACGTTATACTTACTCTGATACCACTTGTTAGGTATCAGTGGAAAGAACACACCTAGAAGGGGGGGATTGAATATGTGTCGCGGTTCCCAAATACCGATTTTCGCACCAAAGCCCTATTCTGGAAAAAGCCTAGTTAATCGATTAACCCATTGACTTAATCGATTAAATTGCACAATACAGGAAACATATTTAAACAAAATTAATATCCATACGGCAGAATTACAGTATTCAAAATATCAGCTAAAATAGGCAATTAAACAACTTGAAAATTAAAGAGATTAGGGATAGAAAAAGCCTGCAACAAGGAATTTTATCCTGGTTCGTTTTGCGGTCCACTACAAAACTACATCTAGTCCTCCTCCTCTAATCTTGGGAGATTTTCTTCACTAATATTGAAACGAATGTATATTACATACACACTTCCAATATAAGACCTTAGATGCTCCCTTCTTGAATTCCTAGAACCCATACCTTGGTTTGGCAACTCTAATCGCCTAAGAAAACATTTCTTACAATCTAGCCCCAGCCAAGAATATGTTCTAAACTCAAGACTTCAAAGTCTTGGTGAAAACTCACTGAATCTCTTTGGTGATAAGACACAAAGAAACAACTTTCCTTATCACAAAAATAGAGTATTATAAAGCACAATATGGCTCAAATATTACAATTAAAATCCAACTATAAACCCTATACAAATCTCACAAATTAACAAGAATATGTATGAGTTTAGAATTATGTAGAAACATGTAATTTCTACCCTACGAAATCTCTAAAAGAAATGCAGGAATCTTGCAAGAAAAGATAGAATGATGAACACATTTAATCACATGCAATTGGATGACATTTTAAATCCTAAGTGTGATACTATCATTCATTTTCTCACATGCATTTATCTTTGTCTATATGACCCACAATGAGCACGAAAAATATCAAACTTAGTAATTCTAAAAATGAATGAATGAATGTATGTATGAAGCATGGTGTAAAAACACAGTTTATATAGAAAATTTGTTAGATGCCCAATTAATCAATTAAGTGCCCTTTTAATCGATTAACGGGTTGTTGAGAATAACTGAATTTTGTTTTTAAGTTATCTGTTAAAACTGATTTCACGTTAATCGATTAACGCCTTGCTTAATCGATTAACTATCATATTTTTCAACTAAGAGATTAAATGGTAAACTACCTATATGTTATGCTTATCAACTATACATTTTTTTACCATTATGTTATGCCTAAGATGCACAAATAACATGTATGATTAATGCATGAACATATAATAATCTAGATGGCATGTCTCATGTAAATGATATGATTTTTGTTAGGACTTGTGAGATTTGCATCTAGGTTTACCTAACCTAGACTGAATAACTAAGACACATATCTAAGACTACTAATGATGACTCTAGTCTAGACATGAAGCTCTTGAGTCCTTGGCATGTTGATTTGTTGAGTTATCTTCAAGCTTTCACTAAATCCTTGTCTTCATCAAAACATAGGCAATCTAATAGTGATATCTTGACACTTTGCACTTTCATGTCCATGTTCTCTGTTCATCACAGTATTAAACCAATTACGGTGAGATTACCTAATGGCAATCAAATTGTTGCCAAAATATCAAGCACTGTCCCAATCCTACAAAATCTGATCTTGCATGATGTTTTATACTTTCCTTCCTTTTCATACAATTTGCTTTCTATTCCTAGATTAGTCTCTTCTATACGATGCTCCATTTCCTTTGATGAGTCCTACTTTAAAATTCAGGACAAGACTACTTTGGAGACGATTGGACTCTATATGCTAAAAGCTGCTAAATTCTATCACAAAGTCAATTTTATGTGTATTGATGATACTAACATTTCCATCCCTGATTTATGGCACTATAGACTAGGTCATACTTCTTACAATAATATGAATGTAATCGTGAACAAATTCCCCTTTATCAATGTTAATAAAACTCAAGTTTGTGATGTTTGTCACCAACCAAAATAGAAAAGACCCTTTCATATTAGCAAAAGTCATAGTTTACAAAGTTTTTATCTTATACATGTTGACATATGGGGTCCTTTCTTTATAACATCTATACATGGACATAGATATTTTTTTACTATTGTTGATGATTGCACCAAATTTACCTGGATTTTTCTTATGAAACACAAGGCTGAAACTTCATAACTTATTCAAAACTTTGTTACTTTGATTGAAACTCAATTTGCCACTAGAATAAAAATCATTAGGAGTGACAATGGTGTAGAATTTTTTATGAAGTCCTTTTATTCATCAAAAGGCTTACTACATCAAACCAGTTGTACCTACACACCTCAATAAAATGGTGTGGTTGAAAGGAAACACCAACATGTGTTGAATGTAGCAAGAGCTCTTTTGATACAAAGCTAACTACCTAAGGATTATTGGCCCTATGCTATTAAGCATGTTGTCTATGTGATTAACATTTTACCTACACCTATTTTACATAATAAGTCTCCTTATGAGAATCTTTATAAGAGACAACCTGATTTACAAGAACTTAAAGTCTTTGGCTCTTTATGTTATGTTGGCATTTTAAAGCATTCTTGAGATAAGTTTGACCCTAGAGTTGTGAAATGCCTCTTCTTGGGTTATAAAGAGGGAGTGGAAGGATACATTGTCGTTAATCTTTCCACTAGGGCCCTAGACTTTAGTAGAAATGTTATTTTTCATGAAACTATATTTCCTTATAAGCCTAAGAATGAACCAAATTATGACATATCTTTACCTGATAACAATGCTCATGAATGTGCAATCACTTATGATGATCTGCTCTCTACCTACTCTCGGACATACGAACACCCTACTAATCAGGAAAGTAACATGCATGCTCCTAGTGAACACATTTCCTCCCCTGGTCAACCCTCTAGTTCAGAAGGCATGGACACAAGGAAAAGCAATAGAATTTCTAGACCTCCTTCCTACTTACAAGACTACCATTGTGCCCTTATACATAATGATCAACTTTCAACATCTTCCAGTACCCTTTAGCTTCTTCCCATCTAATGAAAGTTTAGCCTCATCTCATAAAACTAGCATAATTTCTGTTAGTACTCAAAAGGAACCTAGGACTTATGCTCAAGCAATTAAAGATCCTAAATGGCAGGAAGCCATTCACAAAGAACTACAGGCCTTAGAATCCAATAAAACTTGGATTATTACCTCTCTACTTCATAATAAAAAGGCCATAGGATGTAAAAGGGTTTTTAAGATTAAGTATAGATCTGATGGAAATGTTGAGAGATACAAGGCAAGGCAAGTTGCTAAAGGATATACCCAAACATAAGGTATTGATTACATGGACACTTTCTCCCATGTAGCTAAAATAAGCACTGTAAGATTACTCCTTGCATTAGCATCCATACATAATTGGCACCTTAAACAATTGGATGTGAATGATGCTTTCTTGCATGGGGAACTAAATGAAAAATTATATATGATTCCCCCACCTGGCTTACACATAACCAATCCTGACCAAGTTTGTAAGTTTGAAAAATCACTATATGGTCTTATGCAGGCTAGCAGACAGTGGTTTGCCAAGCTATCCACCTTCCTTATCAAACATGGCTACACTAAATGCAAAGGTGATCACTCTCTGTTAAATGACCATCATTCTTGTGTATATAGATGACATAATTTTATCAGGGAATAACTTCCATGAAATTAATCAACTTAAAACCCTCCTTGATACTGCCTTTAAAATTAAGGACTTGGGGAACCGTAAGTTCTTCCTTGGATTAGAGATTGCTAGAAACCACTCAGGCATCTCTTTGAACCAAAGAAGATATGCCTTAGAAATCCTATCTGACACTGGCATGATAGGCTGCAAACCTACTTCTACTCCTATGATCCAAGGATCTCATCTCTACCAAGATGACAGTGGAACTTATCCTAATATTCCTACTTATAGGAGACTGGTTGGTAGGCTAATATATCTCACCAATACCAGGCTTGACCTTACTTTTTTTTGTTCATCAATTGACTCAATTTATGGCTTTACCTACTAATTTGCATTATAAGGCTGCTATTAAAATTCTCAGGTACATCAAAGGGTCCCCTGCACTGGGCTTATTGTTTCCAAGGAGTTCTAGTGTCCAGTTAAAGGCATACAATGACAACAATTGGGCTTCATGCCCTGATACAAGGAGATCAATCTCAGGTTATTGTATATATCTTGGTAATGCTTTAGTTTCTTAGAAATCTAAGAAACAAAAGACTGTTTCTAGAAGTTCATGTGAAGCTGAATATAGAGTTATGGCTCTCACTACTTGTGAAATAACTTGGCTCACACATCTATTAGAATATTAACAATACTCTTTTTCCAAACATGTTTTACTTTATTGTGATAATCAATCTGCTATACACATTGCTTCTAACCATGGTTTCCATGAAAGAACCAAGCATATTAGCTTGATTGTCACACTGTTAGGGAGCAGTGTGCTAATGGCCACATCAAGCTCATGCATGTCCTAAGTCACCTACCACTTGTTGATGCTCTCACCATAGCTGGACAACAGAAACTGAATATTATTTACAACCTGCAAATTCACATCAAACAACAAAGCAACATTTCTCCCCCATTTGACATTATCAAAAAGATAAACGAATTAATCTAGTCAAAAGTAATAAGAGTTATATAATGAAATCAAAATTGTAATCAATCAATTAAATTTGGGGATTCAATTAATTAACCAGTTGAAGGAAGCTTGAACAAGTGCACATATTTACAGGCATTTAATCGATTAAGAGCATAGGTTAATCGATTAAATTGATAGAATACAGTAAATGAACAAGTTTAATAGCATGAAAGGTTATACAATGACCAATTGAGCATAGAATGATCAAGCCTTATTATGACAACATGTATACAGTAGGCTCAATCAAACAAAATAGATGCAGATAACCAATCATGGTCAAGTATCGTTAAGCATAATTCATACTATATATGACATAGATATGCTTATGATATAAGCTATATAATGCAAAACCAGTAACGATTAAAGTGCACTCTCATGAATACCAAGTGATAAAGGTTCAAAAAAAGTAGATAGAAACTATTACAACCCAAACAAAAGCAAAGAGAAATATGTCCCAAGAGTACAAAACACCAAAATACACGAAAATTAGCCAATAGAAGAACTAAACCAAAGGCAACCTAGGGTCTAAGGTCTTCTAATCTAAGGATGCGGAGGAAGGTCTCTATCATCAGGAACTGTCAGACTACTATCTCCTTGAATGAGGACTTTCAGCTTCTCAAATTCTGCACAAAACCTATCATTCTATGCTTCAACAGTGTTTTGAACAAAGCTCCTCATAGACCAATAGTGGTTATCAATGTAAGCGACCTGAGGTTCCTCAAATTACTCCAAGTCTGTATGACAAGAGTCCTTTAAGGACTGAAAATGTAGATCCATTATATTATTCAACCATTGCTCCATTGCATCCAACTGAGCTAATCCAAAGAGCGGTACCTACGGTGCTGTTCCAAACGACTCCCCCTGAGTTCCTGCATTATGTTCATTTGTTCTTGCCTGATCCTCATCTCCAGATAAGTCCAAATCTATAGTACTGTTGTAATCCTCTTGGTATTATCAAGTATTTCCATACTTTTAAATACCCATCTTGTGGATCAAACTTTCACCAACCAGGTGATCTATATCGGAAGACTCCATGATGATGGTATAAGACACATCAATATGCAGATAATCGATTATCCTTGAAATGAATATACTATCGGGAAGCAGCTTGGATTGTGATGTCGACACACTATACATGACATTCAGAATCTCCTCAGGTCAATTAATCATAACATTTTCCTTAACAGCATACATAAACCTTAAATCATTCACAGTGGGTTGTGCATGATTTGTATTTCTCTAAACTAAGATGTACGCTATCAGATTGTGCAATAGTCTATTTTCTACAGATAATGACCCAACTTTTGTTAATTCTCCTTGGATATACAGATGAGGACCTCTCAAGCAAGACTTGTAAACCTCAACAGCATCCAATGAATTCTTGATGTTTCATCATCAATGTCTGAATCAGACTCAACATCTTCTTTCTCTTCAATAGGTTGAGATGTTGTTGCTTTAAGAGATATGCCTTTCTTTTTGTGGTTTGATTCCTCATGCATCATCAAGCGTCCAAGTTCCATCTGGTGCTCTTGAAGCTTTCCAAACAATGTTGCCAAAGGAATGGAGTCGAGATCTTTGGATTCCATGATATTTGTTACTTTAGGTTGCCATCTCCTGTCAAGACAATGCAAAAATTTATTAGTTAGTTCTCCTTTGGTAAAAAGGTTATCTAGAGCAACTAAATGGTTTACTATGTGTGTGAATTGCTTTTGCATGTCGCCGATAGATTCACTTGGCAACATATGAAAAAGCTCGTACTCATGTGTCAGGGCATTCATCCTAGCCTGCTTGACTTCGCTAGTGCCTTCGTGAGTCACTTGTAAGGTGTCCCACATTTCTTTGGCACTTTGACACTGCGAAACCCGAAAGAATTCATCATATGATAGGGCCGATGTGACTATGTTTTTAGCATGTAGGTTGTATTGAACATTTTTACGTTCATCATCAGTCCATAGACTCTTAGGCTTTTCTTTCGGTTCATCATTCACTAAATGCATTGGGACGAAAGGCCCATTGACTACGGATTCCAAAATATCTGAGTCAATGGCTTCAATTAATATCTTCATCTGGACTTTCCAGTAGGCGTATCCGTTGCCACTGAATACAAGAGGGCGGTTAATGTCTGTGCCATCACTGCCAAAAGGGTTGGTGGAACCCATTTGTTTTCCCTTAAGGATCACGTGTATACGGTTGAGCTAGCATGTTGTACTAGCTCTGATATTACTTGTTAGGTATCAGTGGACATAACACACCTAGAAGGGGGGTTGAATAGATGTCGCAGTTACCAATTACCGCTTTTTGCACCGAAGCCCTATTCTAGAAAAAGCCCTAGTTAATCGATTAACACTCTGTCTTAATTAATTAACTCACAGAAAATAGAAAGTTGCAGAATGGATTATTGCTCAGCCACTCACCGATAATCAGATACAGATTAAACAAATACGCTTGAAAAGAATTAAACTCAATATATCAAAGTTACAATATCCAAATTATCAGCTAAAATTAGGCAATATTACAACTTGAAAAGTAAAGAGATTAAGGATAGAAAAATCATGCAACAAGGAATTTTATCCTGGTTCGTTTGCGGGTCCACTTGCAAACTACATTCAGGCCTTACCTTCTGATCTCGAGAGATTTTCTTCATTAATATTGAAACCAATGTATTTATACATGCACACTTCCAATACACAAACTTAGATGCTCCCTTCTTGAATCCAAGAACCCAATTACTTGGTTTGACTCACCTAATCACCTAAGAAAACCTTTCTTACGATCTAGCCCCAGCCAAGAAAATGTTCTAAACTCAAGACCTCTAAGTCTTTGTGAAGACTCACTGAGTCTCTTTGGTGGTACGACACCAAGAGACGACTTCCCTTATTACAACACAAAAACATTACAAAAAATAGAGTATTATCAAGCACAATGTAGCTCAAAATATCACAATTAAAACTCAACTAAAAAGCCTATACAAGACTCATAAGTAAGCATGAATATGTATGAGTTAATTGATGTGCGAAAACAGAGAATTTCTATCCTAGAATTCTTCTAAAGAAATGCAAGAGTCATGCAAGAAAAGATAGCAAAGGTTAACACATTAATCTCATGCAATTAGATCACAATTACACATTAAACATGATATTATCTCTCACTATCTAACAATGCATTTCTCTCTGCCTAAAATGACACAAATGAACACGAAAAATATGCAACTAGAAATTCTAAAAATGAATGAATGATCCTTTTAATGCAAGATCTAAAAGCACAGTTTATATAGAAACCCTTTCTGAAACCCAGTTAATCGATTAAGTGCCCTTTTAATCGATTAACAGGCTGTTGAGAATAACTGTTTTTAGTTATTCAGATATCTGTTAAAACCGAATTCACGTTAATCGATTAACTCCTTCCTTAATCGATTAACTGACATATTTTTCAGCTAAATGGTAAAATGGTAAACTACCTATAAGTTATGCTTATCAACTATACAAGTTTTACCAATACATTATGCCTAAGATGCACATATAACATGTATGATTAATGCATAAACATATAATAATCTAGATGGCATGTCTCATGTAAATGATTTGATTATTTTTAAGACTTGTGAGAATTGCACCTAGGTTTACCTAACCTAGACTGAATATCTAGGACACACATCTAAGACTCTAAAAGTGACTCTTGTAAGAACCTAGTCTAGATATGAGATCCTTGATTCCATGGCATGTTGATTTTTTGAGTCATCTTCAATCTTTCAATGAATCATTCTCTTCATCAAAACATAGGGAATTTAATAGTGCAACACTTTGACACTTGCACTTTCACAAACTGCATGCATTATTTGTATATGTTTGACATTGTGTGATTATAGTGGTGTTATAGGATGTCTCACTTTAATGTTATTTCTCTATGTAATTCCATGCTACGGGCGTCGTAGTTAGTTCTTACTCCCTTTTCTTTGTCTTTTCTTATGTCTATATTATGTATTGTGATTGTAGCTTGCAACAATTATAAAGGGACGAAATAATACTTATTGGTTGAGTCGAGACCAGGTCACTCTCTTTAAGACGTTTTGTACTGCCAAAAATGTGCAAGCAGACTATCAACCACGCCGTCCAAAGGATAAACCAACCTAGATCTCTATTACCGAATTCTTACTGCACTATAAGAACCAATCTCGAATACACCCACCACAATATGACTACCATTGTCAATTCTCGAAATTCCAACAATATGGCTAATAGTGTCAATTCTCATAATTTTCCATAATATGGATATCCGTGCCAATTCTTTTCCCACAATATTGACAACTAGTGTCATTTCTCGAAATGCCCAGAATATGGCTAGCTGTGCCAATTCGTTTCCCTCAATACTGACTACCAGTGTCAGTTCTCGAAATGCACACAATTTGGCAGTCTATGCCAATTTCTTTCCATCAATACTTACTACTAGTGTCAATTTTCTAAATTCCCACAATTTGGCTGCATGTGCCAATTTTAGTGCCAGAGAAAGAAAGGGGGAGAAGTTTGTCGGAAATGCATCAACGGAAAATATGAGGGAGAAAGAAAAAGTTGAATGAAGGTGCATTCATCTTGGGGCAAGAAAATATGAAGATAAGAGACTTCCATTTATAACATGAGATTATTTCCGTCTTCCTCATCTCTCTAATATGGGACTTAGGAGTTGTTTTCTTTCAAAACTCTTCTATGTGGGACTTGTGAGTTTTTTTGATTTCACACCCACAACCAAGTTCCAACAATCCCCCACTTCAAATTAAAAAACGATTTCTAAGAATTTTTGTGTGGTTTCAATAAGATTGTGCATAAACAAATGTGTCATGTGACTTAAAACGTTGCATAGTGAGTAAGATCCAGATTTTACTAGAGTGACTC
>NC_032025.1:12087844-12088148 GCF_001865875.1 Lupinus angustifolius | reverse complement strand
TGAAGATGACTGAACAATCAACATGCCTTATGCTCATTTGGTCATATCTAGACTAGGGTGTAAATTGAGTCTATAATCTAAGTAGTTTGGGATGTGTGTCGTAGTAAGTAAGTATAGGTTAGGTGAACGTAGGTGCTAGTCTCTTAAGCCAACTTAATTGTCATATCATATCCATTAGACATATCATCTAGTTAATTGTATGTTCATGCATCTATCATACATGTTATATGTGCATATTAGGCATAATATAATTGGTAAAGCATGTATATATATATATTGTCCATAACATATGAGAAGTTTACCA
>NC_032025.1:12087155-12087744 GCF_001865875.1 Lupinus angustifolius | reverse complement strand
CTGTGTCATTCTATTGCCCCGTTAATCGATTACAGAGAAGCCTTAATCGATTAACTAGTCTGTTATTTGTTATAACTGAAATCTGTTTTAACTATTTAGCTGTTTTGCAACGAATGTAACCGCCTATTCTCTATGCTCTAAATACAAGGCATTGTTCCGAGAACCACATCATTGCATTCTATTGTATAGGGTTGTTTATAGAGCATTTTGCATACGTGTTTTACTATATTTTTTCAACAGAGATTGCATGTGTGAGAAGAGAGATAATGATGTTTTAATTGTTGTTATGAGCTTACTGTTTTTGCATAATTTTGTATCAATTCTTATCTTGCTCACATGCTCATGCATTAGATATTGTTAGAGAGAAATTATTTTTATACTGATATTGATTAACTCATTTGAATCTTGATGGCTTAAGTGGTTAGTAAAAGGGTTAATCTTTGAGTCTTTATCTTGTCATATTTTAAGCACTATTGTGCTTAGTATACCTTGTTGTTTACCATGTTTTTGTGTATTCTGGATTTGTCTCTTGGTGTGAGATCACCATAGAGATTGAGGTTCTTCACCAAGGCTAGGAGGTCTTGATTTG
>NC_032025.1:12085944-12087055 GCF_001865875.1 Lupinus angustifolius | reverse complement strand
GAAGGGGAGGCCTGGATATAGTTTACAGTGGACCGCAAACGAACCAGGATAAAAATCCTTTGTGCACTGTTCTTTCTCTCTTTATCTTATTTATGTTTCTTGCCATTATAAATTGAATCTATAATTGAAAATTTGGATATTTGTTTACTGCCATATACTTAATAATTGTGCGTAAAAATATGTGTATTATATATGTTCAATATTGTTTTAATTATTGTGCAAATTGCCTGTCTGGTCATTATGTTCTATGCAATAGTTAATCGATTAAACCTTGTTGTTAATTGATTAACTGGACTGCTTTCCAACAGTTGGGTTTTGGTTCGATAAGTGGTGATTGATAACCTCTACACCTATTCAACCCCCCCCCCCCTTTCCTAGGCCACTAATACCTAACAAGTGGTATCAGAGCTAGTACGACGTGCTAGCTCAACCGCATCCTCGTGATCCGAAGGGAATTAAGATGGCTTCCACCAACCCCTTTCGCGGTGATGGCGCATCCATTAACCGCCCTCCCATATTCAGTAGCGAGGGTTACGCCTACTGGAAAGTCCGAATGAAAATATTTATTGAGACTATTGATTCGAATATTTGGGAATCCGTAATCAGCCCCTTCGCCCCACTTCACTTAGTGCATAGCGAACCAAAAGAAAATACAAAAAGCTTATGGACCGATGAAGAGCGCAAGAAGGTCCAGTTCAACCTTCGCGCCAAAAACATCATTACCTCGGCCCTATCCTACGATGAATTGTTTCGGGTGTCGCAATGTCAAAGTTGTGAACACCCAATTTCGTCCGAGCCATTTCCAAAATAAAAAATATATATATGTAAACGTTCAAGGCAACAAAAAAGGCTTCATTTAGAATGATTCTATTATGTTGGATATCCAATGCTCTCATCTTTAGCTATTTGATTGATTAAATATTATTTAGAAATATCCAAACAAACAGTGTACAAAAAGGAACAAATGAACACGTTTCAAACTCCCATTTTAGTAGGAAGACACCTGATTACTTGAAGGACATGTCACTAGAATCAAATATTATGGGGTCCACAATTTGCTCAAAGTTATTAACAACGAATCTAACAAAGGGGTAGTTACTTCAGCCTTGCA
>NC_032025.1:12082118-12085844 GCF_001865875.1 Lupinus angustifolius | reverse complement strand
ACTATGCAGAACACATTGCGTCAAATGAAATTCTGGAAGATGTGCCTGGCCATAATGCATATCTTAATGGGATAAGCTTCATTGGTGGAATGGCATTGTTCCCATCAGCTTTAGAGCAAGAGGACCAGCACTCTGAAAAACTTCTGCAAGGGGCTGATTCGTGGCATTTACATTTCCTACATAACTGAAAGTCCACATAGGTTAATATCAAGTCAGGAGATAAAGGGTCGCGACCCAAAGCACCTATTCTATTTCAGTTGCACAGTTTTAAAGAACAATCAAACATGAATCAGCATAATTCCCAAATAAAAGTAGGCACTCAACAGGTAAAGACAACATCATTGGCATTTTAGTTACAATAAGCATGAATGACAGCAATGATGAGACACCTTAAAGGAATAACCAATGCAAGGGAGCATTCTAAACAGTCAACTAAGAGTCATACATGATGAGGCAATGAAATAGATGAGAATCAGAATTATTATTTTTTCAGTTACAATCAGCAGAACTGATGGACAAACTTAAACGGTAATAATCAGAAAAGACAAAGGGTCTTGATAAGTTGAACCACAATTAGCAAATCAAAAGGCTTTCACATATCAATAGGAAACTGTAATCAGCTATAAAAGAGAAACAGCTATTGATTACAAAAGGAATCTGAAACAAATGCAAATCTGAAAGCTTCACCATTTCAGTTACAAATCAGCCATCATGGACAACATTCAAGGGGAGTTAAAATCAGAAAGCAAGGGTCATTGGATTTCAGAAATAATTCAATCAGTCATTTGAAAGGGTTTTGGTATCAACACAACTATAAATAGGGAGTCACCTCTTCAATCAAGGGGGGAGATAACATTGCTACACACATACACTCAGTACAAGCAGAGAGCATTCCAGAGAAACTCAGTAAAAGAGAAAAGAGGAGAGAGTATACAGTTATAGTGCAATCAAAAAGCTGTAGAGAGAACATAAAACGCTAGAAAAAGCTTTCAGCAAGACAAAGAGATCATCCAGAATTAGCATACACACATACAAACCACATAGTGATAACAAGGAAACATTAGGAGCATACACATATATGCAGTGACAAGGGACCAGAATATAGGAAATTCAGGAAGAGACCATAACGGAGAAAAGATAACACACATATTTTTTAAGCATCACATATAGTGCAGAAAACCCAGAAACAAGGACAAAAACCGCAATCCAGAATACACACGTGGAGATCCAACCAATAACATACAACATCCGTATTATTGAAGCAACTCCGTAAAAAATCACACGTCATACCAGGTAATATTTCCTTATTCAGCTTCTAAACTGGTTTTCTGTCCTTATACCTATTTTGTACTACCATGTTCGTACAGTTACATAGAAACACACTGGATCAAATAAAACAACATATCACGATAATCTTAAAAACAGTTTTGACTAATTTAGGAATAATCGTTACCCAAACTCATTTGTCATAAGCCTATCTTCAAGCTACATAAGCAGCAAAGAATTAAGACGACATTGCAATACATTGCACTCTAGACCCTGCTAAATGCTAATCCTACAATTATAAATCCCATGTATATGGTTCTGTTGTTATCATTATCACTCAGGTTATGAATCTGTATTAATCATTGACATCAATATGCATTATATGACGAAATAGAAAACCCTTTTCAGTAATTTTTGTTTCAAGAAAACCTATCAATCTTAGTCTTTTTTGCAGTATATAATATCGATAATTCTAAAACGCAAATACAAGAGTCTAAAATAAAACAAATGGAGGATAAAAATAAGGATTAGGGATCTTAACCCCATTCATTATAAAAAAACCATAAACAAAGGATGAACAATGAATCAAAGTAAAAGAAGGTTAGTGAAAAACAAAACAAAGAGATTGAGGAGGATGATTCCTCATTTCGTTACCCGATTCAAAGTCGTCACGGACGAAAATCGAACCACCATAAACCACCGAGAGTGAGAATCGAACCACCGCGAATCACCACCGTCACGAACCAGTGCCATATCGCTCTCGGTTGCCCACTGCCATGGACGAAGAAGCTTGGTGGCTTTGGGGCTTCACCGTTGATGGGTCTCTTCGGTGAGCTCGGTTTAGCCATAAACCGTTCCCTTTGCCGGTGCCGCTGAGATGAGAAGGACGGAGAGCAAAGAAGGAAGATAGATAGCATGTCGAAGCCGTGTCGTCATCGTCTCTGTCGCCGGCGTGAGACCCTTGCTCGTTGTTACCGCCGCTGGAATGAAAGAAGAAAATAAAAGAGGAGATGGAGATGATTTAGGGATTTCATTCCCTGGTGACCATCTTCACGTGACTTGGGGATTTCTTTTTTATACTAAGGTTACGGTTCGAGTTGTCTCTAACTTCTCTGAAAATCTACAATCAATGCTGTCTCTAAGCTATTAATTCCATATATATATATATATATATAGTTAATAAACTATTTTAAAATTCTATATGTATGAATATGATTACAAATTATATTATCAAATTAATCATGGAATTTTTATAGTAAGGTTGTGGTTCGAGTTGTCTCCAACTTCTCCGAAAATGAGAAGAAGGTCTATAACCAACACCGTCTCTAAACTATTAATTCTATATGTATAATTAATAAACTACTTTATTACTAAAATCCTATATCTATAAATAATTAGAAACTATTGTATTAAATAAATTTTATGGATTTTTTAGTAAGGTTACGGTTCGAGTTGTCTCTAACTTCTCCGAAAACGAGAAGAAGGTCTACAACCAATGTTGTCTCTAAACTATTAATTCCATATATATATAGATATATACATATATACATATACATATATATATATATATATATATACATATACATATATATATATATATGTATATATGTATATATCTATATATATATATATGTGTATATATACATATACATATATATATATATGTATATATGTATATATCTATACATATATATATATATATGTGTATATATATACATACATATATACATATATATATATATGTATACATACATATATACATATATATATATGTATATATGTATGTATACATATATATATATATGTATATATGTATGTATATATATACACATATATATATATATATGTATAGATATATACATATATACATATATATATATATGTATATGTATATATACACATATATATATATATAGATATATACATATATACATATATATATATATATGTATATGTATATATATATATATATATATATGTATATGTATATATGTATATATCTATATATATATGGAATTAATAGTTTAGAGACAACATTAGTTGTAGACCTTCTTCTCGTTTTCGGAGAAGTTAGAGACAACTCGAACCGTAACCTTACTAAAACATCCATAAAATTTATTTAGTATAATAGTTTCTAATTATTAATAGATATAGGATTTTTATTTCTAAACTATTAGTCTCATTGAACCAAAACAATTATATATTAACCAATTCAATAAATCAACATTTTTAAACCTATCAGTATTTTCTAATCACTAACAATCAACCAAAGTAGCTAAATAATTTTCGAACTAGAACTACGTAAGCCTTGATCTCCTTAATAGGGGTACGTAGGACCAAAGTCAATATTGTCAGGCTCAATAATAAAAATAAATAATTCTAAAATTGTTAAGGGTATAAAAGTCCATGTTATTAGCGAGGGTACCATTTTAATACGGGCGGACGGGGTGCTAATACCTT
>NC_032025.1:12080615-12082018 GCF_001865875.1 Lupinus angustifolius | reverse complement strand
CGATAAGAGAGTCAGGCCTAGAACCGCTAATAACATGGACTTAAATACCCTTTTGTTTTTTTGTTTGGTTGTTTGTTTGTTTGTTTCTATTTTGTGTTCTTTCTTTAGAACGTTGAATTATTATCTAAAACTATCTTGTTTCATTATTTGCAAGTTTATGTGATTATTTTTTACAGCTTATTGGGGGGTGGGAATTTGTTTTGAAGGTCTGTATGCTTCCTCACACACTGATGTTGTACACTTGAGTTTGCACACACATATGCCCTGACCCGGGTATTAGTGCTTAGGATTTGAGATAGAAGGGAGATCTGCTTTGCCGGTAAATGACTTCGATTCATATCTGGTATTGGCAGATGGACCACCCAGATCGTTCCCAGTATCATGAGTTAGCAGCTTGGAGGGCTCGATCCTTCTCATTTCTAACCCAAGGTATTCGGTTTCCTTTCTTCCGAGATTGGATGCGATCTGGTGACCTAGAAGTCTAAAGCTCTTATCGAGTCCACTTTAATCAAGACCTAGTACCCTCACCATAAGCGCCCTAGGGATAATTGTTCATTTCCTTACCATGGGCTAAGTGCCCTAGGGATAATTGTTTTCATTCCTTACCATGGGCTAAGCGCCCTAGGGATAATTCTTTCATTCCCTACCATGGGCTAAACACCCTAGGGATAATTGTTTTTGTTCCTTACAATAGGCTAGGTGCCCTAGGGATAATTGTTTTCATTCCCTACCATGGGCTAAGCGCCCTAGGGATATATATATATATATATATATATATAACTCAAAATGATTGATGAAAAGTAGCGAACATTTGTTTATACCTCCTTAAGATGGGGATAATTTTCATACCCTACCATGAGCTCAAAGCCCTATGGATATATTCTCTTCTATCTTAATAAGCTCACAACTTTATCATTTAACTCAAGAATTGGCCTTAACAGTATAATAGGTGTCAAATCCATCATGACATTTTATTATATTGTAACTAAGGCTATATTTCCCCTAAATAGGGTCTATCACACCCTAAGGGCATTCAAAAAAATATTGACATTACTACTATTCATTCATACATTCATCAAAATATTCATCATTCAAATATTCATCAAAAAATAAAAAATATATCATGCATCATTCAAACATTCATACAAGAAATCAAACATTCATCTATCATTCATACAAAAAAGAATATACCATCACACATTTATATTCATTTACATACATTCATAATAACAAATCATTCAAATGTTGCATTTCATGCAACAGTGTACATGCACCAATAAATATCGAAAAAGAAAAATAAATTAGTCATGCATCTTCACATGAACTCAAAACAAAAAATAACATGCATGCATATTGCATGAATCAAATATTACATCCTCATGACATTCATACATTTCAATCAT
>NC_032025.1:12078728-12080515 GCF_001865875.1 Lupinus angustifolius | reverse complement strand
TGTAACTCATGCATAAATCATTATCAGAGATACTCATGAGTTGAAAATTGGTTTTTAAAGGTGACATTATTGGACTTGACTGAAACGATCTAAGAAGGAAGAAAAAGTCTTACTCTCAAGACTAAAGAAGATAAACCAGCTGCTCATATTGATACACCATCCCCAAAGACATATTTGCAAATTTCATATCATATGGAAACCCCAGTTAACGATGGTAACTCCAATCATTTCTCTAAGTCCCACAATGTTATGAACCCTCAAGATTGGGAGAAGATCAAGGCAATCGAAGAGAGAATTAAAGTTATTGAAGGAGCAAGCTCCCACAGTTTGAAGGACATCACAAGCATGTGTTTGGTCCCGAATGTGATATTTCCACCAAAGTTCAAGATGCCTAAATTTGAGAAATATCAAGGAGTTTCTTGTCCTAAGGACCACCTCACCATGTATGTTAGGAAAATGACTCCCTATATAGAGGATGACAATTTGCTAATCCATGTCTTCTAAGAGAGCCTTACTAGAGCTGCTTTCGCTTGGTACATGCGTCTCGAATGTTCCCATATCAAATGTTTCGGATTTATGCAACACTTTCCTTAAACAATACAACTACAATATTGACCAAAATCTTGATAGGATGCTACTCAAGAAGATGTCCAAGAGGAATGATGAGACCTTCAGGGAGTATGTCCAAAGATGGGCAGGATTGGCCGCTCAGGTGAAGCCCAAGTTGTCTGATGAAGAGAATGTTTCAATGTTTATCAATACCCTACAACCTCCGATCAGAGAAGAGCACTCCCCGGGATTTCAAGTCAAAGAAAGCATACATCGTCTAGGATGTACTGGAGGAAGAAACAACATCAAGCACCTCAGATGAAGAGGAGACCACAAAGCTGTGCTTAATGACGATATCAATTGAGGCTTGCGGATCAGGTAGCAAGGATACTTCAGATGAGGTATACTCTGACACATCATCCTCTTCTTCTGATTCTCCCTCATATGAAATATTATATAGTGCTTATGTTGAGATGCATGAAGAACTTAAAAAATTAGCAAAGTTAAGTGACGAGAGAAAAAGAATAATTTTGCTAAACCAACTAAAAATAATGCAACTGCAGAAAGAATTAGATGAATTAAAATTGGAAAGAGAAACATTAGACCTAATTTTTTCCTGTGCCTCATGCGATTTCTCGAAAAATAACTTATGTCAAAATACTACTTGTGAGTCTTTTGAGGACTTGAAAAACGAAAATTTTAAACTGAATGAAAACTCACAAATAGTAAAAATCAATTAGACACTCTGCTTAGCAAAAAAAGGAACGTTGGTGACCATACTGGATTAGGGTATGTTCCCCCATCCCATAAAAATAGACCATATAGGAGACCTCTAACACGCCAATATAAAAATTCAAATAGAAAAAATAAAGTTCCTACATGCCATTACTGTGGCACTTATGGTCAAACTTCTCATTCCTGCTATATCAAGAGATATGGGATACCCAGTGGTGTTTACGCTTGGGTAAGAAAGGGAGGTAACTCCCTAGTCATTAACAAGAAAGGACCCAACATAATTTGGGTACCAGAGTCTAGCAGGTGATCTATATTGCAGTATGTCTTCGAACACACGGACAAAGTTGGTATCTTTATAGCGCCTGTTTGAGACATATGACTGGGGACAAGTCAAAATTCCTAGATTTTTCGTTCAAAGAAAAAGGATTTGAAGGAAGAATCTTGGGCACCGAGAAGATTGGCAACTCAACCCACACAATAATCGAGAACGTTCTTTACGTAGA
>NC_032025.1:12078062-12078628 GCF_001865875.1 Lupinus angustifolius | reverse complement strand
AACAAAATGGAGTTGTTGAGAGGAAAAATAGAGTTCTAGAGGAACTCGCAAGGACTATACTAAATGAAAGCAAGGTCCCAAAGTATTTTTGGACTGATGCAGTTCACACATCATGTTATGTAATAAATAGAATACTACTTAGACCTACTTCTTCAAAAACACCTTATGAAATTTTTCAAGGTCGAAAACCAAATATTGCTCATCTTCATGATTTCGGGTGCAAATGTTTTATTTTGAATAATGGAAAAAGAATTTTAGGAAAGTTTGACTCGAAAGCTGATGAGAGCATAATTTTAGGATATTCATTACATAGCAAGGCATTCTGTGTGTTTAATAAATTTACCATGCAAGTAGAAGAGTCTATTCATGTCCATTTTGACGAATCTTCTTCAAAAGAGAAGAGAAAGGTCTTTTCTGATAATGTTTCAAGTACACTTGAAGAAGTACCATACCAGGAGATGGAAGGAATCCAACAAGACGCAGAGCAAATAGTAGCAGAGCAACATCAGGAAATGCCTATCGCGTGGAAAACTAAAAAGGATCATCCACTCGATAAGGTGTTAGGT
>NC_032025.1:12076268-12077962 GCF_001865875.1 Lupinus angustifolius | reverse complement strand
ATGAAGCCATCAAGGATATACACTGGGGTATAGCTATGCAAGAAGAGCTAAACCAGTTCGAGCGAAACAATGTGTGGGACTTGGTCCCCAAACCAAAAGATCACCCCGTTATTGGCACTAGATGGGTCTTCCGTAATAAGCTAGACGAATCTGGTTTAATAATTAGAAATAAGGCTCGCCTAGTGGCCAAAGGCTACAACTAGGAGGAGGGCATCGATTATGATGAGACCTACGCTCCTATAGCCAGACTTGAGGCCATTCGGATGCTCTTGTCATTTGCATCAATCATGAACTTTAAACTTTTTCAAATGGATTATAAAAGTGCCTTTTTAAATGGATATATTCAAGAGGACGTGTACGTAGACCAACCACCAGGGTTTGAAAACTTCAAATACCCGAACCATGTATATAAACTCAAGCAGACCCTCGGTATATAAACTCAAGAAGGCCCTATATGGCCTAAAACATGCTCCTAGAGCCTGGTACAATAGATTGAGTTCGTTCCTACTAGAAAAAGGGTTCGAAAGAGGTTTGGTCGACACCACTCTATTCATCTAAAGATCAGATAATCATGTTTTAATCGTACAAATATACGTTGATGATATCATCTTTGGATCTACTAATGACATTGTGTGTAAGGAGTTTTCTGAGTTGATGCAGGGGGAGTTTGAGATGTCGATGATGAGCTGACCTTCTTTCTTCGACTTCAAATCAAACAAATGGAAAATGGCATCTTCATCCATCAGTCGAAGTATTACAAGGAATTATTGAAGAAGTTCGATATGGAGCAGTGTAAGGACGCATCTACACCTATGGTATCTGCATGTTATCTGGACAGAGATGAAAAGGGAAAAGCAATTGAGGTAACCAAATATCGTGGGATAATCGGCTCCTTATTGTATTTAACTGCTAGCCGCCCCGATATTATGTTCAGTGTTTGTATGTGTGCTAGGTTTTAAGCTTTGCCAAAAGAATCGCATTATATTATTGTAAAACGTATCATGAGATATCTAAAAGGAACTATTCATATGGGATTATGGTATCCTAGGGATGCCTCCATATCCTTGATAGGTTTTACGATTCCGACTTCGTTGGGTGCAAGTTGGATCGTAAAAGTACTAGTGGGACTTGTCACCTATTAGGCAGCTCCCTAGTTGTATGGCACAGCAAAAAGCAAGTGTGTGCATGTGTTGCAATGTCCATCGCTGAAGCGTAATACATTGTCGTTGGCGTGTGTTGCGCTTAAATCCTTTGGATGAAGCAGCAACTTAAGGACTTTGGAATCATATTAGAAAAGATCCCTATTAAATGTGATAACACGATTGCCATTAACCTATCCAAGAATCCCGTCTTGCATTCTAGAACTAAGCATATTGAAATAAGGCATCATTTCTTGCGTGATCATGTTCAAAAATGTGATTGTATATTGGAATTTGTTGAAACATCTAAACAATTAGCAGATATTTTCACCAAGCCCCTCTCACGAGATACTTTCTATGTTCTTCGAAGAGAACTAGGAATCCTTGATGAAAAATATCTTGATTAATAATTTTGTGATTGCCTTGCATGATCCCTTTGAATGATATCCTTGATAGGTTTTACGATTCCGACTTCGTTGGGTGCAAGTTGGATCGTAAAAGTACTAGTGGGACTTGTCACCTATTAGGCAGCTCCCTAGTTGCATGGCACAGCAA
>NC_032025.1:12075175-12076168 GCF_001865875.1 Lupinus angustifolius | reverse complement strand
TCACCAAGCCCCTCTCACGAGATACTTTCTATGTTCTTCGAAAAGAACTAGGAATCCTTGATGAAAAATATCTTGATTAATAATTTTGTGATTGCCTTGCATGATCCCTTTGAATGCTTTGTAAATGATGATTGAATGCTTATGATTCCTTGTATAATCCATGATTCCTTGTATAATCCATGATTATGTGCTTAAAAGCTTTAAATATATATTATAGCTTAAAATCAAATTATCCAATTAAGTTTGAAATCCATGCATGCTTTTAAAAACATCCAAAACGCTAACACTGATGCATTTAATTGATTAAGTATATCAATTAATCGATTACCTGGGCCAAAAATTTTAAAACTGGCATTTTCAACTCGGGTTAATCGATTAAAAGATGTTGTTAATCGATCAACGACATCAGTATATCAGAAACAGGAGCGTCTCTGGACATATTTCAAAACCCCATTCATCCCCTTTTCTCTCAAATCTCAGAGGAACAAGTCCAACATCATCCTAAGCTTCATCCTAGCCCTAAACAGAATCCCCCACTGCATTTCCACTCCATCAACCGTCTTCCTCATCTCCTATTTCCAAGCATTTCATTTTCCCCAAATTCAAAAACCTTACCCTAGGTTTCCCTCAACCTTCCTCTAAACTTTCATCATGATTCAGTGTTTGATTGTTATGGATATAGGATGTGAAAAGAGAATCAAGACAACCGCACAACGTCCACCGCGTGCTCCAAAAATTGTGCCTCCTCCACAACCAAGGCAGAACCGCGGGGACCCATACTACTCATTAATTCTACAAGAAACTCGGTTGCAGAAATTTCAGGGAAGAAAACCCACGTGTATTCGGTTTGTGAATATGACTTGGCTTGCGGAACAGAACTTCGATTTTCCGCATGGCTTGCAAGCTCAAGGGGTTGTCCCCTTCTTGGAATTGAAAGGTAATATTTACCCTGCTCTAGTTAGGGAGTATTACGCGAATTTTAGATATAAAGAT
>NC_032025.1:12072190-12075075 GCF_001865875.1 Lupinus angustifolius | reverse complement strand
TTGATTCAGAGAAACACAAATCATGCACAACCTACCGTGAATGATTTGAGGTTTATGTTTGTTGTGAAGGAGAACATCATGATAAATTGGCCTGACGAGATTCTGAAGGTCATGTATAGCGTCTCCACCTCTCAATCAAGACTACTTCCTTATAATATCTTCATATCCTGAGTTATTGACTATCTACATATTGATGTTTCAGATACTGTAGTGATGGACTGCTCAGACAAGGATCACTTGATTGGTGAGAATTTAATTCACAAGATGGGCATCTACAAGTATGAAAACACTTGGCAATATAAAGAAGACTTCAACAATGCAAACTTTGATCCTTCCGGTGAAGATGACCAAGACATGAACCAAGAGCCATTTTCTGCAACTCAGGGGGAGCATTCAGGACATGCATCACAAGAACCTGCTTTTGGACAAGCTTATATGGATGTTATGGAACAACATCCCAATAATAGGATGAACCTTCACTTTCAATCTCTTAAGGATTCATATCATACGGATTTGGAGCATTTTGAGGAACGTCAGAATGCATACATTGACAACCATTACCAATCCTTGCGGAATTATATTCAGACTACTACTGATTCTCAAAATAGAAGAATGGTTGCTGAGTTCAACAAGCTGAGTGTCTTCATCAAGGGTGGTTGTAGTTCGTCGATTCTTGACAACCAGAATCCTCCATCTCATCCTTAGATAGGAAACCTTAGAGCCTTAGTTTAGTCTTCCTAGCTAATGGACCTTGTTGATCCTTGTTTCCTCTTGAGATCTTATGTTTTGTATTGCATTGTTGTCTTTATTTGGATAGTAACAACTCTATATCTACTGTTGAACTACTATTTTAAATTTTGTGTTAAAATGGTTTCGAATTATCGCGTTCATACTTGATTGTTAATTATGTTGCATATAGCACTTTCCTTTGTTTGAAATGAATCTTGATCATGATTGGTATTTGTGATTATATTGAATGATTGTGCCTATTGCAAACTGCTCAAATATATCGAATGCTTAATCATTCCACACTTGATTTGCTCTTGCATAACCTCTCATGCCATTCAAACTGTTTTGTGGCTATCTGCTGTCGATTTAATCGATTAACAGCTTCACTTAATCGATTAAATGATGAAAAAATGTGAATTTGTTCAAGCTTCTTACAACTGGTTAATTAGTTACATACCCAAGTTTAATTGATTAATTACAGTCTGTCATAACCATAATAACTCTCCTAACTTTTGACTAGAATTGAATACGTTTATCTTTTTGATAATGTCAAAAGGGGGAGAAAGGTTGCTTGTTGTGTTACATACATTTTGCAGGTTGTTGTATAAAGTTTTTTGCAGGTTTTTCTATCAAGCTTCCATACATAATTTTGCTTACCTACAAGGAAGCAATGCGCTTTAACTTTGTTCTTCGAAAAGCCTTAGTCAACCATTTTGCAAAATCATCATCAAGCTTATCCATCAACAATTGAAGAATTTTGATGAAGTGTTTGTCATCATCAAAAAGGATGAGATTGAAAGTGCAAAGTGTCAAGGATAGCAGTAGCATATCTTTGCCTATGTTTTGATGAAGATAAGGTTCTAACAAAGGTTGAAGATGACTCAACAATCAACATGCCTTATGCTCATTTGGTCATATCTAGACTAGAGTGTAAATTGAGTCTGTAATCTAAGTAGTCTGGGATGTGTGTCGTAGTAAGTGAGTAAAGGTTAAGTGAACCTAGGTGCTAGTCTCTTAAGCCATCTTAATTGTCATATCATATCCATGAGACATATCATCTAGTTAATTGTATGTTCATGCATCTATCATACATGTTTATATGTGCATATTAGGCATAATATAATTGGTAAAACATGTATATATATTGTGCATAACATATGAGAAGTTTACCATTTGAAACATATGCATAAATGTTCTAGTTAATCGATTAACGTAGTAACTTAATCGATTAACGCAACTGCTTTTCTTTAAATATGTGTTTTCTGTTTCAACTGAATTCTGTGTCATTATGTTGCCCCGTTAATCGATTAAAGAGAAGCCTTAATCGATTAACTAGTCTGTTATTTTTTATAAGTGAAATCTGTTTTAACTGTTTAATTGTTTAACTATTTTGCAACGAATGTAACCGCATATTCTCTATGCTAAAAATACAAGGCATTGTTCAGAGAAACACATTGCATTCTATTGTATAGGGTTGTTTAGAGAGCATTTTGCATACGTGTTTTACTGCATTTTTGCAAGAGAGATTGCATGCGTGGGAAGAGAGATTATGTTGTTTTAATTGTTGTAATATGCTTACTGTTTTTGCATAATTCTGTATCCATTCTTATCTTTCTCACATGCTCATGCATTAGATATTTTTAGAGAGAAATTATATGTATATTGATATTGATTAACTCATTTGAATCTTGATGGCTTAAGTGGTTAATAAAAGGGTTAACCTTTGAGTCTTTATCTTGTCATATTTTAAGCATTATTGTGCTTAGTATACCTTGATGTTTAACGTGTTTTTGTGCATTTGTCTATTGGTGTGAGATCAGCACGGAGATTGAGGTTCTTCACCAAGGCTAGGAGGTCTTGCTTTGAGGATAAGAATCTTGGTTGAGGCTAGTTCGCGAGAAAGGTTTTCTCAGAGGCGAAGGGTAGAGTCAAACCAAGGATTTAGAGGTCTTAGATTTCAAGAAGGGAGGGTCCTATGTTCTTGTAATTGAATTGGTATTTGTATCCATATTTCAATATTGTGAAGAAAGAAAATCTCCCTGATCCAGAAGGGGAGGTCTGGATATAGTTTGCAGTGGACCGCAAATGAACCAGGATAATTGTGCGTCAAAATAATTGTTTACTGCCATATACTTAATAATTGTGCGTAAAAATAT
>NC_032025.1:12069917-12072090 GCF_001865875.1 Lupinus angustifolius | reverse complement strand
GTGGTGATTGATAACCGCTACCCCTATTCAACCCCCCCCCCCCCTTCTAGGTGTTCCTAGGCCACTGATACCTAACACCCCACTTCCACATTTACATAGGTGATTCTATCAAAAGTACTCTTGTAGCCTAGGTACTGCACTTGGAGTATAGATCTTATTAAGAGTTTAACTCATCCTTACATATGCTACAGGAATCATGACTCTCATAATTTTATAGCATGTTCATTCTCATATCACTTCACAACTTCTTAATACCCACTAAACCTATTTCTTGGGATCTCCAATCAGTTAGGTCGGGTTACCATCATGAGTGATCATCGTTCTAAGGGCAATAGTCCCATACTCTTAGAAGTATTATGGACTTTCTCTCTAGTTAGTCCTTTCGTCAAAGGATCTGCTAAGTTATTCTCAGTGTGTATATGATCCACTCTAACAGCTCCTATAGAGAGTAACTCTCTATAGTGTTATGCTTACGATGAATTTGTTGTTTCTTACCGTTATAAAAGTGGTTCTCAATTTTTGCAATATTTGCGATATTATCACAATGGATCAACACAATTGGTATCAATTTTCTCATACGGGAATCTCTGCAAGCAAACTTCTCAGCTAACTTGGTTCTTCATTAGTTGTTGTTAATGCTATCATCTTAACTTCCATAGTGGATTGAGCTAACATAGTCTGATTCTTTTTAAACTCTAGAAATTCCATCTCATCATTTATGGCTTCTCACCAGAAATCAACATCCAAAGAAGTCAAAACTTCTTGGAGAGTTAATGGATTATCCTCCAATATATAGAGCACATAATCAGGTCTATACTCTCTAGTAGTTATTGCTCTCTTACTTCTTCTAGGTTCTATTTTAAACCTTTCATTTTATACTATTATCTCTAATCACAAGTATGTGACTAGTTGATATGCCTCCACTATTCCTCAATTTAAAAAGGAATTTCTCTTCATTGAAGTCAACATTGTTATACTCAATGATCACTTTTGCGTTAAAGTCGTAAAACATGTACGCTTTGCTATTTACATCATACCCAACGAATACACATTCATAGACTCTGTGAGTTTAACTTTCTAAGGGCATATCATCATAAATGATTTCATGAGAAATTCTATGTATCTCATAGGACTAAGACTCTATTGATTTATTATCAGTCATTTGATACTTGAGCTAGTGGTAACCTCATATATTTTTTTTATCTTAACTTCCTCAATATCATATTTCTTTATTTCTCAAGTACATACCAAATTAATATGGCAGACATATATGGGTTGTAGTAATTATAAAGATTATCTGACAACTCATTCATAATGAAATTCATAAAAGTAATCATTTTCATTCCAGAGAGCTTTGTTAATGGCTAATTTATCTTTTTTCTTTTCGTTTTTCAGCTTTCTCTAGTAGAATTAGGACATTGATTTTCAAAACGTGTGCAACTTTTCTCATAGTGGGGAAAATTTTCATCTTATGTTGCTAACGGTTGAAATTTGTCCCATCAAATCGAAATGGTTTGTTCACGTCATAGTTGATCGGTCCAGTAATATTATCTACGAATGCCATTACAGTAGAATCTCTTAAAATTGTTGTTATTGTAGCTTGCAACAATTATAAATGGCATGGAATAATACTTATTGGCTGAGTCACAACCAGATCGCTCTCTTTAAGTCGTTTCGTGGCCCTGCCAAAAATATGCAAGCAGACTATCAACCATGTCGTCCCCATGATAAAACAGCCCAAATCTCTGTTATCAAATTCTCACTGCACTGTAAGAACCAATCTCGAATACACCCACCACAATATGGCTACCAATGCCAATTCTCGAAATTCCCACAATATGGCTAACAATGCCCATTCTCAAAATATTCCACAATATGGCTACCCGTGCCAATTCTTTTCCCACAATACTGACTATCAGTGTTAGTTCTCGAAATGCCCAGAATATGGGTACTGTTAGGTATCAGTGGCTAAAATACACCTAGAAGGGGGGTTGAATAGGTGTAGCGGTTAGAGTATCCGCTTTTCGAAAACAACAGTTAATGCTGAAATAACCCCAGATTAATCGATTAACAGAACACAAATAATTGATTAACGTAATCACTTTAATCGATTAAAACATCTCAGATTACACAGACAGATTCGGTTTCTTGCACGACAATCAACCGAGATTGA
>NC_032025.1:12069388-12069817 GCF_001865875.1 Lupinus angustifolius | reverse complement strand
TGAGAGATTTTTCTTCACTGTAATTGAAATAATGTTTTACAAGCAATTCTTCCAATTACAACACTTAGACATTCACTTGAAACTAAAGAACCTTATTCCTTGGTTTGACTCCCTTCCTACCGCCCAAGAAAACCTTTCTTGTGGTGTAGCCCCAGCCAAGAACCTATTCTTTCTATCAAGAACTCTAAGCTAATGAAGATACAACGCAATCTCATTTGTGGTAAGACACCTTGAGATTCTCAAAGTTACAACATTTTTCACAACAAAAACATAGAGTAATCTAAAGCAATTATAATGCTCAAAATAGACAATAAAGACCTTACTCTAAAACTCTAACACAAGTCTCATATAACATGACAATGTATTAGTTGAAAACAGATTTTACAGAATACAAAATCTTCACAAAAACATCAATGAATGCATAAACAT
>NC_032025.1:12020603-12069288 GCF_001865875.1 Lupinus angustifolius | reverse complement strand
CAAAACTCAAATACGTTATGCACTTAATTTATACATGTTCAACACTAAGTTTATGCCTAGGATGCACAGATTACATGTATTTATATGATGCATGAACATATTATAAATAACATATCTCAAAACTTAAAATGATTTAAAGTTTTATGCATATGAGACATGTATTGAGTTTACATAAGCCTTACACTCAACCTAAACTAATTACTAGTCTAAGTCTAATACCAATCTGAGACTTAAGCATGCTGATTTGTTGATGATCTTCAAGCTCTTATAATCACAACTTGTCCTCATCAAAACTAAACACATAGTGAGAAAGCTTTCCAAAGTGCTATCTTGACATGTGCACTTTCAGGTACCTATGACAATTCTTTTCCCTCAATACTGACTACCAGTGTGAGTTCTCGAAATGCCCACAATTTGGCTGTTTGTGCGAATTTCTTTCCATCAATACTGACTACTAGTGTCAGTTCTCAAAATTCCCACAATTTGGTTGTCTATGCTAATTCTTAGTGCCATGGAAAGAAAGGGGGGAAGTTTGCCGGAAATGCATCGACGGAAAATATGAGGGAGCAAGAAAAAGTTGAATGAAGGCGCAATCAACTTAGGACAAGAAAATATGAAGATAAGAGACTTCTATTTGTAACATGGGATTTTTTCCATGTGCTAATCTCTCCAATGTGAGACTTGGGAATTGTTTTCTTTCAAAGCTCTTCTATGTGGGACTTGGGAGTTTTTTTTATTTCACACCCACAACCAAGTTCCAACAATATGTGTATGAACAGGTTTGTTGCGGTTTCTCTATGGATATCCATTGATGGAAATATAAGCAAGAAGAACTTAGTTGATGTCTGGTTAAGTATCTTGTTTATATTAGGATTATTGGCTCTGATTTAGGAATCCTAGCCCTTGATTTTTTGAGCTGGTTTTTGTATAAGTCATGTTTTATGAAAAACATTTAAGAAGGATTCTTTTTGCATAGAAAAATGTCTTTTATATATAATTATGTGATAAGACTAGATTAATGATTTTATAAATTTATAATTCAAAGGGGATGATTATATATATTATGGTTGAGCTTTGAGGTTGAATGTGATTCCTCGTTTTTGGATAAAGATAATATTGAATATTTTCGCATCTTAAACATGTTAATGAAAAGGAATTTTGAATTCACTCTGATTTTCTAACATGTTGCCTTCAATTTTCTATAAGTTTTCATCATATTTTTATAATGAAGTCCTAATTTCTAACTTGCAAAAACGGGGTGTTACATAGACCCAACTCAACCCGGTGACGTAGGCACGGGTCTGACCCGTCCAAATAAATAAAAAGGACAGACTCAATTAAAAGAGACAGACCTGTCGTCAAAAAGAGACGGGTTCGGGTCTATGTCCGGGTCACCCGACCCGTCCCTTATAGTTATATATCAAGAATAGTTGAATATGTATCTATCAATACACATTATGTTGAGCACACATAACACAAATATCTACAAGCTCACATAACATATCCACATGACTTATCATATGATCCTTATTCCTTATCCTTTTTTTTTATTGTTTAATTCTCCTAGATCGTGAAGTACGGTTGCAACGAGAGTGAAAGACATTGCAATGCTTAAGTGTTAGTTATTTTTTATTTCCATTGTTTGTTTTTCCTCTTTGAAGTTGCTTATGTTATTGCATCTGATTTCAATGCCTAATAGTCTTCAACCCGTCTTCTTCATCTTTTTACCCTTCAGTTCTCATGTGTGTTTTTTTTCATTTACAACAACACTTCAGCTTATTTTGACACTTGACAGTTTGAATTGTTCTGAAATTTTCAATGTCTTCTATAATTTTCACTCACGCGATTGTGAGAGTTTTTAGTTTGAATGATGCAATTTACAGTTTGTAGTTTATATACTAATGTATGTGGGATACATGTTTTAGTTGAGTTTATATACAGATTATGATAATTAATTTTGATTGTGCATGTTTAAAGATTAGAGAAAAAAATCAATGTTTGTCATTTTGTAATTTTCTAACCCGAACTCGTTCCTATCTTGACCCGTCTTACTGTGGACTCATCCTTCACACGTTTTATCTTAATTAGGGACGAGATCGTGTTCAAAAATTGATCCGATCAATATTTAGGGGGTGAGGGACATGCTTAACCCATCTCAACTTGTTTAACGCTCACTCCTACTTTTTTGTACAGAAAATGTCATCCCTTGTTGGATCCGTTCTTTGTCTTAAATAATATACTAGACAATAACAATGCCCCAGTTATTTTTTAAATTTATTATTTATTGAACTATAGTTTTATCAATAAATTTGATATGAAGTTTATGTTTGTGATATTTGATACAAATTATAAATTATTTTAACTTACAAACATGCATTAGCATTATTGTTTTTTTTATTTCACATGTTTTGATTTGACCTCAGACATACAAAATTGATGTGATATTTATATATACTTTATATTTATTATTAGTTACTTAAATTGTATCTATTATCAATTATATTGTATCAATTATATTGTATCAATTAAACTAAGCGCTCAATAGGATAATATTTTTAGATTTAAACTCAAAATCAGACAAATTACATTTGATTTTTTTGTGGTATCCCTATTATTTTAGGTAAGAAACTAATTTTGTTTGAAGTATATGACTGCTTCAATAAGAGTTGTTCCGATGAAAATTACATTTGATTGTTTTCACTAGTAATAAATAATTTATGCAGTTTTTTAATAATAATTTAAAAATTAATTGATTGAAATAATCACAATTTATATGTATGATATACAGATGAACTTTTATCATCTTGGATAAGTTAGAATAATCAACATTTTCGCCTTATAAAATTATTTTTTATTTTGGAGAAATGAGTGTATGTGGCAACACTAGAGAAAGAGAGATAATGCTTGGATTTCTCTTGGTATAAGATAGTAGTGTAAAAAATAAATTATAAGAGTTGATTGGGACTGGGATGATTATTTATGTTAGAATATAATGTATGCATAATAACCAATTTGTCATGTTTATAATAATAAAGTTATATGTATTATTATCTTAATATTATATTTATTGTTTGTCAAAATAATTAATATGAAAAGTCATTGATTAAAATTAGAGATTTATTATTATAATAGAGATTATAATAATGAGAAATAAATCTTTTATAATTTTAATCTAAATTGTTTTTTATCATAGGACTATTGAGCTTAAGACACTATTAATTCAGATAGATCAATATATGTAATGGTCTTTATTAGATAAAGATTAATAGATCTCATTTATTAAATTACACATATAAATGGTGCATATAGAGATATGACCATTGAACTGACTCAAATGAGAATTCATAATGGTTAATGCATTACCTTTGAATTGTCAATAGGATATTCTTAGGAAGAAATATGATTTTTCCTTAGACTTGAGATTACCATAGTAATTAACAAGTTATTTATTATGTTTTGATATCGGACACCTAATGCATTATGATATTAGTTGAATGATTATTGAGTATAATTAAATCATTGTAGAATTAGTGATTAATCAATAAATAGTCCATCAAGTCATGGTAATGAGTTTGAGCTCTATATAAATAAAGACTTTGGCCAAGGGGAATTGAATGAATGAAGAAATGAGTTTCTTAAGTCATTCAGTACGAGTTAACTTATTAGAATTTGACAATTATACCATATTCTAGAGTTAACAAAGAGTTGCAAAGATTAAATGAAATATTATATTAATCTTCTAATGGTTCTAAAGTAAAATATATTACTTCATTTCTATCTGGTCGTTAAGGAGTGTTGCTAGATGTCAACCTTAATTAGTAAATTAATGAGTTAATTTACTAATGGTTTAGTAATGAACCTACTGGGTCACACATTAACTAGTGTTCTGATTTTTGTTGGACAAGAAAATATCTAAATTAAATAGTTTAATTTTGTATATTTACTTTTAAGTGAAATATTATTTTATTTTTTGATAACACCAAAAATGCAAATATTATTATTCAGTCATATTTAATATAATAAATGAGACTTAATTATAATATTTCATAGGTTTAAAACTGATAGTCATTTTTGAAAACTAAAAACCATAATTTATGTCAAATAAATGAGTTGTTAATTGGCAATAAATGAATTAGAGGAGGTTTTGGTTTTATATATTATAAACCAAAATTTATGCCAAACAAATGAATTGTTAATTGGCACTAAATGGATTGAATGAGGTTTTGGTTTTATATAAACTAAAACTCAAGTAACCTTCATGAAAAAAAAGTAACATAGGCAATATATAAGGAATCATATTGTTATCTTTCAATCCTTTCATTTTGGTTTTATTTGAGTTGAATTTTTACTCAACGGATCAAGTGTTGATAAATAATGATTGGTCGCGCTGTGAATACGCGTGTAGGACCTTCATACTTTTGAAGGAGAATTTTTCGAAAGTCATCACAATCTCCTGAAATATTTTTACAAATATTTTTCTCTACTTATTATAATGTATATATATTTTAACACAAATAGATGAATTATTTTCCGCTGTGTATGTTATGAACACGCTTACTAAACCTTCCATTTATATATAAAATAACCTACTCAGTCAAATAATTGGGAGATATGAGTAGCATTCCAAATCTAGGTTAAACTCGCAAGGTCTGACAATTTAATATTATTGGACAGGGAGAGAATGAAAATTGTGCATATTAGCTTATTTCTCTTCCTTGACATGTTTATTTTGCTTGCGGATTTTCCTGACGAACTATCCGTGTTGAAATCTTAAATTTAAAATATTCTTATTTATGCTTTCTCAAAAAAAAAAAAAATCTAAGATTTTATTTGTTCTCAAAGCTGTTTCTGCTCTATTTTGTCTTTATCAATCCAAGCATCTTACAAGCTAATGCACTTGTAGCTAGATGTGAATAGAAAGTCTACGTCCTAATTGATTTTCTTCGTATGGAAGATATAAAACATTGACCCTAGAGGTGAGTATGGGTTTACTTAAGCCGTGTAAGGCCTATATCTTATCTAACCCTAAATTATGATCAGATCATTTTTTCGAACGCATATTTGACCCTAAATCTGAAGTTAACCGACCGTAAATGTCAATCGGGACAACCTTTGAACTGAACCCGATGAGACCTAACCCTATTCAAGACCAATCATGATTGTGAAAGTGCAAAGCGTCAAGGATTGCATTAGCAATATTTTGCCTATGTTTTGATGAATACAAGGAATTTATCAAAGCTTGAAGATGACTCAACAATCAACATGCTAAAGGCTCAAGTGGTGTCCTATTAGACTTAGGTTATAATTCTTTATTATCTTTTTAGAAGTCTAAGATGTTTGCCATAGATATTGAGTCTAGGTTAGGTAAACATAGGTGTGAGTCTCACAAGACTTAATAAAGTAATTAATCCACTAAAATGAGACATCATCTAGTTTATTATATGTTCATGCATTAATCATACATGTTATATGTGCATATTAGGCATAACATAATGACTAAAACATGTATAGGTATCAAGCATAACATATAAGTAGTTTACTATTTAATCATGTATTAAAAATACATTGGTTAATCGATTAACCTCATGGCTTAATCGATTAACGTGTATGTTTTCTATTGTTTCAACTGCATAACTGAAAAACCATTTTTAGAGGCAAAATATGTTTAGTATAAAAACTGGCTAATTGCATAAATGGAAAAGATAGAAAAACACAGAGAAAAGATATAGATCATCATTGTTAGAATATATTAGAGAATGTTGAATTAGGAGAAAGATTAGATCATGTTAGGGCTTTAGTTTTCATATTCATATTGCATGATTCTTTGAAAAGCTTTCTTGCATCATTCTTGTATTTCTTGAAAAGAAAAAAAGATAGTTCTTTATGATTGCATATTTTCAGAAACCTCATGCATGAACATTCATATTATACTAGGATGTCTTGTGAGTTCTTGCTTAGGTTTTAGGCTTTGATCTTTATTGTAATATCCGAGTATTAAGTACTCATTAATAACTCAAAGAATTGTAATTCAAGGATTGGGAAAATCCTAGTTGCGATTAGGTAAGGTGTTCTTCACACAAGGACTTGGAGGTCTTTGGATAAAGAGCGATACCTTGGCTGGGGCCGAATCGCGGTAAGAATGGTTTTCTTGGGAGGTGGTTTTGGGAAAGGACAAACCATGGGTGACGAAGTTCTTTGGGTTCCAAGAAAGGAGCGTTCGAGTCTTGTATTTGGAAGCGTGTATGTAACGTACATTGTGTTCTATAGTGAAGAAGGAAAATCTCCCAGATCAGATGGGAGGATTAGATGAAGTTTTGCAGTAGACAGCAAAACGAATCAGGATAAAATCCATGCGCAATCTTTTCTATCCCTTTCTCTTTTACATTTCAAGATGTTTTAATTCGAGTTTGAAGCTGATATTTTGCATGCTTATACCTTGCTATGTTCTTGTTAATCTTGCATAAAAATATTTGTTGTATATATGCTTGAGTGTTGGTTAATAACTATGCAAGTTGTTGTTTTGATCATTCTGTTTCTGTTTTGATTTAATCGATTAAGCCCATTGGTTAATCGATTACATGGGCATTTTTCAGCAAGTGTGTAAAAACTAAAAACTTAAGTCAAATGAGTAAGTAGGGTCAAATCCTATTCCCCCGATACACCATGTCTTATATCAACGTAGCTTATAATCATACACTCTCAAGTGCTTATTCACATATCTCCTAAACCAATAATAAGTTTTATAAAATATGATTTGTTAACACTTTTTTATTCTAATTAATTATATTTGTAATTGATTGATTCAATTTGAGTATAATTTATTTACGCATACGATTATCAATGTTTCATAATCAGTGTTTGACTTTTAGGTACATTTTAAAAGGAAAAGCAATGATTCAAACTAAAGCGAAAAGAGTAAAATTAAGACATCGCATTCGTTCACCGTTTGATCGAACTGAATTTTGGATATGATATTCCTAACATATAGATCTTCAATATGGACAATCGGATTGACAAAATATGCAATTGGAAATTAATATAATATGATCTTGATGTATATATTTTGATTCGAATTTATGCTATTTCACTATGTTTTGATTCGTATGAGTTTTTTATGTGCTTAATGCATACTTTAAGATAGATCACATTTTTGTATGAATTGTGAACGAAAATATTGGAGAAATCCTTGTTATAATTTTGACTTTATTCAATTCATCAATTTGGTATAATTGCTAGACATAGATCTATATCAATATGTCACTTCATGCATATTATTGCTTTGATTGCTAGACATAGTGCTAATTCAATAACAAAATAACTCTCAAACTTGTTAACATAGACTACTCGATATGAATGTATGTTTAATGGTTCATATATATTGATCTTGTTAATTTAGTTGCTAGATATAGAGATATGACTTTTATGACTCATAATTCTTCATTTTGTGTGTAAAGTTACTAGACATAGAGCTTTATTGCATAAGGTACTAAATTGACTAAGAAATTAGTTTTTAGTATAGTGAGGTCATTTGTGTGAAAGAATCATTGTTAAATGAGTTAGTGCTTTCGAGTCAAGTGTGTATTGATATTGACTAGTAAAATTCAATCCCAAACACCCTTAGTCCATATAATTTAATCAATTAGTTAGTAATTAGTTAATCAAACAAACCAAATAAAACCCTTTTTAAAATTAATTTGGACCGAACAATTTTTAGTTGAAAGATTAGTATGAAATAAGTCATTGTGAATTCAATAATCTTTTATACTTATTTGCCACAACCCAATTTGATAGTTTAACTAATTGACCAATTTGTTGATTAGGATAATAGAGAGTCTATATCCTAATTGATTTTCTTGGTATGGAAGATATAATACACTAGCCTTTGTGATACACAGATTAACCAAATTTTAGTGAGAATCTAAACTATGCCTTATATCCATGTAGTTTAGAATCATACACTCACAAGTGTTATTCACATATCTCCTAAATCAGTAATAATTTTAATAACCCATTCTTTAAACTAATGAGAAAATAAGTCATTTTAGAACTTTAATATTTCTTTTTCTCTTCTATTATTAAAAAACTTTAAAAAGTATTATTTCAAAAAATTAATGTTCAAAACAGTTGCTAGCAATTTTTTATCCAATCCCTATACGTACTTTATATAGTATTTTTTTAATCACTGTATAGATGAATTGATATTAAATTATTTTAGCTTATTTAGATATCTTTTATTTAAGTTTATAAGATGAGAATATCATTAAATATTAGATAAGAATTTGTTTTTGTCCATTATACATGTAATTAACTCCAAAAATATATCCCTTAACAATACTATTTTTTTTAGAAAAAAATATATATGGATTGACATTCTATGAATTTTATAAATTATTACTGTATTATTCACTATTTATATTTAATTATTATTGATTCTTCAAAAAAAATACAAAATAATATTGAATAATATATTGTCTGAGTACAAATATTTATATCGGCATTATATAAATATTATATTCATTGTTTTTTACACATCAACAAAATGAAAAGAAAAAGAAAAAGTATAGACACATGGTTTAGACAATAGTATAAAATCGTTTTCCACGTGCAATTAGTAATTGGGTCTACACGAGACAATAAAACTGACATCAGTGATCGAAGTAGAGGAACACATGGTAGTGTAGTATGTTGGGGATGACAAAGTGAATAAACGATAAAAATCTGTTGGTCAGTCACACTCATCAAAAGTTGACTCCAAAATACAAATACTTACCTGAAATACGTACGTGTCGAGATCCAAGGCAGACTCTAACACATAAGCTACCTATCGTGGTAGATATCAATAATCTTGAGTGACGTGAATGAATCATCTATATTAATCGAGAGATAAATTCTTAAAAAACCAAAAATCTAATATTGAATAATATATTTATTTTTTGAGTATAATAAATAATAATTTTGTTATTAAAAAATATAAGAAAATTGAAGTACTTTTCTCTCTTATCCCTATTTTAGTTATTTTAAAGAGATTATTTGCTTATAGATAGTTGTGTTTTTCTTAAAATAAGAATATGATGTTAAATAATATACACTTCATTTTTAACAGAGTTACAATTAGCATAATGGAGAAGAGAGTTCAAAATAAATTGTGATTTATATATAAAATGTGAAATCCAAAGTTTTAGATGAAGTGAAAAGATATATAGTAAATATTCTTAACTTGTATAGGAAGTGTAACAAATTATAAAATAAGGTGTGAGATTTAAATTAGTATACAAATTATTGGACTAGATTGTATTTGGGAAGCCTCCAACTACCGATGAGTTCTATTGTTATCAGAGTATGGGAGGAATGGAGAGACACAAGTGGTACACCATGTCTTAGACCAAAATCTTAAGGCATTAGTTCCATGGGTCTTTTCTACTTATAAATTCTTTCACTCCTCCTCATATATCCAATGTAAGACTTCACACTTGAATAAACTCAATAATCCCCCTCAAGTGTGCCTAGGACGTACTTTTCGGACCACTCCCCCTTTTATCCAATGTAAGACTTCATACTTGAATAACCTCAACAATCCCCCCTCAAGTGTGCCTACCACGTACTTTCTAGACCGCTCCTCCTTAAGTCCACCATGCACTACGTCAGAGTTGTCGTTCAACAATGCTTATTTTAGATGTATAACAACGCTTTCATGTGTTTTCTGTTTGACTGTAGTAGTATATGGTCATCATTAACAGCACTTCACAAACGTTGTTGTATTAATTATATACCACAGCGCTTCACAAACGTTGTTGTATTGACTATATACCATAGCACAACACACAAAAAGTGTTGTCATATAGTGCATCAATACAACATCGTATCGTTCACAAAGCGTTGCCATATAGGTCTTACATAAACATCACATTTTATAGGTCTTATTAACAGCGCTTATTGATGCGTTGTTGAAGTTCATATATTTAACAGCGCAATAACAGGAAAGTGATGTTGTATTATTCATATATATTCTCAAACAACACCTTAATACAATAGCGCATCACACGCATAACGATGTTGTATTAATAATGTACAACATCGCTTTCTATAAAAAGCGTTGTTGTAATTCTCCTTTACAACAGCGCATGTCAAGGCTTCCCCTAGAATTCGCTGTTGATTTGTATAAATTAATACATGCATATACATTTATTAGCAGAACATACATTCTCAACAGCATATACATTTATACATTATGAACAACACAGACACATCAATATAGGTCAGAAGTTTGTTTTATTAACATCAATACAATACAAAATATAAAAAATGAATATCATGCCAATTTTCTTTTGACAGAGTACATAATTACAAATAAATTTTTTTACAAAAATTACAGAGAAACAATATTATACAAATTACAAACAATCAAAAGTAAGCTATAATTATACAAAGACTACTTGCATCTACTTTTTTTCCTTTTCTTTGATTGTTTTTGTCTTGTAGGGGCATCCTTGTTTGGAGGAGCATATTGATTTGCCCAAAGCCCTTCATCGTGATCATCTCTTGTATATAAATCATCATCCGTAGTTGGTCCACTCTCACGCAACTGATATGTCCCAAAAAAAGATTATCTTCATCAATATCTTCATATTCTTGGTCATCAATATTATTGACGATTATTTTGTTAGTTAAATAACAATGGACCATTTCATATCCTCTGGGTCACTAACATATAATACTTGTTGAGCTTGTGATGCTTGAATAAATGGCTCATATTTATATCCTGACTTATTAAGATCCACCTGCATGAACCCTAACTCATCAATTCAGAAGTCATTATTGTTAGCAACTCACATACAATAAAAAAACGGCATCTGAAACATTGTGTAATCCAATTCTCATATTCGTTCAATCACTCCAAAGTATGACATGTTCGCATATATTGGGTTTCTATATTTTGCACTTGACATGTGTAAAGTTCGAGCAACAAGAGTCACACCACTATTTTGTATTTTACTTTGATCATCTTGTTTTTCGTATAAAATGTGAACCCATTAATTAGGTAACCAGTGTAAGATAAGACATCAATGCTTGAACCATTGGCTAATCATTTTAATCTTTCGAAAACCGAATGTGCATTTATATTCAACTCCTCATCAATGTGATTTTTTAGCCACTTTATGAAACATGGATTATGCTATTTGGAAATCCAATTTTCATTCTTACTTGGGTAAGACTTCCTTAGCATCTCCTTGTGTGTTTCAACATATGGCTCAACCTCGTAGGCATTATGTAAAACATATAAGTGCGCTTGCTCCAATTCGGTTCTTGTTATAGTCAATATCTCACTCCCAGTAATACCTTCACCAAATGTATTTTTTTGCATATCGAGGCTTTGAAATGCCCATGATATCACCATCGGTAAGGTATCCAGTACAAAAATCAAGAGCTTCTTCAACAACATATCGCTCGACAATACAACTCTCTAGTCTTGATCGGTTCTTCACATACCCTTTTAATGTCTTCATATAATGCTCAAAGGTTTACATTTATCTCATATATGAAGGGCCACATAGTTGTATCTCTCGAACAAGATGGATGCTTAGATGAACCATTATGTCAAAAAAACGGTAGGAAATATATTTCAAGCTCACACAAAGTCAAAATAACTTGGCTTTGCAATGTAGGTAATTTCTCAAGGTCAATCACTTTGCTACAAATTTCCTTGAAGAAGAAGCATAACCTAGTTATGGTTCCTCGAAGTTTTTTAGGTAGAATTGACCGTACTCTAATAGGCAAGAAATGGTCCATAAGTATATGACAATCATGAGACTTAAGACCTTTTAACTTGAGGTCTTCCATTAATACGAGGTTCTGAATGTTGGAAGAGTACCTCTCTGGAACTTTAACACCATGAATAAATTTACAAAATTCCTTTTTCTCATTCCTCGACAAAGTATAAGCTGCTGGAGGTAGAAATGTACATTTCCCTTCATTATCGGCCCCAATTCCTTTCTTATTCCCATACTGACCAAGTCCAACCTTACGTTCAAGCCATCTTTGGTCTTACCAGGGACATTGAGTAAGATAACAAGGAGACTTTCAAACACATTTTTTTTCAATATGCATAACATCGAGGAAATCTCTTACATATAATGAACTCCAATATGGAAATTCAAAGAAGATTGACCTTTTCTTCCACCCCTTTGTGATGACAATTTCTTTTGAAAAAGGTTTACTAAAGTTAGTATTCAAACCCTTTAGCTTTTGAAATAATTGGTCACCTGTCAACGGCAAATGAGCATGACCTTCTTCATTGTTTCCATCAAATGCTTTTCTCCATCATCGATAGTGATGATCTGAAGGCAAAAATCTACAATGGCCAAATAAGACATTCTTCTTATAGTGTTCGAACCTCATTGAATGAGTATTGTCTTCACATACAGGACATGCAAAATGTCCTTTTGTACTATATCTAGATAGATTACCATATGCAGAGAAATCACTGATTGTGCCGAACAACAAAACCCTCAAGTTGAAGTTTTCTTCCCTATACGCATCATATACATTTATACTTGTCTCCCACATTTGCTTCAAGTTTTCAATTAATGGAGCCAAATATATGTCTATGTCATTTCTTGGTTGTTTAGGTCCATAAATTAACATAGATAACATCACATATTTGTACTTCACGCATAGAGAATGAGGTAGGTTGTATATCACCAACATCACTGGCTATGTACTGTGGGAGAAACTTTGAACACTATGGGGTTAATTCCATTCGTTGACAATGCAAGGTATAGATTTCTTAATTCTTGACCAAAACTAGGATAGTCGTGATCAATTTTTTTCCATTGAGGAGAATCTGCAGGATGTTGAAGCTTGTCATCTTTAATCATTTCTTCATCATGCCAGGTCAACTTCTTTGCATCTTTGGCATTGCTAAAATACGCTTGAATCTTGCTTTGATGGGAAAATACCATACAACCTTTTTGGGAATTGAGTCTTCCTTCTTATATCATGATGCACTATATTTAGGACAAAACTTTAATGAAGCATACTCATTAAATAATAAGATGCAATCATCTTCATAAGCATGTATCCTAGTGTAGTTCATGCCTATGGAGCGTAACATTTGTTTTGCATCATAGGTTCGAGAAGGGAGCACATTATCTTCCGGCAACATATCCTTCATAAGTACAAGCAAATCGGTAAAACTCTTATCAGTTCATCCACTAACAGATTTCAACTTATACAACATTGACATCACTGTCAATCTTGTGAATTTAGTACAACCATCATATAATGGTTTCTCAACATGACTTTTCAACTACTGAAACATCTTAGGACAATCCTGAAGATCCTCTTCGAGAATGTTTGCAATTTCCTCGAAACAATCGTCTTCATATGCATTTGTGTAGTTATTTTTCATATGCATCTCATCATCATAATCCATAACGTCTCTCTTCTCACCATGTCTTGTCCAACATGTGTAACTTTGATCAATATCGTGACACACTAAATGAACTTTTAACTCATTTGGAGTAATTCGGTTTGAGTAACAACATCTTAAGCAAGGACATACAATTCTATTAGGGTTTTCAGCATTCTCAATTGCAAACCTAACAAATGATTTCACTCCTTCTTCATACTCCTTCATCAATCGATTGACTCTCATCCATTTTTGATCCATTTTCTATTAACAAAAAAATATAATGAGCATAAATCCCTAAAGCTTGGAGTTAAGCTCACCAAGCAGAGCAAATGCATTATTATGTAATTAAAAATAGGGAATCCCTAACTCATAATGTAAGCTAAATGGATCGGAACTCGGAAACCACAACTCAATACAAGCTAAAGGAGTGAATCACTTTCACTCATTTATAAGGAAAATATTTATAACTCAATACAAGCTAAATATAATGTAATTAAAAAGACAAATAATAACTATAAGAAAAACTCACTTTCAATTCGGTGTTGAATGCGTGAATGATAATTTTGAGGTTAAACGAGTGAAGGATTTCGAAATCGGTGTTGAATGAATGAATGATTTTCGATGTTGAATGAGTGAATGATAATGAGGTTTGAATGATTTTTGAGGTCGATTTTGAGAGTAAATGTGTTTCGCTGCTGAGTAAATGAGTGTTGGGATTGCTGATGAATACGTGAGAATGCGGGAACATTTTAATTTTTAGGGTCTAATAGTATCTTGAACATCGCATAACGAAGATGGCACTATCAATGATACATAATCAATAGCACATAGTGAATATGGCGCTGTCAATGATATCTAATCAACAACGCAATCTTAAGGAAACATTGTGGAAGAACTCCACATTCAAATATAAAGAAGGTAAGTGTTCCACAACGCAATCTTAAGGAAACATTGTGAAAAATATAATAATTTTTTTTATTAATTCATTTTTTAATGAAATTCAAATTAGTAATTACATTATGACATTCGATTAATGACAATTAATTAAATATATAGAACAATTAATAATGGCAATAAATAACATTCAAATAATTAATCGATTAAGCACTGTGTTAAGCGATTAAGTGCAGGGAAAATAGTTTTGTTGATCATATCGACATCGCTTCATACTGATGCAATGTTGTATAGCTAAAAGAGAATATATGAGAGATAAGTATTCAACATCACTTTTTTGTGAATGCGATGTTGAATACAACGTAATCAACAGCGTTTATTTGTGAATGTGATGTTGAATTCAACGTAATCAACAACACATTATTAAAAAATCATTGTTGTATAGGTATAAAAATAGCGCATTCACAAAAAAGCAATGTCGAAGACCATTATTCCTAATTCTACACAGTTACGCACACAACAGAAAATAACCTGAATGCATACAGAAATAGAACATAACATCAAAATGAATGCATACAAAAACACCAAATGACAACTATATGAACACAACTGAATTTCAACTGAATTAATATATTAAACATTAATTACACTATAATGTTTACATAGACATATAATACATAGACCAAATCATATACATTACATTGAACATGAATTGAATTCCCTAAGCTACAATCTGTGCAAAACTAATCTACTATACATTTAGCTATAATTTGTCAACAAAACTAAGTACAAAGTTTGACCATTGTTCTCTAATCTAGTTGACTTCGTCATCTGTATATGATTTGCCAACAATCTTGATTTCATTAGTTGGCCATTATTGAATGATCTCCTTCATGAATTTCAGCACGTAATAGCCTCAATCTATCTGGTTTGTTTGGCAATGGGTCTACAATTAAAATGAAGTAAACATATAAGTATAACCTTAGTTGAAATATGAATGCATTACACATATAATTGTTTGAGATGATTTGTGTCATACCTTTATATGAGTCCACTTGATTTTGTGATTTGGTAACTTTTTTCTAGCACGATTATAGATTCTGTAAACTCTCACCGTACTAAACAATAAAAAATGTACTTAATTACTAAACAACTAGGAAAGTGAAAGTGTAACTAAAAGTTTAAATGAGTAGCCCACTTACCTAGAAAACAAATCTTTCATAGTGGGGTACTTGTTCAGATCACCATGTGCCAATGAGTCAAAGTAGTATATTTCTTCATTGACCCGATTGATGGCAACCAAAACTCAATGTTGCCTAACAAAACATATGTACATGGTTAGGAAATGTTAAACACAATAAACATCATATACGACCAGGGTACAAATGTTAGTTGGCTAACCCCAAATCGTACACCTTGGATACGACCCGGGTAGATAGGAAGTCCTAGTGCCTTGTCAAGTATTATACGACTATCCAGGTTTGCCTCCTTTTCTTTTAGGGCAACCTGACAAATCAAGAAAAAACATAATGTTAATTAATCACATTTTGATAAATAAAGTATGGAAATTAAGTATAATTAAAAAATGAGCACTTATAACACATCTTGCAGCTTCTTGAACTTCCTCATTGTCAATGACACTATCCTTGTTCTTACAGGCATCCAACCATAGAACATTGAGTTCTACTCCATGTGGAGTCATAGGTGTATCGCTTTTGTTCTCAAACTAACAGAACATAACCAATAATAATGTAATTAGATATATATACATACAAAACATAACCAATAATTTACTTACAAATTAACAATACTTACAATGTTTTCCTCGATTCCTCTATACCCCACTCGAGAAGCAAGATATGGATATAAATGCTTGGATGCCCTCTTGCGATTTTCATTACTTAATTTCTGAAACCATAAACAACATTAATATCAACAATCATATACAAAAACATTATACAAAAGTCAATACAAATAATATGATTTTACCAAGAAAGACTCATCTTGTGTGTGTAGGGTGACAAAGGTCTTTCAATCCTCTTCATCAACGATATTTGCATATTTAGTTGGAGGTTTTAGGTTGACATTGCCATCAGCACCTCTGAGTAATTTTCCGGCATCAGTTCGGAATTGTTGGAGAGCCTTGCCAGCCGATTTAAGGATATAATCCTTATGTTCCTCATCAACATCGAAAGTTGACTGAAATAAAAACACATATACATTATATATTGCATGCAAACATATGCATATACGTACATTGCATGAAAACGTAACACATATGCGTACATAGCATGAAAACACAAAAATTGAAAAATAAACGTACTGTTATTTCATTCCAAATATGCTCCTTCATGGTATTTCCTACATCACTCCATTTGTTGAATGTTAACTTCACATTCTACCTAACAACAACACCAATGTAGCTTATCAATGTGTTGCCACCCTTCGAGTTTAATGGTTGGTCTTTAGAGTTCCATTGAACTTCTATCTTCACATCCTTACTTCTTGACCGAATGACATTCTTCTTGGAAGTCATTCCACGTGGAGATTGTTTTTTAGCAACGATATGCTTGTCTTGTGGAGTCGGTGTAGCTTCATCACCACTGTGAGAACTATGATCGTCATTTTGGCAAGCCACTGATGAAGTTTTCTGAGGTTTCTGAGAGTATGAAGGTTTGCTGAGAGTATGAAGGTTTGCTGAGAGTATGAGGATTTCTTTTTGATTAAGTTTGAGAGCATAGAGGGAACGATTCATGTTTTAGATATTTAAAATGTATTAATAATTTAACAACGCATACCAAAAGTAGCGTTGTTGTACTGACATATTCAACAGTGCATATTAAGGATTGCGCTCTTGTTGTATTAACAATTCAACAACGTATATTAACAGTAGCGTTGTTGTATTGACATCTTCAACAATGCATATTAAGGATTGTGTTGTTGTTAAGTATCCAGCTGTTTATTACTCATTTTCATGAACACGTCAACAGTGCTACCTAGATGTTGCGTTGTTGAATAGAATCTAATTGACAGTGCAATCGTAGTTATGTGCTGTTAAACTGAACTCATTTTCCAAATTAACAACGTATTCGTAATTATGTGCTGTTAAATTAACATTTTACATAACATGAAAATATGTACAACATGAATTTACGTTAATTAACATGAATTTGTCATGAAGTATATTACTATATAATGATATTTATTAATAGGAAACTAGAAAAATATTAAACATTACGTTTTGTTAATTTGTTTTTGTATTAATTAAGTATTGTTAATTTGTTTATTGTGTTTATTAATATGAAACAACAAAAGTATTAAAGAAAATAATCATTCAAATAATTAACAAAAAATAGAAATTAACATCCAAAATAATTGTTTTATTATTCATCCAGAGAGACAAAATATATTACAATAAACTAAATGATTTGGTACATGCAAATATAATGGACTAAATGATTTGGTAGATGAAGAATACAATGAAAACGAAACAAATTAATGAGCTGAAAGATTTGCAGATTAATTTTGTCCACAATTTTTTTCTCGACTCATCTACACAAATCTTCTATAATAGTTCATTGATTTCCTTTTAAAATCTAGGCCCTTTTTTAAAATCAAAAGATGTTAAAGACATCCTTGACAAGATTTCAATGAAGGAAATCAACGAACTTAATGATTTGGTAGATGAATAAAAAATAATATGCACATTAAATTTTCATCTCACACAAATCTTGTATAACAGTCACTTTTCTTATGAAATTTGGGCCCTTTTTGTAAATCAAAAGATATTAAAGACCTCATTAACATGATTCTGAAATGGAAACACAACTCTAACACTTTCTTTTTTCTCTTTTTCACTCTATGCAATATTGCTCTCTTTTTGACAACTTTGTGTTTTCTTCCTCCAATCTTCATAAACATACTCTTATAGAAACACATACTCTTACTGATGAAATAGAACATTGAGTGAACCACAATATTTATAGATGAGCAACAATTAATATTTCAACAAACGAAGAGACGCATAACCACTCAACCATTAATATTTCAACAACCAAGATGCATAACCACTCAACTATTAATATTTCAACAAACAAAGAGACGCATAACTAAACCATTAATATCTCGGACGCTTAAAAAGTTGTATAACATCAACAACACATAATTAAGAAAGCGTTGTTACTATGTCATCTCTGTAACCATGCGTTGTTGAATATATTAACTTCAATATCGTTTTCTATCAAATATGTTGTTAAACATAAATCATTCAAGTCAGCGCTAACATTACTGATATTCAACAGCGCTTTGTCAAGAATGTGTTGTTGAAGTTACACACATTGACAACGTATGCTTTATTATGCGTTGTTGATGTTCTTCCGCCTCATTTTCAACATCTTCGTTCAAAATTGTGTTGTTAAATGACCGTTGTTTATTACGATATCTGGCGTAGTGATGTCTCAGTCGAACCATTGGCTTTAATATCACTTGTTGAACTAGACTATGACCAAATAACCTCCAACCACTGGGAAGTTTCATTGTTACTGGTGTGAGAAGAGTGAAGAGTCACAAATGAGACCCACACCTTGAACCAAAACCTTAAGGTGTTAGTTTTATGAGTCTTTTATACTTATAAACTTTTTTAATCCTCTTCATATATCTAACATGTGACTTCACACTTGAATAAACCCAACACATATTAATTATGTTAGTTTTTATAGTTTCTCATACTACTATTATACCTTCATAATAAGCATAAAAAATGAAGAATACCCATATGCTATTAGTAAGAAATAAATAGATGACATTAAAAAATGATAACATTAAATATTTTGAAAATATTGAAGTTGTTATTTTGAATATAATAGTTTTCTTTATGAATACCCAGTCAATGCCTTCAAATTGTATATTAACTTGACCCAAAAAAGTAAAGTGTGTATTTACATCCAAGTTTCACGATAAGCTTTTTTTAATGTGTGACCAAAGGCTATATTTAAGCACCGGGAGTGTTAAATTGTCCTAAAGTTACTATTTAAGAAATCAAACAATAATATTTTCTATTGAAAAATGATAAATTTAATATATCAAGAAATGGTTACTTAATTTTTCGATACTAATTTATAATCATTGTATAATGTTCTTATCATACTTGTTAACATTCATTTTATAGAAATATTTAAAGGTCCTTTTTAGCAATAGTAAGAAACTAAATAACACTATCATTGCGGCTTGACCTCGAATATTCCAAATGACTTTAACCTTGAAGGCATATAAACATGAGTAGTAAATAAAGGAAGACTTAAATATATATCAATTTTTAAAAATGAGAAATGAGAAATTATCCTTGAATTTAACTTAAAGATCTTTCTAATACTAAAAAGGAATTTTTAATTTTTTTTTATATTCTAAAGACAAGGAATGCAGTAATGCACCTTCTCTTTTATCTTATATCAATATTTATTACTTTAAGTATTAAGAGGAATTTTAAGAGAATGTAACGGTTTTTTATGTCTATTTCACAAGATTCTCACATATTGTTCTTCTAGAATACAAAGCATTAATTATTTTTCGAGCAAAATATTAAATTTAAACCTTATTATTTAGGATAAGAAGCACTCAATTATTAACAAAATTTCAAAATATATATATATATATACTTACATTTAACTCCTTATCTTATGAAGTTATCATAACCTTTTTAATTAATATTAAGCTGATAAGTGAAATATGAGAGGATTCTGATAGGAAATAAAATGTCTATATCATGGAATTAAGCTATAAATTATTCTATTTCTAAGGAAAGAGATAATATTAGAGATAAAATTCATATTTCACTTTGATTGATTCATTCTCGATAAACGAAATACTATTTAAAGAAATCGTAAAATAATACGATCACACAAATGTCATGATCTCACAATAGAACATTCTAGAATTATTCATATAATATCAATATTTAATTAAATCTAAATAATAAACTATAATATTTTACCTGATCTTTTTTCTAATGAACCTCATAACAAATATAATATCATACATCCTATTATTATTGACCACTTTAAAATCAACCTTGTCTTCAAGGTTGAGTTGCTTAGTTGACTAAAATAGGAAGGACCTATCATTTCCTTCCCTTCAAATTTGTCTTTCTCTTCAAAGGCAGGAAGAAAACTAATAATGGGTTCAGGAGTCCAAAGAAGATAGTCAAGGGTTTAATAACATTGGGCTTAATGCTCCCATTGTTTTGTGAGGCTCCAAACAAAAAATGGGTGCCCTGAGAACATATTTTTCACTCACAGTATACCCAATCTTTTAATTTGACTTGAAGTTCATCCACAATGTATGAAAATTCAATCCATACAAAAGATACCCAAATTTTTAACTTGGTGTTGATAAACAGTAGTTTTAGAACAAAGGGTTAGGATAAAAAAATAAATGAAATAAATAATATGATATAAATTTTTATCCCTCAAAATATAATAAATAACATTTCTCTATTTAAAATTAAGTGCAAAATTAACAATTTTTCTCTCTCCGGAACAAAGGACAACAATTGTTGACGTGGAGAAGTGGCACAAGCATGTGAGCCACACTGGTTATAATTCCAAAGATGAGAGTAACACGCACAACTAAGATCCATGACACAGCTATCAAATAATGTGGTCCCCAAGTGACAAATGTTACAGGATTCTTGTCTTTTATCACACAACTTCATGTACTTAAATTGTAAAAATCATTTATTATCTATTTATTTTTATTTCAAAAACAAAAATCATTTGAGTAGTAATTACATAATAATTGTAAGATGTTATACACTCTCAATAAATTAGTTTAAGAATCGTTCTAATAAGAAGAAAGAATAATTTTTTTATTTTAAGCTTTTGAGGTTAGATTTTGTAGGAAAGAAGAAATTGTTATATTCCTCGACTAATTTTCCAATACAAGTTGTGTTGCCGTGCACTGCAGAGATTAACTATCTATATTTTTTTAATATATGTAGTTTATAAAATATAAAGAATATTAAAGGATAAAATAAAGGTATATAATATGAAATATGAACTTAAAAAGTTATACACAAATCATTATATTAAACTTTAACTGAATTATTTAATGTGACTGCCATATTATAATGCACTGCTTTGTAAGTTTATTGTGACAATGAATCACAATATATTACTATATCTGGGTACAACATTAAATCGTATTCTAGTCACACCATAACGTTTTTTCTGACATCAAATCACACTAATTTCAACAACATTTTTTAATCATAAGGATTCGGTTGCAATCTGTGCAATTGTTATAACTGTAAGAACAATTGTAACTACAGTAATTATCTTAACCACATTTTAAACCTCTATTACAAAAATACAAGTAGAATTTTTCACTAGCATCATCATTTCTTATATAAAACAACCAAATTTGTGAATCATGCTAAACTGGTGAATCATTTCTTTGGAACTCTCTTCTTGCATGCAACTACCCTTTCTCTTCATTTAGCCTCAGCTTCACTGCACAGAATCAAATCCTTCAACAATGGCCAACAAGGTTGCTCATGGATCATGGTCCACTGGCTTATGCCACTGCTGCTCTGACTGCCACTCTTGTAATTATCTTACCTCCGTCAGCTTTGCTAAATTCTCTTGTAACTTTGTTTTACAAAGGGTAATGTTAATATTCGCCTTATAACATCTTTGTTTAAGAAGAAGAAACTGTAATTTTATACTAGAAAATGATATGTTTAAACTTTAAAATATGGAGAAGTGCTGAATTTTCTTTTCCAATGTACACTTTTTATACTTCTTGAAAAGTACTGGATGATGGAGTTGGGAACCGAGTCCTATATTGCCTGTATCGTTCTCCTATGCATGATTTAAATATCTGTTTGATTACTCCTTTCATTACAAATTGATTTTAAGATGAAACATTAACATTGTATTAGAGGAGGTCAACTTCTTGTTATCATCAATCAAAAGATGTCTTTTAATCATAAGTCAAAGATACATTATTCCCACATGCATAATTTAAATACATGTTGGGCTATGTGGTAATGCTAGTGTTTATTTTGTGATAACTTTCATTTCTAATCACTAGGTTGCCTCACATTATGGTGCCCATGTATAAGCTTTGGAAGGATAGCTGAGATCACAGATAAGGGAACAAGTTGTAAGTTATTAAATCAACCTTGCCTACTTTGGAATCATGTGTGAAGTTATTGTTCAAATAATTAGATTAGATAGTGAAGTACCCTTTCTGTGTTGGCAATTGCAGCTTGTTGTGTACAAGGAACACTATTCTTCATACTCGCTGGTTTTGCTCATGTTGCATCATGCTATGCCTGCATTTATCGTACAAAATTAAGAAGGCTATATGGGATTGAGGGAAATCAATGTAAAGATTGTTTGGCGAGTTGCTTGTGCATCCACTTATCCATTTGCCAAAGTTATCGTGAGCTCCAAGCCCGTGGATTCGACCTCTCTGCTGGTAATATTAAATTTATGACTCATTACACTAAATGTATGCATTATATTAGTTATGTGTGAAGTTTAATATATATGCATTACTCTTCCAATATCTTTCATCAATTATATATTTTTTATTAGAGTCAATAATTATTAATATATACATGATGTTGACAATGTAAAATCTAATTTTACAAAAAATGGATTAACCGTTTTAATCGAAAAACGGGTGAATCAATCCTCATACTAATATGGTGCAATAATTATATCGATCGTATAATTACATTGGTTAAAATCAACTAAAATTGTTTAAAATTGATCATACCAATTAATTTTCAATTGAATCATACTAATCATATTAATTAATTTTCATTTAAAATTAATTTTTTAATTAAGATGATTTATATTTTTACCAAAATGTTGATATGAAGACTTAAAAGTATAACAATGGTATAAATAAAAGTAACAATGTTGTTATTTATTAATTTTTCTAATATAAGTATAATATATATCTATATTTAACTTCATCAATATACAATTTAATTAATAATCAGTGACGAGTACTATATTAATAACATTATATTAAAGTCTCAGGATTATCATTATTTCTAATTTTGTATTATGCAGCTTCTTTTGTAACTTTTCCTGGATTATCTAAACAACTATACAATATATATGGAATGTGCTTTGGTTACTCGCAGGTTGGAATGGGAATGTCGAAATGCGTAGCCGAGGCGTCATGGAGGCTCCGGCAGTGGCTGGTGCTATGAGTCGTTAGCCGGTGGCATTCAATTGTTATTTTTTGAACCGTTAATGTTATCATTTGAATAATGTTCTTTACATCTCAGTTTGTGCTTTGTTTGTAGTGTGAAAAATTAAATAAAGTGTTGTTAATGCATGTATTCCTATCAATGATTGATGTAATAAAAACATGAAAAATGTTTCTTCCCTTTAAATACAATATTGTGTGGCTGAAGCCTATCGTATATCTTATCCAAAGTTGGAGTTACATGTGAGTGAGATATACTTTAAATTCCACTGAATGTTAGAAAACGTCATTCTATATATGAATTACATTCTTACAGCATTCTTTAAAGTTTAAAGTTTAAAGTAGATTACATGTATCATTGACCCTTCGATGTTTGACATCTGCTATAGAAATTGAAGAATATTTTTTTTTGGTTATGGAAGAATTTTTTTTCTACATAAAGAAATTGAAGAAATTAATAGCGCCTGAAAAATACAATTTTTAATGGAAAATATTAACGAGTATCTTAAAACTATTATTTAATAAAGACAAAAAGTATTTTATCTTGGATATTGATATTATAATGAATCTTGGATTAATTGTGTGCCTTCAAAAATTTCTTGTTTTATCTGGAAACTCATTAGACAAAGACTTCCAACAAAGGTGGAGTTATTCAAGAGACAAGTTATTCATTGGGTGGAAGATGTCAAGTGTGCTATTTGTCTCAATCATGAGGAATCTATTGATCATCTTTTCCTTTCTTGTGATTTTGCATCTTCCGTTTGGAAATGCTTTTATACATGGCTTCAACTGTCCACTACAATTCCAACAAATTTAATTGATCTGTTGGATATGCATGAAAACATTAGAACTAACTCTAAGGGTTCAAGCTTATGGAAGATGTTGTGGTTTGTTGTTGTATGGTCGATTTGGATTATGAGGAATGGCTTGATTTTCAAAGAGAAGGCAGTGAGTTATGTGGATATATTGGATTTAATCCAAGTTAGATCTTGAATGTGGTTTCTGTCAAATATTGCTCTCACTCATTTAGTTTTTGCTAATTGGTGTAATGATCCAATAGCTTGTATTGCCTTATCTTCTTAAAGGATTCTTCTTCTAATCCTTCTATTGTATAGGGTTAGCATTCCTTGTGCCGATTTTAATGTATTTTGCTTAGCAAAACACAATATTATAATGAATCAAAAAGTGTTAGATTTAATTTTATAATACTATATTATTTATTTTATATTTATTAAACAATAAATGAATATAATTTTTAACACAATTTTTTTATTAATGGTTATATGATGTTTTGTACAAACAAAATTTATGTAAAATTGCATACCAATTGTTTTCATCTAGATAATGTTGTTTTTTTAAATAAGAAATTATAAGATAGTTGATACATAAATGAATGAGAGTAGCTTAGGTTTCAATCATGTAGAGATAGAAAGAGACATCATTTTAAACAAATGATCTATTTTCCTATGAGAACCAGCAAATATGTGAGACTTATAGAAGAGGTTGTAGGACCTGGGTCCCTAAAAACTAAAACTGACTTATAGTGTCACCTCAAAACTCAATTAATTACTTCAAAAATAAAATAATATATAATGTAACTTATAACTCTATTTGATAAATTTTATAAGTATAGCTAAATTTATGAAATGGGATAGGTCGGTTACTAAAGTTTGAAATTTTATAGAGTTTGGGTATTTTATTATTTATATTTTACTAAAGCTTGGCTGGAGCTAGGCATACTTGACCAAAGCTTAGGCTACATTTTTTTCTTTTTGGATCTTTGATTTACTAATAAGCATTCAAAGTAAGTGTTTTGACATTATTTAGGGCATAACAAGTACCTTTTGGTTGGATTAGATTGAAATCGAGATGTACGCATAGTTTTAATTTTTTTCAAGTCTTCAATAGTTGAATCTGCATGGAAACACATTATTGTTGCCCTCATGCTTCACGTTATACTAGTGCTGAACTTTGCTTTATTGACAAAGACATTGTGTCAATGATTTTATAAACTTATAAAAATGGTCTTTGACGGTAAAGTGTACACATAATATTAGGAATGAAACTTTTTTTAATACATTATTTATAAAGCAGACCTAAGAGAGTAAGGATGTTAAAAAGAGTTATATATTAATATCCAATAATATAAATATTAAAAAAGTGATTTTAAAATGGTTAAAATTTAAGTAAATTTTTTAACATTATTTAGGTCGGCTCACCACAACGGCAAAATGCTTAACTCGAGTTTGAATTGGAATTTGACGTAGATAATTATTGCTGATTTTGTTCTTAATGATTTGCAAATGTCTTTTGTTATATTTGAAATAAGATTCTCAGATACTTTAATATAATACTTGTGTGACACTATATAAGTTTTGGGTAAATAATGCCGCTGTATGTCCTGCAAAATGTGATTTTGCATCTTCCGTTTGGAAATGCTTTTATACATGGCTTCAACTGTCCACTACAATTCCAACAAATTTAATTGATCTGTTGGATATGCATGAAAACATTAGAACTAACTCTAAGGGTTCAAGCTTATGGAAGATGTTGTGGTTTGTTGTTGTATGGTCGATTTGGATTATGAGGAATGGCTTGATTTTCAAAGAGAAGGCAGTGAGTTATGTGGATATATTGGATTTAATCCAAGTTAGATCTTGAATGTGGTTTCTGTCAAATATTGCTCTCACTCATTTAGTTTTTGCTAATTGGTGTAATGATCCAATAGCTTGTATTGCCTTATCTTCTTAAAGGATTCTTCTTCTAATCCTTCTATTGTATAGGGTTAGCATTCCTTGTGCCGATTTTAATGTATTTTGCTTAGCAAAACACAATATTATAATGAATCAAAAAGTGTTAGATTTAATTTTATAATACTATATTATTTATTTTATATTTATTAAACAATAAATGAATATAATTTTTAACACAATTTTTTTATTAATGGTTATATGATGTTTTGTACAAACAAAATTTATGTAAAATTGCATACCAATTGTTTTCATCTAGATAATGTTGTTTTTTTAAATAAGAAATTATAAGATAGTTGATACATAAATGAATGAGAGTAGCTTAGGTTTCAATCATGTAGAGATAGAAAGAGACATCATTTTAAACAAATGATCTATTTTCCTATGAGAACCAGCAAATATGTGAGACTTATAGAAGAGGTTGTAGGACCTGGGTCCCTAAAAACTAAAACTGACTTATAGTGTCACCTCAAAACTCAATTAATTACTTCAAAAATAAAATAATATATAATGTAACTTATAACTCTATTTGATAAATTTTATAAGTATAGCTAAATTTATGAAATGGGATAGGTCGGTTACTAAAGTTTGAAATTTTATAGAGTTTGGGTATTTTATTATTTATATTTTACTAAAGCTTGGCTGGAGCTAGGCATACTTGACCAAAGCTTAGGCTACATTTTTTTCTTTTTGGATCTTTGATTTACTAATAAGCATTCAAAGTAAGTGTTTTGACATTATTTAGGGCATAACAAGTACCTTTTGGTTGGATTAGATTGAAATCGAGATGTACGCATAGTTTTAATTTTTTTCAAGTCTTCAATAGTTGAATCTGCATGGAAACACATTATTGTTGCCCTCATGCTTCACGTTATACTAGTGCTGAACTTTGCTTTATTGACAAAGACATTGTGTCAATGATTTTATAAACTTATAAAAATGGTCTTTGACGGTAAAGTGTACACATAATATTAGGAATGAAACTTTTTTTAATACATTATTTATAAAGCAGACCTAAGAGAGTAAGGATGTTAAAAAGAGTTATATATTAATATCCAATAATATAAATATTAAAAAAGTGATTTTAAAATGGTTAAAATTTAAGTAAATTTTTTAACATTATTTAGGTCGGCTCACCACAACGGCAAAATGCTTAACTCGAGTTTGAATTGGAATTTGACGTAGATAATTATTGCTGATTTTGTTCTTAATGATTTGCAAATGTCTTTTGTTATATTTGAAATAAGATTCTCAGATACTTTAATATAATACTTGTGTGACACTATATAAGTTTTGGGTAAATAATGCCGCTGTATGTCCTGCAAAATTGAATAAATGTACAATATGCATGAGTTAGTGTTCTCTGAATGTCGTATTTTGGATATTTATTTGATGCCAACTCTTTGTAATATGATCATTAAAGTTTTGACATTGGAATTAATCATTTCCGCTTATCACCAGTCATTTTTTATAAGGTTCACTTCTTTCTTTGAATGCACTTGTTATTCCGCATATATCCCCTTTAGTAAGAAAACAAAGAAAAAGTGATTTAATTGATTAAGATAAAGTATAATCGATTATCTAGAGAGATGATAAAAAGGAAATTGGAATTTTTCTTGTATATTCAATTTCATGTATAGTGACTTTAAACTAACTAAACTAATTGTCTATTTAATCAATTATACATAATATTAACTGATTAACAAAACTAGCTAAATGAATTACACTTTACTCAACACTCTCCCTTAAAATATACTAGCTAAGCTAATTACACCAATTTGCTTTCTTTGCCTTTGAAAATCATCTTTTTTCAATGGTTTGGTGAGTATGTCAGCTTGTTGTTCTTGAGTTTTGCAAATTAAAATTCTAGCTTCAAGTTGTTCTTCTCCACTTGATCTCTCAAGAAATGATACTTGGTCTCTTTATACTTTCTTCTACCATGAGACACTGGATTCATTGCTAAATTGATGGTTGATTTGTTGTCCACAAACAACAAGATTGGTTCATCCATTTGCATTCCCAACTCCATGAGCAGTACTTGCAGCCATAATGCTTGTTGTCCTCCCAAGAAAGCTGCAATGTATTCTGCTTCACATGATGATAGAGCAACAACCTTTTGCTTCTTAGAGCACCAACTCACATCTGGTTTGCCAAGTTTATACATATATCCACTTATGCTCTTCATATCATCCTTATTGCCACTCCAATCAGCATCTGTATAGCCATAGATTGTGATGAGTTCTTTGCCTTTGTTGGCATGGAACATAATACCATAGTCCATACTTCCCTTGAGATACCTGAGTATCCTCTTTACTGTCAGCATATGTGAATGTTTAGGATGCTCCATGTATCTACTAATCAATCCAACACCATAAGCCAAGTCAGGTCTTGAGTTGCAAATATATCTTAGAGATCCTATCATTTTCCTATATAGAGTTGAGTCAACTGATTGATCTTCTAGGTTTTCCTTGTATATAGTGTGATCAGATTCAACAAGTGTAGAGGTTGGGTTGCACTCAAGCATATTGAAACTCTCAAGTACATCAACATGTACTTCCTTTGATGCATTAATATCCATGCATCAGTCATGGCAAACTCAATCCCTAAGAAATATGAGAGAGTTCCTAAATCTAACATTTCAAACTCAAGTTTCAGCTTTGACTTGAGCCAATCAATTTCACCATCCTTGCTGCAAGTTATTAGTAAGTCGTCTACATATAAGCATATTATGATTAATGTTTCATTAGATATACCTTTTGTATAAATTCCATGCACACTTGTGCATCTCAGAAATCCTATATTCAATAGAAAACCATTTATTCTCTTGTTCCATGACTTGCGTGCTTGACTCAATCCATAGAGTGCTTTATGCAATCTATTTACATTCTTCTTTTGATTTTGAACTTCAAAGCCAAGAGGATGATTTACAAATACTTCTTTGTCTAATGGACCATTTAGAAAGGTTGATTTCACCTCCATTTGACATAGAGACCAACCCTTTGAGTTAGCAATTGTAGTGGCAAGTCTTATTGTCTCCATTCTTGTCACTAGAGCAAAAACCTTATCAAAATCTAATCCTCGTCTTTGCAAGAATCCTTTGGCCACCAACTCGTCCTTGTATTTGGACACAATTCCATTAAGCTTGAGCTTCACCTTATACACCCATTTTACTGAGATTTACCCTTTAGTAGTGTTGTAAGCTCTCATGTGTCATTCTTCTCAATTTTTCTAATTTCCTTCTTCAATGTTTCAATCTAACAACTCTCTTTTATTGCTTAATCAAATGGCATTGGCTCCATTTCAGCTAGCAGAACCATGTGCACAAGATCTCCCTCATGGGTGATTGTTGAATTATCAAACACTTCATAATCACCAAACCTTGATTACATGTGTCTTTGTCTTTGTGGTCTCTCAACAACATTTGCATTGTCTTCTATGATGGTCTGCACTTCTAGTGTACTTTGTGTGTCATCAATATCCATCTTGATTGACTTATTTGAGGCTGCATTGTGTGAGTTCCAATGCCAAGACTAAGATCCATTGAATTTGAGATCTCTACTATATGAGATGGTGCTTGTCTCAGGATTAAACACTTTTTAGGCTCCTGTTGAGCGATATCCTAGAAAGATAAGTTTTTCTCCCTTGTCATCCAACTTCTTTCTCTTGATATCTGGTGTGTGTTTGTAACAGACTGAGCCAAAAACTCTGAGACGCTTCACACTTGACTTGAGCCCTAACCAAGCTTCTTCAGGTGTCATATTCCTTAACCTCTTTGTAGGACATCTATTCATTTGTATGTTGCAACAACCACAACCTCTCCCCAAAATATTTTGGTAGCTGCTTTGATTTCAGCATACTCTTTGCCATGTTTAGAATGCTTCTATTGACTCTTTCTGATGTTCCATTGTGTTGATGAGTATATGGTGCAATTATCTCATGTATTATGGTGCAATTTTCTCGTGGAACTCATGAGATACATACTCTCCACCACCATCGCTCCTTAACAATTTCAGCTTGTTACCATACTACTTTTCAACAGGCGCCTTGAAGACTTCACCATTTTTATTTATCAAATAAATACATAGCTTCCTTGTGAAGTTATCTTTGAAGGTCACAAAGTAGTTGTTCCCTCCAAGTGATTGAACTTCCAAAGGTCCACAGACATTTTTATACACAACTTCAAGTGGTCTAGTGGACTTGATTGGTATTTGAGACCTGAACGAGTTTCTAGTTTGCTTGCTTGTGAGATACTCTTCATACAATGCAGTTGGTGTTTTGATGCCAGGTAGTCCAGTCACCATTCCATCCTTGCTTAACAATTCCAAGCTCCTAAAGTTGAGGTGACCAAGTCTTTGATGCCAAATCTATGTGTCATCAATAATAGATTCCAAACACTTGTGATCTCCAAGTGGAATACCAATCTTGAAGGTTCTGTTTTGAGAAAGTGAAGCCTTCAAGATCAGTACTCCTTTTTTGTTGAACACCTTCAGCATCATATCCTCCAATCTCATGTTGTATGCCTTTTCAAGCAATTGGCCTAGGCTCAACATATTGCTCTTCATCCTTGGCACATACAATACATCAGAGATGTAGGAGGTTGATCTATCCTTCTTCTTGATCACCAATTTCCCAACTCTTTCTGTATTGATGACACTATCATCTGCAAACTTAATCTTTGTCTCAACAGAATTATCCAAGTTCACAAACCACTCCTTATGCCTTGTCATGTGATTGGAACACCATGTGTCAAGGTTGTTAAGTGTCATTTTGTGAATGAAATGTATATGATTTTGGAGCATTTAGTGTGTAGTCATGATGCAAACTATGCACAACTCCCAAGAACTTAGTTTAAATTTGTCTTGTTTAGGAACTTACATGCGTTTAAGTCAATTGCAGAATAAGAAGCATGAAAAAATAGGAGAAAAAGGAGAAGTTTGGAGTTTTTGAACACTGCACCCCTCACCTGAGCCACAGCCCCGTCCAAGCAAGAAGTATATCCCTCGCCTAAGCGAGGGGACTGTCGCTGAAGCGACAATTCAAGAAAAAAGGCTTAAATCACTGCATGTCCCTCACTTAGGCGAGGGACTGTCGCTCAAGCGACAATTCCCACTTTTGGATGTCAAAATTTTTGTGTGTCTTTCGCCCAAGCGAGAGTACCTCGCTCAAACGAGAAATACAGGTTCAAAACTCTGAATTTCTTGCCCAAGCCATAACTGTCGCTCAACGTAGAAGAATTTCTTAATGCTAAAATTTGCTCCCTCGCTCGTGCGAGAGACCTAGAGTCTGGAATAGATATAGGTGGTTACGAAAATCAAAGGGGGTTATTATCTAACCATTTTCCAAGTTTTTTCACACGATCTTTAGAGAGGGAAACACTGGAGATGAAGAGAGAAGTCGTGGGAACGATTTTAGATCCAGAGTTTCTTGTATTTCTCATGATAAGATGGTTGTAATGGCAATGATGAGTGACTAGGTCTTTAGTGTTGGGATTGAAATGTAATCTTCTAACTCTTGTATTCTTGGATTCAATTCGAAAATACATTTTTGTTGTTTGATTTTGTAACATTTATTTTGTGCTTAATGCTTCTTAATTTCTAGTTTCTTGATCTTGGATCTAAGCTTAACTAGGAAGTTAAACTTGGAATCAAATATGGATAATCTTTCTTGATTCATCATTGATCTAGGAATGGACAATGATGTATGAATTGCATTTACATTGGATTTAATGCTAGATGATTGATTAAATATCCAAGGAATTAGTGTTTGATGAATTATCTAAGGATTTTGTAATCAAGGAAATGATACAAATGATTTGAAGAAAATGTTGCACCAAGATCAATAACTTTGCAAGTTTATAGAATTGATAGGGGGAATGATGAAACTCAATCTCAATCATTTTTATTTTGTTTTAGAAAACCATTTTTAATTAATTGTTTTTGATAATTTAAATCAATGAACAACCTTAATTCTCAACTTTGTACATATCTTCTCAATTTAGTGTCTTAGAAAATAGTATAGATCTGAATTGCTCTCTGAGGACGATACCCCAGTATTTACTGATTTTGTTATACAGTTCACTTACCGTACCAAAAATATCAACAAGTTTTTGGCACCGCTGCCTAGGAGCAACTTGCAATTTATATTAGTTTCTGAAGATAGTTCATTCAATAGTTATAATTAATTTTTATTTCTTGTAAGTAGTTTTAGTTTTTATTACTCTCTATGCTAACCCTTTCTATAGTCTTCTCATTTATGCTCTTGAGAGGAAAGGTTACTGAAGATTAATTGCAGTTTAATCCAGAAATTAAGAAGTTAGCCAAGAGTAACCGAAAGAAGGTAAAGGAGAAGAGGAAGCAGGGTAATCAGGAAGCACAATGTAGCTCTGAACAATAAAAAATTTAGAGTCTCAATTAGAAAAAATGGAGAATGAAAATACTACCACTAGGAATAATGAGAGGCCTAATCCTCAAAAAAGGACGTTAGGTGACTATGCTATGTACCAAGGTCTGCAGCACTATTCAGGCATTGTCATTCTGCATACCGAAAGGAAAGTGGAGATCAAGCTCGCATATCTGAATTTAGTAAGTGCTCACCAGTTAACGGAAAAGATTATGAAGATCTGTATGCTCATCTGGATAATTTTTATGAGTTGGTAGCGACAATGAGTTACTATGACAATGAAAGGGAAACTACTTATATGATACTCTTTCCATTTTCTATCCTTGGTGAAGCTAGGGAATGGATTAAATATCACCCTACCCAAAGCTTAACCAATTGGAGAGATTTGGAATTCAAGTTTCTAACAAGATTCTTCCCACCAGCTAGATATGTGCATGCCAAGTTTGAGATCTCAACATTCAGACAAGGTACAGAAGAGGCATTCTATGAGGCTTGGAAACGTTTTTAGATGTTATTGAGGAACCATAGATTCGAAGATGTGGACCAGCTGAATATATTTTTCAATGGTTTGAAACATGAGACAAAATGATACTAGATGTTGTAGCAGGTGGCACTATGATGGTTGTTGATGTTGAGCAAGCCACCAGAATTATAACAACTTTATCTTCAACAAATATGCAACCTCAACACAACAGGAGGACAATACGGAAAATAGGGTGTTAGATTTGAACACTTCTGATGTTATTCTGGCTCAGAATAAGATTCTAACACAACATATTGAGGGACTCACCAAACAGATGTCAAAGTTGCCTCAACAGCTAAATATGGTACAAACTCCTCTAGTTCATCAATGAGTGTTACGTTGTGAATTCTATGGGAATGATCATGCAACTGGTCATTGTTTTGTGCCAAGTGCTAATTAGGACGAAGAAGTGCAGTATGTCAACAACCAACCTAGACAAGGAAATTTCTCCAACAATGCTTCACGCAATAATCAATTTTTGCAGGATTAGAGGGGTAAATAGAATTATGGTTGGAGATAAGAAGCAAGGTTATCAGATAGACGACCACCATTTCAGGAACCGTTCCAATATGGTCAACATCCACCGATGCATGAAAGACTAACCAAATTGGAGGATCCTTTGGAAAAAAATCATGCAAGTTTCAATCACAAACCATAAAAATACTGAAGCATCTATCAAGAATCTGGGAACACGGGTGAGTTAGTAGGCAAAACAGATGGCAGAGCAGCATTCAGATCACCAACAATTTTCAGCTAACACTCTGACTAATTCGAAGGAATATTGCAAAGCCATTACACCAGGAGTGTAAAGGTGATTGGCAAAGATGTTGCTGAGAATTGATAATAGAGGAGGAAGTGTTGATAGAAAAAGAGATTGAGGGAGAAAAAATTAAGTTTGAAGTGATGCCAAATAAGGAGAATGTAGGGAGTGGAGAAGAGAACAAGGAGAAATGAACTGAGGGAGAAAAAAGAGAGTAGGGTGAGAAGAATAAGAAGGAACTTCCACAATGAAAAGTCTTCCTTATCCCAAGAATCCTTCCAAAAAAGACAAAAGAGAGACAATATACAAGGTTCATGGATATATTCAAGAACTTTCAGATCAATATACATTTCATGGAGGCCATGGAACAAATGCCTACTTATTCCAAGTTCATGAAGGATCTGTTGACAAGGAAGAGGAAGTTTTCTGAGGAGACATTGACACTTGAAGCTGGTTGTAGTGCAATAATTCAGAAGTCTTTACTTGAAAAGACTAAGGATCCGGGAAGCGTCAAATACTAGTCACTATTGGAGAATTATCTGTGGGGAAGACACTACTGGATTTTGGTACCAACATTAATCTCATGCCTTTGTCTATGTTGAAGAGGATTGGAGAGTTGGAAATCAAACCCACAAGGATGGCTCTGCAACTTGTAGATAGATTAATGAAATTTCCTTATGGGGTTGTAGAAGATGTCCTAGTTAAGGTGGACAAGTTAGTATTCCCAATCGGTTTTGTGATAATGGATATTGAAGAGGATGTTGAAGTTCCTCTGATTTTGGGTAGACCTTTCATGAAGACTGCCATGGTGAATATTGATGTTGATGAGGGCAAGCTGAAAGTCAGGGGACAAGAAGATGAAGTGAAATTCAATGTGTTGGAAGCCATGCATCCTCCGAAGGACAAGCAACATTGTTTTAGAGTAGATGTCGGTGAAGAAATATACATGAATGACACAAATCTACACAAAATCATTCCTTTATAGAAAGCTTTGATGGATGCACCTCAAGGTATAAATGCAAAAGAGGATAATACTATTGAGAATTGTGTAGCAGAGCTAGGCGTATACCGAGAGGTTTCATCTCAACATGTCCAACCTGAGGAGCTAACCAAAACTCAGGAAATTGAAACTCGGAAATTGCTCTTTCGGCAAATAACAACACCTCTTCTTTAGAGTCCTTATCCTTGGCTAGTTTGGCATCTCTTTCATGAGTGACCTTTTTGTCTTTGTATTCTTAAGCAAAATGACCTCAATTTCTACAACTGAAGCATTAGATTCTACTTATATCCTTCTTCTTCATTCCATTCTATTGATTGCCCTTTTTCTTGGCTTTGATGATCTCAATGTCATAATTTTGATTAGTGAAGTTAATCCTTTAAGACCCTAGCCCATATGATCTTGAATTTTCAGGTTCAACTCTCTTGTCACCATGCCACTTTCCTTTGTCCCTTTTGAATATGTCATTGTGTGCAGAACTTTTCTTTCTAAACTGAGCACTTAAGGCTTGCTGAGATTGCCTATCAGATTGTCTTTCTATGAATCTCTGTTCATGTGCTTCTAAGGAACCTTGCAACTCATCAAACTTGAAATTTTCAAGGTCTTTTAACTCCTCTATAGCCACTACTATATGATCAAACTTAGGAGTAAGGGTTCTGAGTATCTTCTCCACCACTGCTTGTTCAGATAGCTTTTCCCCACAACCTTTCATTAAGTTGATCAGACTTCCTTGTGAGAGACAATCTGCAATTCCCTATTGTTCTTCCATCTACAACAACTCATATTGTCTTTTAAGTGTTTGAAGTCTCACCTTCTTCACTTTTATTCCCCTTGAGTAGCTCTTCTCTGAGATTTCCCATGCTTCCTTGAAGGAAGAAACTGCTGAGATCTTCTCAAAATTTGCAGGATCCACACACTGATGGATCAAGAAGATTGCTTTACAATCTCTCTTCTTGTCTTCTCTATGTTCAGCTGACTCCTCATCAATTGATTGAAGTCCAAGCTGCACAAGATCAAGACACTCTTGAAAGCCAAAGATTGCCTTCATCTGGATACTCTAGTGATCATAGTTCTTCCCATCAAGAATGAGAAGATTCATCGCAAATCCATTTGAGGTAGTCATCTCACTTTTTCCAGCTTTACCTTCTTCTTTTCTATTTAAGTTTTTTATCACCACCGTGAGCTCCACTACTTGAAGCCTCTTGCACCGTAGCTGGCACTACCATAGGTTCCTGATCATGCAGTTCTAGATATCACTATTGAAAGAAAAGAAAGAATGAATGATTTAATCGATTAAGGTAAAGTGGTAATTGATTATCAAGAGAGATGATAGAAAGGAAATTGGAATTTCTCTTGAATATTCAATTTCATGTACAATGTCTTTTAACTAACTAAACTAATTGTTTGTTTAATCTATTATACATACTATTAATCGATTAATGAAACTAGCTAAATGAATTACACTTTACTTAACATGCCCTATATACCTTACGGAATATGATTATAGTTAAACAAATCTCCTTTAAGGGAAGGCCAGTGCAGCTTTTAAGATAGAAGAGTTGCTTAGTGTAACATAATTAAATCATAAGCAATGTATAATTAATTTTGTCACAAGTTAATATGATTGTGATAAAATATAGAGCCATACTATATTTTGAGCAACTGTATTTTTACAATAAGATAACTGACATATTTGTTTTGGAGGAAATAAAATTCATCGGATAATGTATAAGTTTTATATATTGTCATTATATCATCCATCATTAATACTTAAACAGTATTGACTCTCCAAAAAAAAGTAATTAAGATAAATGATGGATAATATAATAACTGTGTATAAATCTTTTCTCGAATATTCGTACTTGACACTTATACTTTTTGTGTAAAATAAGTTGAATAGTATGGTATGTTGTATATAGAAATAAAACAAATGCATATAGTATGTGCGGGATGTTATCATGATATTCACTGTTCAAATTAAGAAACTTTAGGTATAGTTAAGTTTTAGAATAAAAGAAAGGGAAATGAAAGATTTTAAAGTTATTTTAAAATGATTTTGAAGTTTTCTCTTCAATTTATTCATCTTTAAAATATAATTCACAAACAATTCTAAATATGGGTTGTTGTCTAGCATAGTGGATTGATGATTGAGTTCTATAAATATGGATTGTTTCCTGTATAGAAAATTATGTTGATAAATACAAAATTCACTTTGATAATCTTTATATTTGGAAAAAATATTAGTTTTTGATGGTTGGCCGAGGAACATACATCTAGCTAAACTCATTGGATAACAACTGGATTTAGAGCTTTCGGTTTGTGACTGTAGACATGTGATATAATTATTGGCATGATTGAGCATGCATGCCAGATATAATAGTTGTCATGATCCAAGAAAGTTAACATGTGACTCCTAAAACAAAAGAAAACTTAAAACCATTGATACGTGATTAGGTACTAACTATTGAATTTGACCAACTCCATCATGTACAATTGATCAAACGGCTAATCAACATGGTCCATATTTGATTACTCTATGGCCTAAAAGCTGTCTATTGCCTGATATAGTAGAAACTCAGATTGATGTGTTTCATAACAGATTGCACCAGTTTTGCCAAAAATGTAGAAGAAGGCAACATTGACAACACAATAAAGTGATTGTGCCAGAGGGGATTTTATTTTAACAATGATTTTGTTAGAATGGTATTGCTTTCATGCTTCATTTGAACTTTGTGTTCGACATTGTAAGGATGCTAGTTGGGTTATGGATAAAAGTAAGGTAAATGAAAGATTTGATAAAGTGATTTCCCTTTCAAAACTTAACTTATAAAGAAATCCTTAGTATAATAGACATAGACATATAGTTCCTCTAAATGAAGATCATCCTTAAAGTGAAAAAATAGTAAGGGTCTATCTACTATTTGCTAAATTGTATACAGCCTAAGAACTTTAGACGATATCACTTTACATAATTCAAATGGGACTATAGGAATATAAGAACTTTTACTTACACCAGGACAACTATGATTGTTTGATCCAGTGGAACTCGTAGTTAGGTGTACTATACACATAAAAATAAGAAAAATGATTTATTACTATACAAATTCTCCAACATGATCACAAGCAATGATATATATTACTTATTTAGAATATAACATTGTATAAAAATTTATATACAATCAAATTAAGCATTATTTATAATTTATTTATATTACTTTTATTTAATAGTAAATAATAGGCTGATGTTAAATATAATGACACACCTTGTAGGACAACATATGTGCATTCTAAGACTAATGCGGCATACATTCCTTAGTTAGGATTCTCTTCATTAATGGAGAGACAAATGTTTCAAAAAATAAAGGAAAATACAACTTTCAATGACATATTTATCCTTTTAATTATAATGAAATTACATTTTTATCATTAAAAACAAAACAAAAAACATATATTTATCTCTTTATTAATAGAGATAGTCATTCTTGTACATTCACCTAGTTGATAATTACACCAAAATTTCTTCTACTTTCAAGCGTTTCTGCAAAATCTCATAAAATGAGTACTATTGGCATTCAAGTCGGGTAAATGTTTGCTCATTACTTCTTATGAATTGTTTAATTGAGCTGAGCATATTCCTTAATTAAGTCCACCATATCACCTAAAAGTGATTACTCAAACCGAAACTTAACTACATCTTAGAGGAACACTTTATTCACTTCTTACTTTATTTAGAATTATCTTGAGTGTTAATCGTATACCCAAAATAGATTAGTTTTTTTAATAAAAGGTGATGACATACAATTGATTTCAAACAAATAATCTGGACATTTGAAAAAATCAAAATAGTTCAAATTTTCTTAAAAAGCAAATTAATTTTATTTGGCATCATAAAAAATTTATTTAAAAATTAAAGAATAACTAATAATTCTTATATGGTGGTTGTCAAAATAACATTTTTAAAACTAAAAAATTCAGGACAATAATATGAAATGAGAAAGATTAGTTAGAGCCTTTCCCAATGTAGAAGAGCACAACTAATAAATCGATGTGATGGAATTTTTTCAATCCTGTAGTAGTTGTTTGGAAGATGTTATGCCCATAAGGCCTAAGTCATCAAGGTATACCAGTTCTTAATTACATGACATCACTAAAGTCTATTCATTGCGTCAGAGTACTACTGATTCCTTGACCTTGTTGATATTTTTCATATTTTGAAATGTGGCGTGCTCGATTTCCCAATTCTTAATGAACCTTTAGAACTATGAAGCACCAAATCGATATAAACATCGAATATGACATCAACATACACATGGAGAATGTCCAAAATATAGGACTACGCTATATAATATCAAAGACAGAGTGGTGCAGCAGTTCCTCAGTAGTCAGTAGTTATTCGGGATATTGCATATTGTAGCCTCTACTCGTGTAATTAAGATTTTCTATCACATTTCCCTATATCAAATTATTATCAATAATATAAGAATAATTTTTTGGTAAAATACTAGTCTCTTTCGAGTTCGTAGATGTCCCTCACAACAAGTATTGTTCCAAGGAATTGAACCGCCAACCTTAAGAGTCCAATACGACCTTACATCACTAGATTAACCTTTGCTGTATAGTGGATTAGAGATAGATTGTTATTGTTGTATAACATCAAAAAAGTAAGTTCAATATAAACTTGATAAATGATTTAAATTGAGAGACAATAATTATATGTTTGTGCATGATGATGGGTCTCACAAATATTTTTAAGAGCATCACTTCATAAGTAAGTATTTGACCTCCTTAAAAAAATCACAAAACAACAAATGAACCTAGGATGTTTCTCTCCCTTCTAGTCATCATCATTGAATAATATAGGATCTCGCTCAAGATGGGGTGTTTCATGTCTAATGCAGAGATGTTGAATAAATATTGATATCATCATATGTTGAACACAAAAGACACCTCTATCATAAAAAATATTTGTGTTGATAACTTGAGAAAATGATAATTTGAAATAGATTTTTTCTTAAATTACTACCATGCATAAAATAATTATAAAATATATTTAACATATTAAGTGATTTAAAATTAATCAAATTCCCATTTCGAAAAAGGAAAGTGAAATCTCACAAGGATCATTGAATTACTTATGTTAAAAAATAGTTATAAAGAAAATGCGTGTACTACTTTTGAAAATTTAAGGGTTGTTAGTGTAGACTAGTAAATTGTATAATTTTAAATGTAGTGCATTATTTTTTACTGATACCATATAAAACTGCGCTGAATTATATAAAAACATTTTTTATATAATTGATTAGACTAGCATACAAGAATACTATCTAATATTAAAATATTCTAATACAAATTTAGAAAAAATTTCTACTACTAATTAATACAAAACTTTAAAAGTAAGATTTGTGGGCAAGATTACTCATAAAAACTGTTGCCAGCACTTAATTGGCACCATTTCCTCAGTGGTTGGATTAGTCATTGTCCAAATAAAAATAGTTTATGAAAATGACTATACAATTTCATTTCATGACTTTGTATTTTCCAAGTCTAAATGCTTAAATTAGGATATTAAAACAATTCTTTATTATATTGTTTCCACTTTTTAAGTCTTATTAGGATATTCACTTATCCTTTAAAGTATTTCTCTTTGAGATATTATGTTAGAGGGATAACCACATAAGTAATCTCACATTTAAAACGTAAAGAATACTCTTATAAGAACCTTAAAAAATATATTGAGAACACCCCATCTCAAGTGAAAGTAAAACAATAAGCAATGGATCAAAATACCACCACAACTAATAAACACAATCCAACACGACATAAGGCCCAACCAACTACCCTAATAAGAGGGGGAAATGAGTTTGAGTAAAATTATATCTTTTTTATCATTCTTTTTATATATATATATATATAAATAACCCCTAATTTATGTATATAATCACACCAACTACCTAGGAGGAATAAATGTGTTTTTTAAGCAAAAAAAATATCATGACTGTAATTAAATTAATAAAAGATGATATATTGTGGAGACAAGTCGAAAGACTATAAGAGTCAATGTCTACTCATTATTTTTTGTTGTTACAAAGTGAACCAATAATTCTAAGGAGGTGTTTAAATCACTCTTATAATATATTGTAACGAATTAAAATAATGAAGAGATATTGACTCTTACACTATTTAGATTTGTCTCTACAAAATATCAAATTTTGTTTAACTTAATTACACACATCACACTTTAATTTTTTATTTAAGAATTAATATTTATCTCTCCTTCAAAGGTAGTTGATATAATGTATGTATGGGGTGATTTATATAGGTTAAAAAAGATAGGTAATTATATAATTTCACTAAAACTTAGAGAATATCAGTATAATTTACTCTAATAATTATTATTATTATAAGATAATTTACTTATATCATCTTTATCAATACCAATATGTGAAGGGGACTCTATATAGAATATTTTTATTTTTTATTTTATTTACGCCCTATAAAAAACTTAAATGAACAAAAGAACAATCACACAAGCATAATTTCCAATTAATTAAGTTTTTTCTTTGTTATATTTATTTATACTAGAATATTTGAAAATAGAGAGATAAATAAATAACTATAATGAATATAAGAAGTAATAATGATAAAATTAGAATGTTTAAAAATTATGCTGATAGAAATATAGAATTACTCTTTTACCCATTTAATTTTTTCTAAGAAGAAAACAAATATAATGTTCAAATTAATGAGAAAAAGGAAAATAAACTAGTATGGGTATCTTTATATATTGGTATAGAAATCAAGGTGAACTCATATTTTAGATATCACCCCTCAATTTATAACGAGAGATTTTTCTTGATTCACATTTTTATCATGATGTATCTCCAAATAAAAGAATTATAGGATATGTCATGCTACATTTTTAATCTTTAAAATACATTAAAAAAACTAAAATATTCTGCTTGGTTGATTTTTCAATTTAAAAATATAAAAAAAAATTGCAATCTTAATTTTATCACGTATTTACCTAGATAATATCAATTTCTCCGCAAGTTATTTTTCAAAATTTCCGAAGGGGATTCTTTTTTATATTCTTCTAATGCAAAAATTTCAACTAGTTGAGAGTTCATTACAAGTGTAAAAATTGATGCCTCACAGTTTCTCCTTCATCCTATTCCTCCAAACCATTTCTCAGTATTTCTTCTTTTTATAACTGCTCTTTTCATTTCAGATTTATTATGCAAACTCCTTTCTTTTTTAGTAGTTGTTGTGCATTGTCATATGGTCTTTCCAACAAGATAAGATAGAACAAATAGAAATTTTTAGAATAGTTTATCTTAATGATCTAGAATCTATGCAAAACATGACAAGTTTGTATCAATTATAATTACGTTAATCTATATTTCCTTCGTTAACCATTATTAGTGCTTTTGTGATAAGATTTATTATGTTTTAATTTTGTTGTTTATCTTCAATTAATTAGGTTTTATTTTTCCTTTTAAAAAAATGATGCTAAATTCGTAGGTGGAGCTTTGTTTATTAGATGAAGACCACCATCACTTATTGTAGGAATTTGTTCTTTCTCTTAATCTTTTTTTTTGGGTTACAATTTGAATAAAACTCTGTACTTTATGATTCCTTAAATTAGCGTTTAAATTATATGGTTTTTGTGTGTTTATTTAATTTTCATGGATGTATATATCCTTTTGAGTATGTTGGAGTTTTATGTTAGTACAAAAATAGTTTGGTGATGAATATTACACAATCTGTGAGTTTTGTTATATGATTAACTTTTTATATCATAGATAGATATGATATGATGTAAAGTATAATATCACTATGTTAAGTATTTAGACTTGCGTTTCCAACCCAAAATCTATCAAAAGCATGATGTCATCAAATGAAATGCATCCAGAATATAATTGTTACATTCTTTATAAACAACGCCCAAGAGCAACATTCAATCATATTTATTGCTCTTAGCATATGTGTAGATTTCTTGAATAATTGTCCTTATTAATCATCTTATAAGATCCATTCCATTAGATACAAGTGTGTAATGAGTGAAACTTTGCATAAGTAATAGTTGCTTTGCTGAGAATTTATTTGGTTCTTTACTATAAAATACAACCACATGATATCAAATACAGAGCATTGAAGACCCAATATTCCTTTTGAATGCAAAATCTATAGATCAAGTTAAAATCAAAGGAATAGCTATCAAGATACTCTAAAAATGTTGAAACTTACAGAATTTGAATGAAAACAAAGTAAAGAAAATCAAGACAAAGAGAAGAAGAAGAATTCGGTATTGAGAAAGAAGATGAATTGAAAATGATTGAGTGAAGAACTTGTATATTGAGAGAGTGAAAACTCCTTGTTCACATACACTATATAAAGGATTATTTATACACTTACTATATTTAGACTAACCACTTTAGCTACTTTCTAACTATAGCCACTTCTAACTACCCTTTGAATTACTTACTTTTCTAACACCCTTCCTTAATTCAAAAGAAGTTTGTTTGTTCTTGTAATTACTTTCTTCAACAATACACTACAAAGAGCTACAATGAAAACATAACATTCCTAAAGATTCAAAATTTGCTCTATCTCTATTGGAATTTAACCAAGCCTAGCATTTTCCTCATCTTCTCAAATCTATCTCCTTTTAATGGCTTTGTCATAGCATCTGCAATCTGAATTTCTGTTTTGCAATGAACTAATTCAACCTTCTTCTTGCTTACTTGATCTCTCAAGAAGTGAAATCTAGTTTCAATGTGTTTACTTCTTCCATGACTAACTGGATTTTTGGCTAAGTTTATGGCTGACTTGTTGTCAACTCTTAACTCAATCTTCATGTCTTTAACACACTTCAATTTTGACATTAGAGAGGTTAACCATAAGCCTTGACAAGCAGCATTGCAGGCTGCAATATATTCAGCTTCACATGTTGAGAGTGCCACTACTTCTTCTTTCTTGGAACTCTATGAGATTGGAGCACCATCAACAAAGAAAGCATAGCCAAATGTGCTCCTTCTGTCCTCTTTATCCCCGCACCAATCAAAGTCTGAAAACCCAACTAGTTGTAGCTCATTTTCTTTTTGGTTTGGAAACATAATGCCATAGTTTAAAGTCCCCTTTAGGTACCTCATGATTCTCTTGGCTGCTCTCATATGTAGCTGATTAGGATTGGCCATGTGCCTACTTATTACTCTTGCACCATAAGCTAGATCAGGTCTGCTATGACACACAAACCTGAGACATCCTACAATTTGTCGAAAAAGAGTTGCATCTACTGATCTCTTGTTTGATGGATTGACTGATTGCATATTCCCTTCAACTGGAATCAAAACAGGGTTGCAATTCTGCATCTTGAATCTCTCTAGAATTTCTGTCACATATCTCCTTTGGTGCATAATGATTCCTTTATCTGTTTTTAGGAACTCAATTCCTAAAAAATATGTCAATTCACCTAAGTCTGTCATTTCAAACTCAGAATTAAGCTTTCCTTTTAGCTTCATGATCTCATCCTTACTACTTCCTATGATGACGAGATCATCTACATAGAGACATAGTAGGATCACTTCATTTGTTGCAGTGATGCTTGCATAGACTCCATGTTCTACTATGCATTTGATGAAGCCAATTGATGCTAGGAAGGAATCAATTCTCTTGTTCCAGGCTCTAGGTGCATGCTTTAGTCCATACAAGGCTCTTCTAAGCCTTAATACTTTGTCCTCTTTCCCTGCTATTTCAAATCCAGGAGGTTGGGTGATGTACACTACTTCTTCAAGAGGCCCATTCAGGAAAGCACTTTTGACATCAAACTGCCACAACTTCCAATCATTTCTACTTGCTAGAGCCACAATTAGCCTCACAGTTTCGAATCTGGCAACAAGTGCAAACACCTCTGAGTAGTCATATCCTTCTCTTTGCAAATACCATTTTGCCACTAACCTGGCTTTGTGTTTGGAGATGCTTCCATCAGGTCTGCACTTGACCTTATATACCCACTTCACTGCAATAGGAGTCTTGTCTGATGGTAGGTTAGCTAGTTCCCATGTGTTGTTTTCTCAATTGACTTAATCTCCTCCTTCATAGCAATGATCCAAACTTCTTCCTTGATTGCTTGACTAAAGATAATTGGTTCAGCTTCAGCCATGAGTGCAAAATGAATTCAGTCACCTTCTTCTGTAACTGCATCATCTGCAAGCATTTCGAATTCATTAAGTCTTCCAGGTCTACTTCTTGTCCTTGTAGGTCTAGTTTCACCACTTTCTGAACCTGAGGTTATGTTTGTTGCATGTATGCTCTCATGCTCATCTTCTATGGGTACTGTGACCACTGGTTCTTTGTGTTCAATTTTCTTGAGAAATGTCATTCCAAGTGATCATCTCATCAAACTTGACATCCCTGCTGAAGGCTATTTGTTTTGTCACAGGATTGAGTAGTTTGTAGGATCCAGTTGAATTGTAGCCAACAAAAACCATCGACTCACCTTTATCATCTAACTTCCTTCTGATTTGGTCTGGTATATGTCTATAGCACATGGAACTAAACATTTTTAAGTGCTTCGCTGATGGTTTCTTCCCTGTCCATACCTCCTCAGGAACCATATTGTTGAGCCTTTCTGTAGGACATCTGTTGAGAACATATGTAGTAGTTGTGACTGATTCACCCCATAGGTTGTGAGGAAGACTTTTGCATTTGAGCATACACCTCACCATATTCATAACAGTCTTGTGTCTTCTCTCAGCTAACCCATTGTGTTGTGGAGTGTATGGAGAGGTGACCTCGTGAATTATGCCATTGTCTTCACAGAATTTCTCAACCTCTCTTATGTGAATTCCCCTCCTCCATCTGTTCTGAGTATTTTGATCTGTTTGCTAGATTGCCTTTCTACCATTGCTTTGTATCTTACCATGTTGACAAAGACTTCACTCTTTGCCTTGATAAGATAAACCCACATCTTCCTACTGAACTCATCTATGAAGGAGACAAAATACTTGTTTCCTCCTAATGTAGGCACTTCCATAGGTCCACACACATCTGAGTATACTACATGTAGTGTATCTAAGGCTCTTGCTTGTGAGTAATTTCTGAAAGAAGTCCTAGTCAATTTACTAGTAATGCAGCTTTCACAATCAGGTTGCTTAACCTTGATTTCAGGCAAACCACTCACCATATCTTTTGACCTTAGTAGTCCAAGATCTCAGAAATTGAGGTGTCCATATCTCAGATGCCATAACCATGTTTCATCCTTCTTGGTTATTGCATTCAGACATTGAGAGTTTCCTGCTCCTAGCTTTACTTGGAAGGTTCTGTTCTTAGTAAATGGAGCCTTCAAGATCTTCCTCTTCTTGTCATCATAAATTGTCATAAAACCATTCAGAAGTTGCATAGTGAGTCCCTTTTCGTGCAACTGGCCAATACTGATCAAGTTAGTCTTCATCTCATGAACAAATAGTACATCAGTTATGTATGCTCTCCTTCCATTTGCCATGGTCAGGGGAACATCATTTGTACCTTCAGCTGTAATGACTCAGTGGTCTGCAAATTTCACCTTACTCTTCCTTATTAGATCAAAGTTCACCAACCATTCTCTTTTTCCTGTCATGTGGTTAGAGCATCCTGAGTCTAGGTACCATGTATCACTTCCTGTACTCATATTGCATGTTTTCATCATTAATTGAACAACAATATCACCTGAGTCTCCATCATCCTCCTTGACAAGGTTTGCTTCTGATTCTTGCCTTCCATAGTGATGATTCCTATTAGGTGCTTGACACTCAGATGAGAAGTGTCCAAACTTGTCACAGTTAAAGCACCTAATTCTCTTTCTGTCAATCATTTTCTTCCAAGCCTTCACATGTTTTCCTCCATCTCTCTTATTGAATGTCTCTCTATGCTCAGTATTGAGGTCATTGCCAGATTGTGAGAATTTTCTTGGGCCATTTCTCTATTCAAAGCTTTTCCCTCGATTCTTGTTGAAAGTCTTTACAAATTGAGATCCCTTCTTGAATGTTTGAGCCTGCAATGAGAGGATCTATCTGCTCCCCTTTCATTCACCCTTTGTTCATGGGCCTCAAGTGACCCCTAAAGCTCCTCAACCTTCATTCTTTCAACTTTTCCTGACTCCTCAATGGCCACCACAACATGATCAAACCTTGGTGCCACTATCCTCAGAATCTTCTCTAGTATTGTGGCATCATCCATCTTTTCTCCACATGACTTCATACTATTGGTGTGAGTGATTATTCTTGTAAAGAATTCAGAGATTTTCTCACTTTTCTCCATTTGCATGAGCTCATACCTTCTCCTCATGGTTTGTAATCTTATCTTCTTTAATTGAGCAGCACCAGCATGGTGCTTATCAAGTGTTTGCTAGGCTTCTTTAGAAGTTGTAGAACCTGCAATCTTCTCCAAGTGTGCATTATCAACTGCTTGATGAATGATGCACAAGGCCTTGCATTCTTTCCTTTTACTTTGCTTGTACTCATTCCTCTGAACTTCAGTAGCTCCTTCTTCTAGAATTGAGAAACCATCTTCAACGATTTCAGCCACATCTTGGTAGCCAAATATGGCTTTCATCTGGATACACCACCTTGCCCAATTCAATCCATCCAGGATTGGTAAATTTGTTGAGAAATTTCCAGTTGGTTGTGACATGTTTTGCAGCAGAATAGAGAGTGGTATTTGATCTTTTTAAAGCTCTTGATATCAAATGTTGAAACTTATAGAATTTGAATGAAAACAAAGTAAAGAAAATCAAGAAGAAGAAGAATTCGGTATTGAGAAAGAAGATGAATTGAAAATGATTGAGTGAAGAACTTGTATATTGAGAGAGTGAAAACTCCTTGTTCACATACACAATACAAAGGATTATTTATACACTTGCTATATTTAGACTAACCACTTTAACTATTTTCTAACTATAGCAACTTCTAGCTACCCTTTGAATTTCTCTTTTCTAACAAAAAAAACATTTCAATGCATTAATTGCATGCTATGACAAGAAGCATGATTTGTGACATTGGGCTATGTGACTTAGATTAGTGGTTTAAGCAGTTGGTGTTGCTAACAATGGCAACTCCACTTGGCTCTAACAGTGGAGGTGAGTGAAGAAACATGGGGGAAGTAGGTGATTGATTCATGATGATGGCCTCTAGGGCATAATTGCTCCAAAAACACAATTTTTTAATACATTATGTATGAGTCAGAATATTAATGTAGTACTACAATTGTTCAATCAATAGTATATTAAACTATATATTAGTTAAGTTGTATATATAAATATATAATAAATGTATTATATTTATGAATATAAATATTATTTATTTCAATTTATAAAATTCAATTTTTGATATGATTCAACGATGGACCATGTTACAAAAATTATATATAACTATATAATAAATATAATTCTTATTATGACATTTTGAAAGTTATAAAAAAAATTAATACATACACAAACTAGTTTTGACTCCTCTTAAGCAAAAATTTGGATTCGAGTCTTGTGGATGGAAAAAATACTCGTTGGGAGAGTTAGTCCCACTTACCTATGGATGTTCCCGGCTTGGACAGAATTGCCTAAAAAAACTACTTTTGACTGTTATGATGTTACAAAATTTTAAATTTATCAAGTAGTAGAGAAGATATTCACTTGCTCTTTGTACTCTAATTCCTCTATACCCTTGTAATACCTCCATTTCCACAAGTTTTAATA
>NC_032025.1:12014244-12020503 GCF_001865875.1 Lupinus angustifolius | reverse complement strand
TATATATATATATATTTACACTTAATAATTTTCTCTTAAGACAATTCAAATTATATTTATCATTTACATATTTTTTTATACAAACACGTATCTCATGAAACTATCATTAAAACCAAGAAACAACAAAAGTTACTTACATTTGTACAAATATCATGCACAAATTAAATTAGTATATTTAGTCCAATTGAGGGTAGTATAATTATTCCAATTTCACTTACAATAAATTAACAGAATTTGTAAACGGCCACCCACGTGATATCTTAGATGACCTCTAAAGTAATGTCCTAGTTTGAGAGCATTTGTGGAGAACAAACCCACACCATTTTATCCCATGTTTCATGTTCTAGCTCTTACGTGAAAGTGTGGATATTTCCCTTAAATTACAGTACTTTAGTGTACAAAATCTAACTATACAAAAAAAAAAAAAACATTATTGTGATATATATTTAAAAAAGCTAGACAAGGACAAGCCCCGAGGGGACACCTGGTATAATGGATAGATGAACAAGTAGAAGAGGACTCACCAACAAAACAACAACCTCATCTTTAACAAATAAAAAGACATCTGCCTTGAGTGAAAATGTTATTTATGTATAAACAATCAATAAACTTTTTTATAATACGTTAAAATTTTAATTTTAATTAAAACTTAATCATAAATAATAGTACAAAAAATATTAAATATGACTTTTAGATACATCTTTATACAAAATTTTCCAATTGGGAATTACTCTTATTTTAGAAGGAGAGAGAGAGAGCACTATGTCCATGAAATTGTGATGTTCACCTACCGGAAATAACTGGACCAGGTTCTGGTCTAAATGAAAAGGCAAAACGCTATCATAATCAAAACCTCTGAGCTTCACGAGTCATTTGGTGTTGTGTAAGGAAAACCATGGTTGTACTACGAATGGAAGCATACATGTGGTTAATTAATGACCGCACGCGTGGTCACTAGTTACTTTTTATTTCTTTCTTTTTTATAAAATTAATGGTCTATGACTCACTATCCATTAAGAGTGGAAACAAGCTAGGTCATGTTAGGTTTTGCTTAAACAGACCTATCTTATATAGTATACAGGAGTCTGAGTTTAGCTTATTAGTCTGTTCAAAAAAATTCAAAGCCTAGGTCTGACGTATTTAAAAGTTTGGTATAGTCTGTTAGCATGTTTAAAGGCATATTATATTATATGCTCATGAAATAGGCTACCATCTCTACATTTTAATGGGCTTATAGGCTTATTTTTAGTTAGACTCATCTAATTCTAATAATTAAATTATATTTTTATATACATTTTTATATTAATATTACACATATAATAATATTGATAATATTAAAATAGTATAATTTCAGCATTCTAATATAATGTAACTAAATAGGCCGGCATGTTAGACTTAATAGGCATTTTATGTGGCCTAAAGCCTGGTCTGTTAAGCTAAATAGATTTTTCAGAAAGTCTGAGTCTGGCCTATTTGTGAAAAAAGAATAGCTTGGCCAAGCCTGTTATAGGTCAGGTAATAGCCCCATGATAGGCGGTTTGGTATGTTTCCACCCTTATTATCCAACTATACCAATGTTATTAAACTCGGTTCGGTAAATGACTCGGTCAGGGTACAAAGTTACTGGTTGGACCAGTGAGTCAATAGTTGGACCGGTTGACTCGACTTACACTAACAAATCTGAAAAATTCGTAATATTAGTTAACATTATTTAATAACTCCATATTACAATTTAAAAAACATTATGATACATAATTAAATAACCAACAAAGAATATTCCACTACTATAGAATGTCACAAATAAGTTGAAACAATTGTCAAACAAGATATGTATTATACTTTAATTGCAATAAAAGTACACATAAGTTTAAAATTTAATTAAACAATGAAAGTTTTGCTATAATATAAGTTAACAAATTATAAATCTAACTAAAAATAAGTTAAAATTATTTGATTTTTTCATATAAAATGACATTATTTTAGTTGTTTTAAAAAAAACATTTTTTGCTTGACTTAATCTGTCTAACCATTTGAGTCACCGATTTTAGGCTTAGGCTTAAATCGACTAAGTTGAACTGAGTTAATCCAATTTTGATGCAAACCCGATTAGATGAAAGGCTAGGACTGGTCAGATGTCCGTTTCACGGTTGAACCGATCGGACTGGCTCGTTCAAACCGAGTTTTATAACATTGATCTATACCAATCCGACCTTATCACACCTTTCTTCTAAATCAATGTTTGTGTTACATAATACAATTATGCAGTCATTTAAGACGAGAGTCACACTCTGCATCCATACTTGTAAGGCTTGCGTTACATCATACATCTTAGTCAATATCATGTGTCATAGACCCTAACTCACACTTTCATTTGGATTTGTTAGTAATTAATCTCATTCTTTATGATGTCTTAAGGATTCATCACTTCTTTTATTCAATGAGATCATAATCTTCAACAATTAGAGAGTGTTGTTGTAATCATGACCCACATGACAAAAACAATTTCAAATGCTGGAAATGATCATTGTTAATACCGTAGCTTGCAACGATTTGAAATGACACGAAATAATACTTATTGACTGAGATACGATCAGAGCGACGTTTCATTACACTGCCCAAAATTTGCAAGCTGACTATCAACCACGTCGTCCCCAAGATTAAACAACGCATATCTCTATTATCGAATTCTTACTACATTATAAAAACCAATTCTCGAAATGCCCACAATATGGCTACTCATGCCAATTGTTTTCCCACAATCTGACTATGAGTGTCAGTTCTCGAAATTCCCACAATTTGACTACATGTGTCAATTCTTAGTATCATAGAAAGAATTGGGAGAAGTTTGCAGGAAATGCGTCAGCGGAAAATATGAGGAAGAAAGAAAAATTTGAGTAAAAACGTACTCAACTTGGGACGAGAAAATATGAAGGGAGATGGTATCTATTTATAGGATGAGATTTTTTTCAAGTTTTTCATCTTTCCTATATGGGACTTGAAAGTTGTTTTTTCAAAATTCTTTTATGTGAGACTTGGAAGTTTTTCATATTTCACACCCAAAAGTTTCCACTAATGGCTTCCAACAAAGCAAGTTCCAACAATCTCCCAATAGAGATTAAAAAACAATGTCCGAGAATTTATATGGTCTTAATAATATTGTGCAATAACAAATGTGTCATCTGACTTGAATCTTTACATAGTAAAATGCAGATTTTACTAGAGTAACTCCTACTCTTGAATTATATCTCTAGCATCAAACCACACACAACAATTTAAAGGTGTATTATGTAAAGTTTGTGCGTTAAAGTCAACGCACGTCTATCCCAATATAGTGAACGCTCTAGAAATTTATCCCCCTAAATTTCAAAGGAAGTAGACTTCACTTCCATATTCACATAGGTTAAGTCTATCAAGAGTACTCATATAGTCTAGGTACTCCACTCAATTGGAGTATAAATCTCAGTAAGAGTTTAACTCATCCTTACATATATTGTAGGACTCATGCTTCTCATAATTTTATAGCAAGTTCATTCTCATATCACTTTGCAATTTGCTATTAGTCATTGAACCTATTTCTTGGGATCTCTAGTCAGTTAGGTTGGGTTACCATCTTCATTGATCTTCTTTCTAAGGGCAATAGTCTCATACACTTAGAAGTATTATTGACTTTCTCTCTAGCTAATCCTTTCATCAAAGGATCTGCTAAGTTCTTCTCAATGCATACGTGATCCACTCTAACAGCTCCTCTAGAGAGTAACTCTCTAACGGTGATGTGCATACGACGTATTTGTCGTCTCTTACCGTTATAAAAATGGTTCTCAATCTTTACAATAGTCGCAGTATTATAACAATGGATCTACACATTTGGTATCGATTTTTCCTCTATGGGAATCTCTGCAACCAAGCTTCTCAGCCAACTTGCTTCGCCACTAGCTGTTGCTAGTGTTATCCTCTCAGTTTTCATAGTGGATTGAGCTAAAATAGTATATTTCTTTGACTTCCAAGAAACAATTGCACCAACTTTGCTAAATATATAGTCACTTGTTGCTTTAGAATCATATGAAAGAATGTTTCAATCAACATCGTTGAACCCTTCTAGGAATAGTAGGGTATGAATGCATATGAGTTGTCACACCGCGAATTTTACGATTTTGAATTATAAGATTTTATTAATATTTTTATTCAGTGTATTTTCGAAAATGAATTTCTGGGAATTTTCGGTAAAGAATTAGACGAAACTCTAGTTGAGTTTTAGCCTTGTAATTTTATTTCCAATTTTGTGGTAAACTTTGGTAATTTTCGGAGACATTCGGTTCTGGACCACTGTCGGGGTCGAAATCCACCGGGTACGGCTCAAAAAGTGGTCTTTGAGTTCCGTGACTCGGAATCGAATTCCGATCGCACTGTTGGCTTCGTAATTTCATTTCGAGTCAATATAGACCCTGAATACACCCATACCTATTTTCTAAATAGTTTTCACTCGGAATGTCGAAATCCGAAATTCTAATCGGATATTACGATCGGACGATTTATAATATCTGATCGAGCATTAGCCGATAATACTCGAGCATGTTTATCGCACGTGTTCGTGAAGTGGTCGTTTCGCATTGGGATGCGAGATTTGCCTTTTCATAAAGCAAACCTCACATCACTCACCCTAATGTCATAGGAAATCATGATTAGCCACCCTAGGAGATTTGGTAATGATTTCCTAGGGGGAAATCTGATTTCCTCCTCTCATTAGACACTCCTCACTTAACACTTCACTCCCACACTCTTCATTTGCAAAATTTTCTAAGAGAAGGTAAAAACCTCTCTTCATGTTTCCTTTCTCATTGTTTCTTCCATCTTCAATCCTTGATCTCTCAACATTCAACCAATGGATGTTGATGAGATTTAAGTATGATGTTCATGAGTATGTTAAGAACATATTCAACCGTTGAAATTTTCTAAAAGGCTTTCTAACTCATTTTCTCTTCAAAACCGAAAATGGTGTTGTTCTTGAACTCATGAAAATATTTTGTTGAAACCATGAACAACTTGTGTTCATGGAGTTGTTATAATATTGTATTACATACTTTTTGTTGTTTTAGCCAAAGGGGATGATGATGAAATCAAAGGAACCTTTAGGAAGTGTTTTGGAAAAATGAGAATGTATGTATTTCTATTTGTTGTTAGCCTTAAAACCATGGAAATCGTGAACGGACTTTCGATGAAAAAGGATGGTCGATAACATGTGATTTTGGACCGGATGGATGAAATGGATGTATTATCACGATGGGAAAAAGAGAAATGATTTTAAGTATTTTAGTAACGATTTTAGAAACATCGGAAACTAACGGAATTTTATTTTGGTAGTTACGAAGATTTTGGTGTTCGAACCTTGAAACCAAACCAACCGTAGTTGACAAGAAAAAGCACGCTTCATTAAGGTGAGAGAGAACACATCGTGACATAGTGGTGTCCGAATATGACACCCGGATCTCCTAAACCATCTCAAAGGTTTTGGAGTTAACTTGGGTTTTAAGAAACCCAAGATTTTGTATGTTTGAATGTTTTGAATATATATGATTGTTGATGAAATCTGTTGAATATTGTATATGAATGTTGTTGGGAACTTTTCTGGGTGCAGGTATTTGAAAAACCATGTTCAAATGTGTTTCGATTGTCGAAAAGGGCAAAAGTTGGTTTTCTGTCCAAGTCCCTGTCGCTTGGGCGAGGACTGGGCGAGGGGAAGTTTTTGGTTCTGAAACTCCTCGCCCGGGCGACCAATCCTCGCTCGGGCGAGCAAGCAAGGGTCCCGCTTAGGCGAAAAATGCCCAAGATTTCGATGAAAAATGAGAATTTTCTCGCTTGGGCGAAAAAAAAAACTCAGGATTTTAATGAGTTTCTGGAACCCTCTCGCTTGGGCGATAATACCTTCGCCTAGGCGAGGAAAGCTTCAGTTTATTTGAGATTTAAAGACGAATTGTCGCTTGAGCGACTAGTCCCCGCTAGGGCGAGGGACGGTGTGAGAAGATTGGAATAAAATGATGTTGTGAAAAATGTGATGAACCCGAGTAGGGTGTATTGTGATATAAAGGTTGTGGAATGAGATCATGGCTTAGATGTGAAGCGTGACTCCACAAAGGTATGAAAGCATTGTTTGTGTTTATGCCTTGTTGGGCAAGTATCCGACTTGAGGTCGTGAACTAGGGGGTACCCTAGTAAGGATACATGATATCACTGAACAACGATCGACCGACCGTAGGAGGCTTGG
>NC_032025.1:12013567-12014144 GCF_001865875.1 Lupinus angustifolius | reverse complement strand
AACCCCTGGATTGCATTCGAGATCGATGAGAGGGATGCCCAGAAAGCGTTTGTACGACCTAGGTATGGGTAGGACTGTTCCTGAGGGAACCGATCGATCTATTTTTAATTCCTTGCGAGGATATGTTATTTCGGGTGGTACAAAACGGCTTGGTACGGGACCTGTACTCTCGATTATTTCCGATTAGGATGTTGGATGGATATTGGTGTAAGGTGGATAATCATGACATATCATGCATACATTATCATTGTGGAAGTGAATCCCCACATGTGAGCTATACTCATTGTATATTCCCATGTTTATGTATGTGATATGGTTATGAGTATAATATTAATTATATTATTTGATGTATTGATATTGTTGGAACAAATGGTAAGTTATGAATTTCTTCATGATGTTGATGATAAATGATAAATTATATGTTTAAATATATTTTATGTCTGAGTGTGTTATTCTGACTAAGTCCACGCCGTCAATGAATTTATGTTCATTAGATGTCTTACTCTCTCTACTGTATTATTCTTGTTTTGTATATATTACTATGCAGATGGCCAACAACAGCACTCACATTCGAGGC
>NC_032025.1:11912660-12013467 GCF_001865875.1 Lupinus angustifolius | reverse complement strand
GAATCAGGTTAAGTTATCATTCGATAACGATAAGTTGATTTTCCGCATTTGAGTTACTTAAAGTGATTTCCCGGAAAAGGAAGGTTTTAAAAGGAAACAATTTTATACATCACCATTTCAAAAAAATATTTACCCATTTTTCCGCAATGTTTTTGAGAAGTATTTTTCGGGGCGTTACAGGGGTCACATCAATAAATCTTGGATTACGTTACAGAAGGTTTCCAAGCAAGTTCCAACAATCTCCCAAGGGAAATTAAAAAACAATTTCCGAGAATTTATATGGTATTAATAAGATTGCGCAATAACAAATGTGTCATCTCACTTGAATCTTTGCATAGTGAGTAAAAGGCAGATTTTACTAGAGTAACTCCTAGTCTTGGACTATATCTCTAGCATCAAACCACACACAATATTTTAAAGGTGTATTATGTAAAGCTTGTGCGTTAAAGTCAACGCACGTCTATCCCAATATAGTTAACGCTCTAGAAATTTGTCCCCCTAAATTTCATAGGAAGTAGACCTCACTTCCATATTCACATAGGTAAGTCTATCAAGAGTATTCATGTAGTCTAGGTACTCCACTCAATTGGATTATAGATCTCAGTAAGAGTTTAACTCATCCTTACATATACTGTAGGACTCATGCTTCTCATAATTTTATAGCAAATTCATTCTCTTATCACTTTGCAATTTGTTATTACTCATTGACCCTATTTATTGGGATCTCTAGTCAGTTAGGTTGGGTTACCATCTTCGTGATATTCTTTCTAAGGGCAATAGTCTCATACTCTTAGAAGTGTTATGGACTTTCTCTCTAGCTAGTCCTTTCATCAAAGAATCTGCTAAGTTATTCTCAATGCGTACATGATCCACTCTAACAGCTCCTCTATAGAGTAACTCTCTAACAGTGTTGTGCTTACAATGTATTTGTCGTTTCTTACCGTTATAAAAATGGTTCTCAATCTTTACAATAGTCATAGTACTATCACAATGGATCAACACAGCTGGTATCGATTTTTCCTCTATGGGAATCTTTGCAAGCAAGATTCTCAGCCAACTTGCTTCGTCACTAGTTGTTGCTTGTGCTATCCTCTGAGTTTCCATAGTGGATTGAGCCAAAATAGTCTATTTCTTTGACTTCCAAGAAATAGTTGCACTAGCTATGCTAAATATATAGCCACCGGTTGCTTTAGAATCATATGAAAGAATGTTTCAATCAACAACGTTGAACCCTTCTAGGAATAGTGATGTCAAATCAGTAGATCTTGGATTACGTTACAGAAGGTTTCAAGCAAGTTTTAACAATCTCCCAATGGAAATTAAAAAACAATTTCCAAGAATTGATATGGTCTTAATAAGATTTTGCAATAACAAATGTGTCGTCTAACGTGAATCTTTGCATAGTATGTAAAATGCAGATTTTACTAGAGTAACTCCTAGTCTTGAACTATATCTCTAGCATCAAACCATACACAACATTTTAAATGTGTATTCTGTAGAGCTTGTGCGTTAAATTCAGCGCACGTCAATCCAATATAGTGAACGCTCTAAAAATTTAGCCCCTATATTTCATAGGAAGTAGACCTCACTTCCATATTCACATAGGTAAGTCAATCAAGAGTACTCATGTAGTCTAGGTACTCCATTCAATTGGAGTATAGATCTCAGTAAGAGTTTAACTCATCCTTACATATAATGCAGGACTCATGCTTCTCATAATTTTATAGCAAGTTCATTCTCATATCATTTTGCAATTAGTTATTACTCATTGAACCTATTTCTTGGGATCTCTAGTCAGTTAGGTTGGGTTACCATCTTCAGTGATATTCTTTCTAAGGGCAATAGTCTCATACTCTTAGAAGTATTATGGACTTTCTCTCTGGCTAGTCCTTTCATCAAAGGATCTGCTAAGTTATTCTCAATGCGTACATGGTCCACTCTAACAGCTACTCTAGAGAGGAACTCTCTAATGGTGTTGTGCTTACGACGTATTTGTCGTTTCTTACCGTTATAAAAACGGTTCTCAATCTTTACAATAGTCGCAGTACTATCACAATGGATCAACACAGCCGGTATCAATTTTTCCTCTATGGGAATCTCTACAAGCAGATTCTCAGCCAACTTGCTTTGTCACTAGTTGTTGCTAGTGCTATCCTCTTAGTTTTCGTAGTAGATTGAGCTAAAATAGTCTATTTCTTTTAATTCCAAGAAATAGTCACACCAGTTATGCTAAATATATAGCCATTGGTTGCTTTAGAATCATAGGTAAGAATGTTTCAATCAACATCGTTGAACCCTTCTAGGATAGTTGGAAACCTTCTGCAACATAACCCTTCTAGGAATACCCTTCTAATCACAGGTTTGTGACTAGTTAATGTGACCTCACTATTCCTCAATTTAAAAAAGAATTTCTTTTCATTGAAGTCAGCATCGTTAGACTCAGTGATCACTTTTGTGTCAAGGTCATAAAACACGTATGCCTTGTTGTTCACAACATACCCAATGAATACACATTCTTAGGTTGTACTTGTGAGTTTAATTTTCTAGAGGTATACCCTCATAAATGATTTCATGAGTAATTCTCTATATTCATTGGACTAAAACTCTACTAATTTATCATCAGTCATCTAATACCTGAGGTAGCAGCTAACAACATACTTTTTAGTCTCAGCTTCCTCAGTATCATATTTCTTTTCAAGTGCATATCAAATTAATTTGGTAGCCTTATTTGGACTGTAGTTATCATAGAGATCACCTGACAATACATTCAAATGAAATTCTTACAAAGGTAATCATTTTCATTCCAGAGAGCTATATCAATAGCTAGTTTATCTATTTCCTCTTTTCAGCTTTTTCCTGCAGCACTAGGATATCAATTTTCAGAACGTGGACAACTTTTCTCATTGTGAGGAAAAATTTCATCTTATGTTGCCACCATTTGAAGTTACTCTCATCAAAATGAAATGGTTTGTTAAGGTCAAAGTTATTTGGTCCAGTAATATTATCTACGAATGCCTTTGTAGTTCGAGATGTCTTAAAATTGTTGATACCGTAGCTTGTAACAATTCTAAATGACACGAAATAATACTTATTTGTTGAGTCATGACCAGATCGCTCTCTTTAAAACGTTTCGTGGCACTATTCAAAATGTGCAAGCAGATTATCAATCACGCCATCATCGGAATAAAACAACAAAGATCTTGAATATATCTATCACAATATGGCTACAAGTGACAATTCTCGAAATGTCCATAATATGACTACCCATGTCAATTCTTTTTCCACAATCTGACTATCAGTGTCAGTTCTCAAATTTTCTACAATTAGGCTACATGTGTCAACTGCTAGTGTCACGAAATGAAAGAGAGACAAATTTGCCGGAAATGCATCGATGAAAAATATGAGAGAGAAAGAATAAGTTGAGTAAAAACATACTCAACTTGGGACAATAAAATATGAAGGGTGTGACTTCTATTTATAACATGAGTTTTGTTTCAAGTTTCTCATATTTCCTATGTGAAACTTGAGAGTTGTTTTTTCAAAATCCTTCTATAGGAGACTTGATAGATTTTTAGATTTTACACCAAAAAATTCATACTATTGGTTTCAAACAAAACAAAAACAAGTTCCAACAAGAGACATAATTAATTATTAAAATGTATCATCAGTTATGCTTTTTGAAATTTAAATTAGCAGAAAAATTGATACGGATATCCTTTCATTTTCTTTTTCTCTATTTCTTAGAGCTAAAATTTGTATAATAATGTTCAATATTTTCTCCATCAAACAGAAATCTACTATACTTACTAATTATATTATTCTCTTCTGTCATAAATAAGAAATAATTATCTGATTAAGAAATAAATTAACTCTACTAAAAAACAAGTTATCAATTATTTTAATGAAATGTTTTTTCCTATTGGTAGCAAAGGAAATAATGACTTAATCGATATATAGTATTTCTACCAACCAAAAATGTAGCATACATTAACTTGCTACACTAGCAAGTGGCTTAACTTGGCCGCTTCAATAAATTAATTTATAAAATCACAGCTTTCATATTTTAAACACAAATAAAGGCAAGAAGATTCCTCTTTCTATATACCCTTATCCTAAAATTCAATTGACGAAACTATAATTTTAATATTGTCTTGATTTTTCAGTTTTCACATCTACGTTATTCATGGCCCCCTCCTATAGGGGTCACAGTATAAAGGAAATTGAATTTGTGGGTACCTATCAAATCTAACCTAAGTTTGATGTAAAAATTTAATTTGGTTTGGGTTTGGCTCAACCCCACTCAAGTTCCTGGTTGGTAATACCTTGAATCCTTAATTACATATATTAGTAAAGTTAGAATTATATAGGTATAAGAGAAATTGATCATCTCCAGTACTAGAGAGTGCAGTGTTAAATAGGATGATGACATATGACAAAAAAAAAATTCAATGATCACGATTTTATATTATTTTTTAATAAAAAATAAATAAATAAAGTTTAAAAAAAATTCAGCTACATGTTCTAATAATGGCGTCTCCACTGTCGCAGAGGAGTTAACTCATGTATAAGAGTTTTTCGAAACTATCATTTTTATATGTGTTTGGGGTGGGGAAACTCAAAACTCTATATAATCAGGAATAAAGTTCATTTTTCACCCCGAAAAATTCAGGTTTAGGTTCGGAAGGTAAAACCTGATCTCCACCCGTCTCACTCCATTCCCATCCTACCCTCAAAAACCATAGCTAGCCAATAACTTTTGGAAATATAAAACTCAAATGTGTTTTGTCAACACATCTCGTGGATCAACACCGACAAATTTGTATACTTGCATGGCCTACCAAAGTCCAACGTTTTACCTATATATAGCACCATTCCCTTGCAATTATCATTCATAACCATTTCTAATAAAATCCTTTCATTCCTTCCTACTTTAGCTTGTCACGTAGTAGGAAAAACACTTTGGCCATCACTTATTTTTTCATATGGATAAGTTCTTAATCAATTGGTGCGTTGGATACTTTCTTCTTTATTCTCTCTTGCTTGTGCATGGCATAGAATTATCATGCAATCAAACTCCATACCCTCATGTGTGCAAACATTACATTGACACTAGTCACGCCATTGATAAAATATCAACTACCCTAGATGCTTCATCTTCTTATAGTTCCTTCCATGATATGGCACTTAAGGTCACCATGGACCAAGCCATAAAATATCACAAACTTTTCTCGACCATGGAAATGAATAATTTCAAAGACACTCGTGCCAAGTTAGCATGGGAAGATTGTTTACATCTCTATGAGGACACAATTCATCAACTCAACCATTCAATGAGATCAAATAATATAAACGACAAGTTAACTTGGCAAAGTGCATCTATTGCCAATCATCAAACTTGCCAAAATGGTTTCATTGATTTCAACCTTCCTTCTCACCTAAACTACTTCCCATCTATGTTAACAAACTTCTCCAAATTGCTTAGCAATTCCTTGTTCATTAGTAACACCATCGCTCTCGCATCATCATCATCGGCGAAACAAGTTGGTGGGAGAAAGTTGCTTTCATCACATGATGGTTTCCCTAATTGGGTTTCATCTTCAGATAGAAGGCTACTTCAAGCTACAAGGGCAGCACCAATTAAAGTTGATGTTGTTGTGGCACAAGATGGGAGTGGTAATTATAAGACCATATCTGAAGGTGTAGCTGAAGCTTCAAAGTTGAGTGGGAAAGGAAGAATTGTTGTGCATGTGAAAGCTGGAATTTATAAAGAGAATGTTGATATCAAGAAGACAGTGAAGAAGTTAATGATAATTGGAGATGGGATTGATGCTACTATTATTACTAGTAACCGTAATACACAAGATGGATTTACCACTTTTCGTTCAGCTACTTTTGGTAAGTTCAGGATTATTATCCCATGTATATAAAAATTTTATTATTTTTTATACTGTAAATCTCATGATATGTTATACTATGAATAATATATACCAAAAACTTTTTATAACTCAAATGCATGAAAACTAATTTTTTTGGTTTAGCCTTAGAAATTCATTATGAAAGATAATAAGTATTCAACAAGTAATATTTATATCCACATTTATTTAACCATTACAATCAAGACGATATTAAGTGGGTTCAACATCCACTCTATAAAAAAATATTTGAATCTAAGAAAAAGAATATTGAGAAGATTCATACAGAAAAATGATATTATATGAATTACTATAAGTGGTAGAATTTGATATTCTAATGGAATAGCAAGATGCAATTGTATGTCTTCAAACACCTAGGAAAGAATAATATTTTCTTTAGAAAAAATGATAGTCAGGTATTTTTTTTCTACATCTTTCTTTACACCTATTTTATTTTAAGAAAACAATACGTAAGTAGGTGAGTAGATTTTTTTATAAAATTAGAAAATAAGCTAGTATAAAAAGGATGTAAAAATAGAATATAGTTACTCAATTCTTTTAAAGAAAAACATATATGCATAATATAAGCGCCTGTTTTCTTAATATACTTTTTGAAATATTTGCATACATATACTTCACGTAATCTTAATATGTCTTACTAAAAAAGGCAATGATAAAAAAATTATTTTGTTAGTACTAGATATAATATTGAAAACACCATCATCTTCAAATATATCATGTACTTTAAAGGTTGACTTTAGGATTTGTGACTTAGCCCCATCGAACAACCAGCACGGGTTTCTGTACAACCTACTACAGAAATAAATTAACAATTGTGTTTGTATTACTTAGTTAAGAGCATAATTATATGCTTGGCATACTTACAGGGTTTCAGTATGTATAAAGATATTAGAATATTTCTCTTATAAGAAGTTTGTTGCATAATGTTATGCGTTAATTAGACTTGAATGATTAAGAGAATAATCAATTATTAGGGTCATAGGTACAGAATATAAGTTGTGATTATGAAGTAGGTAAATTGTAAGAGGTTTAAAAATGTTAAAAAGTTAATATATAAATATATTTTTTTTCGTTTTAAACAGTAAAACAACAATCAACCAGACCTAAGTCTAGTATATTATAATGTCAGATGTCTATAAAAAAAACTAGAGTAAATTACCCTTTATGAATATTAGTTAAATTATACAAATTATTCGTTTCTCTTTTACACATGCACAAATTTTCTAGTTTATATATGTGAACTATACTCAATATTTTTGTATGAGAAATAAGGGTCTCCTAAACAAAACATGGTGATAACTGTAATTAAATTAAACAAAATATGACATATTTTGAAGACAAATCCAAATAGTATACGAGTCAATACATTTTCATTATTTTGATTCATTAAAAATTTATCATTAATTAATTTAATGATATATTATTTAAATCACTCTTATTTAGATTTGTTTCCACAATATACAATATTTTTTGTTAATAAAATACAATATTTTGTTTAACTTGATTACAATTTTCACAATTTTAATTAAAATATCACACTTATCATATTTCTTATCGAGTGATAGTTAATGTAGTGTATATATAAATTAGGAATTTGAATTCTCTCTACTACTAGGTGGTACATTACCATATTGTTTTTGTGATATGAAAGAAATAATTTTTAATTTATTTTTAATAAAATAATTTTCAAATCTCATTTCCAATATTAAAGAAGAGTTGGGCCTATAAATTAGGAGTTTTTTTCGTAGGCCTAAAAGGATGGAAGCATAATATATATAATTTCAGTAAAAGTGATATTAAATATTTAATTTATTCAAGCAAAACTACATCAATGGAATTTTCACACAGACACACTTTCATTGTTGCAGCGGTTTCAGGTGAAGGCTTCATCGCAAAGGACATAACCTTCGAGAACACAGCCGGACCACAGAAGCACCAAGCCGTGGCGCTCCGTTCCGGCGCCGATCACTCAGTATTCTACCGCTGCAGCTTCAAAGGCTACCAAGACACCTTATACGTGCACACTCAGCGCCAATTCTACCGCGACAGTGACATATACGGAACCGTAGACTTCATCTTCGGCGACGCCATAACAGTTCTTCAAAACTGCAACATTTATGTGAGAAAACCAATGAGTAACCAACAAAACACAGTCACAGCACAAGGGAGAACTGATCCTAATGAAAACACTGGCATCATCATTCATAATTCTCGTATAACTGCTTCTGGTGACTTGAAACCTATTCAAAGTAATTTTAAAACGTTTCTTGGAAGACCGTGGCAAAAGTATTCGAGGACTGTGATTTTGAAGAGTAATCTTGATGGGTTGGTTAACCCTTTGGGTTGGATTCCTTGGAGCGGAAGCTTTGCTTTGAGTACTTTGTATTATGGTGAATACATGAATATTGGAGCTGGTGCTAACACTAAAGGTAGGGTTAACTGGGTAGGTTTTCATGTGATAAATGATCCTAGTGAGGCTGTGAAATTCTCTGTTGGTGATTTCTTGAATGGGGACTCGTGGATTCCTGGTAGTGGTGTTCCATTTGATGTGGGGTTGTGAAAGAAAGAATCAATACGGGAGAACTAATAGGATGTATAGGATAATAGATCTCGTGAAAAAAGATTATAGTGGATTTCAAAGAAAAGTGATTTAGATTCTCTTTTGGTTTTGGACGATAAGATATGTTCATGTTGGAGAGATAAAAGTGGAGAGTTTCTTACGTGAAAAAGTTCGTATATTTGTCATGTAGTTTGTGTTGGGTTTCCCTTTAATAGAGGGTACAAAATATGATATACTTTCGTTGTGTGTTGTATACTTCAATTGCTTGTAATTTCCTTTTAGAGACTTCAATTTGTCATAAGGGTACATGATAAGTATTAGGAATACCATGTATAGACTATAGTTCTAATAAAATTGTGAAAGAGCAACAAGTAATTAGTTAATTGTTATTATTATTTGCATAATGTACACTTTTTCTATAACAGCTTCAACTTAACTCCCACCACTTTGAACAAAGATATTTTCCTCTACTAAAGAGCAAGTTATTCGTTTCTTTTTGTTCTCTTTCCTAAAAATGTTATTGGTAAAAATGTCATTTCATTGTATATAAAATAATAAATATGTTATATCATATTAGTTTTTCTTTTTGTTTTTTGTAGTACTTATCTTTTCAGGATTTTTTGTTCTATTGGCCATGTTAATATTGATCTTCACCACAAGTAAAGTTCTTTTTTTATAAGCTAAGTAATGAATTAAAAGAGCACATAACCCATCGAGAATACAACCAGTAGAAACAAAGAACACCAGATAGTAGAATACACTGCTGCAACAGCAAGACAGACAGCAGAAAAACTAAAACCATAACAACACAAAGGGATGACAATAAAAATCGAACTCGTGAGTATCCACTCGAACCCAACGCGAATTTAACAGGAAAACCCAAAGTGATTGGGTTCGGATTTTACCCGAGTTGAAATTTCGGGTTCGGATTTGGTATAGTTGATACTTTACCTCGAACCCACCCCGAACCCGATTAATATATATAAAATTATTAAATTATCAATAAATACATATATAAAACCTATATATATATAAATTTAACATAGCTTTGATTTTAACCCTATTTAATTTGGATAAGTACAAACCCGACCTGCCCCTGTTGGAACATGGTTTGTTGAAAACCATAAGTGAGAACTTTGTGTGTGAAATCTAAAAAATTCCTAAGTCCCACATAGAAGAGTTTTGAAAACAATAACTCCCAAATCCCACATTGGAGAGATGAAGAACTTGGAAAAAAATTTCATGTTATAAATAGAGGTCTTCTCCCCTCATTATAACTCGCCCCAAGTTGAATGTGCTTTCATTCAACTTTTTCTTTCACTCTCATATTTTTTGTCGATGCATTTCCAGCAAACTTCTCCCCTTTCTTTTTGTGGTACTAAGAATTGGCACAGGTAGCCATATTGTAGGAATTTCGAGAACTGACACTAGTAGTCAGTATTGAAGGAAAAGAATTGGCACAGGTAGCCATACTCTATGCATTTCGAGAACTGACATTGGTAGTCAGTATTGTGGGAAGAGAATTGGCACAAGTAGTTATATTGTGGGTATTTCGAGAATTGGCATTATTAGCCATATTGTAGGAATTTCGAGAATTGGCACTAGTAGTCATATTGTGGTGGGTCTATTCGAGATTGGTTCTTACAATGCAGTAAGAATCCGATAACAGAGATTTGAGATGTTTTATCCTGGGGACGGTGTCGTTGATAGTCTGCTTGCACATTTTTTGGCAGTGCCATGAAACGTCTTAAAGAGAACGACCTGGTCGTGACTCAGCCATTAACAATTATTTCGTGCCATTTAGAATTGTTGCAAGCTCCGGTAACAACAATTTTAAGACGTTTCTACTGCAATGGCATTCGTATATAATATTACTGGACCGAACAGCTATGACCTGAACAAACCACTTCGGTTTGATGGGACAAATTTCAAATTTTAGCAACATAAGATGAATTTTTTCCTCACTTTGAGAAAAGTTGCACACGTTTTGAAAATGAATGTTCTAATGTTGTTGGAGAAAGCTAGAAAAAAAACGAATAATAAGGTAGTTATTAATAAAGTATTGTTGCAGCGGTTTCAGGTGAAGGCTTCATCGCAAAGGACATAACCTTCGAGAACACAGCCGGACCACAGAAGCACCAAGCCGTGGCGCTCCGTTCCGGCGCCGATCACTCAGTATTCTACCGCTGCAGCTTCAAAGGCTACCAAGACACCTTATACGTGCACACTCAGCGCCAATTCTACCGCGACAGTGACATATACGGAACCGTAGACTTCATCTTCGGCGACGCCATAACAGTTCTTCAAAACTGCAACATTTATGTGAGAAAACCAATGAGTAACCAACAAAACACAGTCACAGCACAAGGGAGAACTGATCCTAATGAAAACACTGGCATCATCATTCATAATTCTCGTATAACTGCTTCTGGTGACTTGAAACCTATTCAAAGTAATTTTAAAACGTTTCTTGGAAGACCGTGGCAAAAGTATTCGAGGACTGTGATTTTGAAGAGTAATCTTGATGGGTTGGTTAACCCTTTGGGTTGGATTCCTTGGAGCGGAAGCTTTGCTTTGAGTACTTTGTATTATGGTGAATACATGAATATTGGAGCTGGTGCTAACACTAAAGGTAGGGTTAACTGGGTAGGTTTTCATGTGATAAATGATCCTAGTGAGGCTGTGAAATTCTCTGTTGGTGATTTCTTGAATGGGGACTCGTGGATTCCTGGTAGTGGTGTTCCATTTGATGTGGGGTTGTGAAAGAAAGAATCAATACGGGAGAACTAATAGGATGTATAGGATAATAGATCTCGTGAAAAAAGATTATAGTGGATTTCAAAGAAAAGTGATTTAGATTCTCTTTTGGTTTTGGACGATAAGATATGTTCATGTTGGAGAGATAAAAGTGGAGAGTTTCTTACGTGAAAAAGTTCGTATATTTGTCATGTAGTTTGTGTTGGGTTTCCCTTTAATAGAGGGTACAAAATATGATATACTTTCGTTGTGTGTTGTATACTTCAATTGCTTGTAATTTCCTTTTAGAGACTTCAATTTGTCATAAGGGTACATGATAAGTATTAGGAATACCATGTATAGACTATAGTTCTAATAAAATTGTGAAAGAGCAACAAGTAATTAGTTAATTGTTATTATTATTTGCATAATGTACACTTTTTCTATAACAGCTTCAACTTAACTCCCACCACTTTGAACAAAGATATTTTCCTCTACTAAAGAGCAAGTTATTCGTTTCTTTTTGTTCTCTTTCCTAAAAATGTTATTGGTAAAAATGTCATTTCATTGTATATAAAATAATAAATATGTTATATCATATTAGTTTTTCTTTTTGTTTTTTGTAGTACTTATCTTTTCAGGATTTTTTGTTCTATTGGCCATGTTAATATTGATCTTCACCACAAGTAAAGTTCTTTTTTTATAAGCTAAGTAATGAATTAAAAGAGCACATAACCCATCGAGAATACAACCAGTAGAAACAAAGAACACCAGATAGTAGAATACACTGCTGCAACAGCAAGACAGACAGCAGAAAAACTAAAACCATAACAACACAAAGGGATGACAATAAAAATCGAACTCGTGAGTATCCACTCGAACCCAACGCGAATTTAACAGGAAAACCCAAAGTGATTGGGTTCGGATTTTACCCGAGTTGAAATTTCGGGTTCGGATTTGGTATAGTTGATACTTTACCTCGAACCCACCCCGAACCCGATTAATATATATAAAATTATTAAATTATCAATAAATACATATATAAAACCTATATATATATAAATTTAACATAGCTTTGATTTTAACCCTATTTAATTTGGATAAGTACAAACCCGACCTGCCCCTGTTGGAACATGGTTTGTTGAAAACCATAAGTGAGAACTTTGTGTGTGAAATCTAAAAAATTCCTAAGTCCCACATAGAAGAGTTTTGAAAACAATAACTCCCAAATCCCACATTGGAGAGATGAAGAACTTGGAAAAAAATTTCATGTTATAAATAGAGGTCTTCTCCCCTCATTATAACTCGCCCCAAGTTGAATGTGCTTTCATTCAACTTTTTCTTTCACTCTCATATTTTTTGTCGATGCATTTCCAGCAAACTTCTCCCCTTTCTTTTTGTGGTACTAAGAATTGGCACAGGTAGCCATATTGTAGGAATTTCGAGAACTGACACTAGTAGTCAGTATTGAAGGAAAAGAATTGGCACAGGTAGCCATACTCTATGCATTTCGAGAACTGACATTGGTAGTCAGTATTGTGGGAAGAGAATTGGCACAAGTAGTTATATTGTGGGTATTTCGAGAATTGGCATTATTAGCCATATTGTAGGAATTTCGAGAATTGGCACTAGTAGTCATATTGTGGTGGGTCTATTCGAGATTGGTTCTTACAATGCAGTAAGAATCCGATAACAGAGATTTGAGATGTTTTATCCTGGGGACGGTGTCGTTGATAGTCTGCTTGCACATTTTTTGGCAGTGCCATGAAACGTCTTAAAGAGAACGACCTGGTCGTGACTCAGCCATTAACAATTATTTCGTGCCATTTAGAATTGTTGCAAGCTCCGGTAACAACAATTTTAAGACGTTTCTACTGCAATGGCATTCGTATATAATATTACTGGACCGAACAGCTATGACCTGAACAAACCACTTCGGTTTGATGGGACAAATTTCAAATTTTAGCAACATAAGATGAATTTTTTCCTCACTTTGAGAAAAGTTGCACACGTTTTGAAAATGAATGTTCTAATGTTGTTGGAGAAAGCTAGAAAAAAAACGAATAATAAGGTAGTTATTAATAAAGTTCTCTAGAATGAAAATGATTACTTTTATGAATTTCATTCTGAATGAGTTGTCATTGGATCTCTATAATTACTACAACTCATATATGTCTACCAAATTAATTTGGTATCCACTTGATAAATAAAGAAATATGATATTGAGGAAGTTAAGATAAAAAAAATATATATGACGTTACCACTACCGCAAGTATCAAATGATTGATAATAAATCGGTAGAGTCTGAGTCCTATGAGATACATAAAATTGTTCATGAAATCATTTCTGATGGTATGGCCCTAGAGAGTTAAACTCACAGAGCCTATGAATATGTATTTGTTGGGTATACTGTAAACAGCAAAGCGTACAGGTTTTACGACCTTAACACAAAAGTGATCATTGAGTCTAACGATGTTAATTTCAATGAAGAGAAATTCCTTTTTAAATTGAGAAATAGTGGGGGCACATCAACTAGTCATATACTTGTGATTAGAGATAATAATATAAAATGAAAGGTTTGAAATAGAACCTAGAAGAAGTAAGAGAGCAATAATTATTAGAGAGTATAGACCTAATTGTATGGTCTATATATTGGAGGATAATCCATCAACTCTCCAAGAATTTTTGACTTTTTTGGATGTTGATTTGTGGCGAGAAGGCATAAATGATGAGATGGATTATCTAGTGTCTAAAACGAAACAGACTATGTTAGCTCAATCCACTATGAAAGTTGAGATGATAACATTAGCAACAACTAATGAATAAGCAAGTTAGCTTAGAAGTTTCCTTGCAGAGATTCCCTCATGGGGAAATTGATACTAGTTATGTTGATCCATTGTGATGGTATCGCGACTATTGCAAAAAGTGAGAACCGCTTTTATAACGGTAAGAAATGACAAATTTGTCGTAAGCACAACACTATTAGAGAGTTACTCTCTACAGAAGGTGTTAGAGTGGATCATGTACACACTGAGAATAACTTAGCAGATTCTTTGACGAAAGGACTAGCTAGAGAGAAAGTCCACAATAATTCTAAGACTATAAGACTATTGCCCTTAGAACGAGGACTCATGATGGTAACCCGACCTAACTGACTGGAGATCCCAAGAAATAGGTTCAATGGGTAATAACAAGTTGTGAAGTAATATGAGAATGAACATGCTATAAAATTATGAGAAGCATGATTCCTGTAGCATATGAAAGGATGAGTTAAACTCTTAATGAGATCTATACTCCAATTGGAGTAGAGTACCTAGGCTACATGACTACTTTTGATAGACTCGCCTATGTCTAGAGCATAAATTTCTAGAGCGTTCACTATACTGGGATAGACGTGCATGACCTTTAACACACGGGAATACACCTTTGAAAAGGTTGTGTGTGGTTTGATGCTGGAGATAGAGTTCAAGACTACGAGTCACTCTAGTAAAATCTGGATCTTATTCACTATGCAAAGGTTCAAGTCGCATGACACCTTTGTTTATGCACAATCTTATTGAGACCACAAATATTCTTGGAAATCGTTTTTTAATTTCAAGTGGAGGATTGTTGGAACATGGTTTGTTGAAACCATATGTGAGAACTTTTGGGTGTGAAATCTAAAAAACTCCTAAGTCTCGCATAGAAGAGTTTTGAAAAAACAAAACTCGCAAGTCCCACATTGGAGAGATGAAAAACTTGGAAAAAAAATCATGTTATAAATAGAGACATTCTCCCCTCATTATAACTCGCCCCAAGTTGAATGCGCTCTCATTCAACTTTTTCTTTGTCCCTCATATTTTCTGCCGATGCATATCCGACAAACTTCTCCCCATTTTCTTTTTGTGGTACTAAGAATTGGCATAGATAGCCATATTGTGGGAATTTCAAGAACTGACACTAGTAATCAGTATTGAGAGAAAAGAATTGGCGCAGGTAGACATATTATGGGCATTTCGAGAACTGACACTAGTAGTGAGTATTGTGATAAGAGAATTGGCATGGGTGGTCATATTGTGGGTATTTCGAGAATTGGCATTGTTAGCCATATTGTAGGAATTTCGAGAATTAGCACTAGTAGCTATATTGTGGTGGGTGTATTCGAGATTGGTTCTTACAGTGCAGTAAGAATTCGATAACAGAGATTTGAGTTATTATATCCTGAGGATTGTGTGGTTGATAGTCTGCTTGCACATTTTTTGCAGTGCCCCAAAACGTCTTAAAGAGAGTGATATGGTCGTGACTCAGCCAGTAACGATTATTTCGTGACATTTAGAATTGTTGCAAGCTACGGTAACAACAACCTCGTTGTCATTCCTAACAGCACAAAAAACTGCAACAAACAGTAGAGAAAAGAAGCAACAGAACTAGAACTAGAAGCTACCCACCCTACATCTCCAAGGCTCCACACACAGGTTCGCAAAAGAGAATAAATTACAATCCAGATTGGCCGCAAATTATAATCAATACCTTTTTTTTGCGTTGCTTTTAAGGATAAAAATGTTATATTATTTTTGTTTTTTTACTTATAAATTCCTTTTGGATAGGGATCCTCGAAAAGAGATCCTCGGTCTACAAAGGTGACTCAATCCCTATACTGAGCCAAATAGATATTGCTACATAAATTGAAATAATTTTTAAAAACAAAAAGTAACATTTGTATATTACTTGTTAAAATTTCATTGGTCCATGACATGAAATGTGACACCTTTGAGGACAGGTGATCTCTATTCGAGATTCGCCTCAATATTGGAGAGTCCAGTATTAGATGAAGATTATAATACATGTCAATTTTTTTCAATGGCTATGATTTAAATTATTTTTCAATTAGGAAAAAAAAATTATGTTTATCCTCTTAATTTAAGAGGGAGAAAAGTTGTACTCCTTCCTTTTCTATTCTAGTATTGGAGTCAACCCTTGGTGACATTATTAATTACACTTCCGGCATTAGGACCCACAAACAAGTAGGTTGTGAACAAGGCCAAAAATCACTTATTTTCCTCGTATTGCAAAACTCCAAGATCTCAACTCATAAAAATGGCATGCAACAAAACAAACGTTGGCCACTTTTTCCTTTCAGTTTGGTGCATAGTCAAATCGTAGATGAAATTAACTTTGAGAGGAAATAACACTAAAAAGGAAATGCAAGATAAGGCCCATAAGCAGACTGAATTTAGATTCTCAAGTAACTGGTTATAAGGTATAATTGAAGAATTTGCGGTTAAAATATACTCTAAACGTGAAAAAAATTATTGTTAAATTTTGAAATAATGTGAAATATTTTAATGTTTTGTGTAACAAATTAACCCATTATCAAACAAGTAATTTAATGCTTTTTCATTAACTAATCAATCCCACATCATATGTTTTTTTTTCCAAATATTTGTATTTATTATTAGAATAAATTACACTCACACTCCTTAAGATGAAGTGACATTTACACTAATCACTCCTCAATTTACTACACATACATAAAATCATTCATAAAGGAGGGATCCGTTTACATCCAAATTAAGTTACACTAATTTCTTAAAATTATATAATTCAGATATTACATTTGGTATTCTAGATTACACTAAGGAGTGAGTTAATGTTTTAAACCGGAAAGGTAATTAAACTATATCTCTTATTATTATGACTTTAATTTGTGACAATTTCATTTTAAGTTTCTTACCATATTTTTAAAACAAGTAATACATTGTAACTTCTTTATCAACTATAGCAAGAAGAAAAGACTTTAATTAATATTTCGTTGTATAACTCAGATATCAAAAGCACCATATCTTAAGTTCTTAACACTCCAAATGAAACTCAGATTTTTTTCAATACATTCTAATTCAAAAGATTAGTTCCTTACGTTTTATCTCCATTTATTTGTTACTTTATCATTTTAAAGTTTTTACATTTTTGTCACTTTATAAAATCAAGGTGTATTACTTATTTCACCTATTAAATAAAGTATGATGAGGGTCAGGATGAGCTGTTAGGAATAGTTGAATCAAAATATATTATTTTATATTTCTAATTAACATATTTATTAATTCTCTTAATCTATGTGTTATGCTAATTTAAAATGTAATGGGGATTAGATAAGAGAGCCTCCAAGGTAAGTAACGGTTTGAGCATGTTTTTCATGATACAACCATTTATATCATGTTCAGTTGTCTTATATAAATACAATATTAATACTGATTTTTTAAAATATTTTTTGGTTTGTTTAATGTGAATTAAGTTTGATGCTTAATATTGTTAGTATTATTAACATTGTAAATAATTGGATGTATTTTTTAAAATTCTCTTTATTAAAGGACTTATTTATGTTCTCTTTATATTCAATTAATGTGAGAATACTTTGTTAACAAAAACATTTAATATACATAACACTTATGACCAAAACTAAAATTTCAAAATAATTTTATAAAAAAAAAGGAGAAGCTAGTAAGTTGTTAACATCTCAAATCAAAACTTAAAGAAACTATTGAGCTAAAAAGTATTATCTGATTGTGAATAAAATGATCAAAGTATCATGGGATATTATTTTTTTATTATTTAACAGCACTTACTATCCAGTACTATAGTAGATCCTTAATCACCGTATTCGTTACACTTTAGTTACCCACAAACAAGTAAGTTATGAACAAGTCAACCATCTAGGAAGAAAAAATCATATATGAATAATTAAATAAAAATGGAAACCTCCCCAATACTAGAGGTGAGTATTGTGTCCAAAAACTAAATTATTTTTAATAAAATAATTTTACAAATTACTAAATCAGTTCTTTTCCTGGTATTGCAAAACTCTCATGATCGCAACTCATAAAAATGGCAGGCAACAAAAAAAGAACGTTACACAGTTTTTCCTTTCAGTTTGGTGCATAGTCAAATCGTAGACGAAATTAAATTTGAGAGGAAAAAACACAAACAGAAATGCAAGATAAGGCCCATAAGCAGGTTATGATTGAAGAATTTGCGTTTAAAATATACTCTAAATGTCAAAAAAGATTGTTAAATGTTGAAACAATGTGAAATGTTTTAATGTTTAGTATAACAAGTTAACCAAGTATAAAGGTTAGAAAGAAAAGAGTCAGAACTCAAATTATAATACGTGACATCAATTTTTTTTTAATAATTTAGATTTATATTTATTTTTTAATTAAAAAATTAAATATCATATTTCCATCCTATCCGGTACTTGATAGTATTCCAATTCAATCAATGAAGTAATTTAATACATTTTTATTGACTAATCAATCACACACATCATACTATGTAATTTCCAAATATTTTTATTTATTGTTACAATAAAATTACACAAAAGGTTCATCTATTTATTATAAGTACACTAATCGCTCATGTAGTTTAACATAATGTCATTGCAATAACTACGGGGCTAAGTATAATATTTTAAATCAGAAAAATAATGAGAATAATTAAAATAAATATCGGAGTTCATGTAGTTTACTCTTATTATTATGACTTTAATTTGTGACATTTTCATATTAAATTTCTCACCATCTTTTTAGAACTTATTTATCAACTGTTGCAAGAAGAAAAGGGTTTAATTAATATTTCATTGGAAAATTTAGATATCAAAAGCACCTTATATTAACACCCCACTGAAAACCACAATTTTCTTTGAAGTTAAATTCAAAAGATCAGTTCAGTACCTTTTGTTTCCATTTATTTGTTACTTTATCATTTTAAAGTTTTTACATTTTTGTCACTATAAAATCAAGGTGTCTTAATTATCTCCCCTCTTTTTTATTTTTAGAGAAAACTCTTTAAAACTACTCAAAACTTTATGTCTTTTGTAAATAGGCATCATAAATTATTTTTTTCTTCTTAATTATCCTTTTATCTTTAACTATTGGTGAAATTGATTATCACATAAAGATAATCAAGCAATCACATTATAATTTTGAATTTAGATAGGCATAAAGGTAATAGTTGTTCTAGTCCTATATCTATATTTATACTATTAATAAAGGGAAAACACAAAATAACCACCCATCATGGTGTAATTTGTGTTTTCCTATTTTGCCCTCAATATCTTTTTATTTCTACCAAAAAACCATATAATATTATTTTCTTATTTTATCCTTATTATCTTCTTATTTTAAAAGTGTATTTGAAAAATTGAATATTAGACTAATTGCATAAATTCAACCGTAAATTTAGTGTAAAAAATTATATTTGAATTTATAAAATACAAACTATACATTACAAACGATAGGAAAAACCATATAATATGTAATTTGTGTTTTCCTATTTTGCCCTCAATATCTTTTTATTTCTACCAAAAAACCATATAATATTATTTTCTTATTTTATCCTTATTATCTTCTTATTTTAAAAGTGTATTTGAAAAATTAAATATTAGACCAATTGCATAAATTCAACCGTAAATTTAGCGCAAAAAATTATATTTAAATTTATAAAATACAAACTATACATTACAAACGATAGGAAAGCGTGTTGACAGGCACGGCAGTGCATGTCAAGACGCCAGTAAAAATAATTTTCCTGAAGATAGAAAAATTAAAGTGACAGTTCTTGCATTCCAAATTTCAAAAATAGAGGAACAAAAATAACACCTGATCAAGAATCACAAGAATTATCCCAATTTTCATTCCAGTGCCATAAAAAATGTTAATAATTTCCTTATAAAGGATGCTAAACTCATCAGAATAATACTAATATTAAGAATACGATACAATATGCTAAAAATTCTGCAACAGACAGAAAAATCATTAGCTTTATACACATGTTCTTACAGATGGATTAATAGAATATGAAGAGATTGTATGTCATTAATGATAAATACAATACAAATTGCTAGCATTTACCTTCATCAACCGATATGTCAAAAGATTTGTGTGTTTAGTCGGCAATTTTCTTGTTATTTATGACTAATTTAATAATATATTAATATTTACCAACTGATAAAGTTTAGAGGGTAATTAAAAAAAAATAGTTCATGATATTTACTTACAAAATATGTAAAATTTATGCAAGTTTTATGCATTTTCCCCTTATTTTTATTGCTTTAAATAAAGTATGATAAGAGTAAGGATAAGCTGTTAGCAATAGTTTGGTCAAAATATATTATTTTATATTTCTAATTAACGTATTAAATAAGAGAGCCTGTAAACTATAAAGTAAGTACCTGTTTGAGCATATTTTTCGTAATACATCCATTTATATCATGTTATGTTGTCATATATAAATACAATATTAATACTGGTCTTTTTTATAATATATTTTTGGTTTTTTTAACGTGAATTGAGTTTGATGTCCGGTATTGTTACTATTATTAAAGGATTTAATATCTATAATTGTAAAGATTTATACACTGTCATTATATTATTCATTGTTCATTTATATTTGTTTGAAAAATTAATATTGATTAAACATGAATGATAAATAATACAAGAAGATTAAATATCTCCTTACACATGAGATAAGTTATCTTATTAAATCAATATTTGTCTTATTTATCATTTTTCAAGATATCTTCACTTTAAAATATATTATAAAAAATAAATAATACATATAAGTGGAACAATGTGAGAATATAATTTATTTTCATAAGTCATAACTCTACGTAAAACTCATATACTATCTATATATAAATTTGTAAATAATTGGATGCATTCCTTTAAAGTTTCTCTTTATTGAAAGACTTATTTATTTTATCTTTATATTTAATTCATTAATGTAAGAGGAGAAAAAATATGTATGCAAACCATTTACTTTTAAGTAACATAAATGAATGATTGGTGATGTACTATATATTAATTTTTATATTAATAGTGTATATATTACACTGAGGTAAGAAAACTTTGGTAACAAAATTATTTAATGAGTGAGACTCTTCTTGGAGAAGATAATTAGGTTTTTAGTGTATTTCTAAGTATAAAAATATAATGTCGTAAGTTAAAAGGATAAAAATGTCATTATCTTTTAATTTTTTTATATATTTTTACCTTACTATCCACTTCAATAATAGAGAGGACACACATTTAATATACATAACACTTGTGACCAAGACTGAAATTTCAAAATAATTTTACAAAAAAGGAGAAGCTAATAAGTTGTTAACATCTCAAATCATACCTTACTAGAAACGATTGAGCTAACCAATTATTATCCATCAGACAATTCATTTTCAAACATGGACAACCCACGGATTCACTCATGGAAAACATACATCAATTTATATAATTAGTTGCATGAAATAGTTGTTGTATTCATTTAAGCACCACATATGCAATGACCCATGCAATCTTATATTACTAACATGATATTAATCTAGTAATATAAAATTACGCTATATTATTAGAAAGATTTAAATGTTAATATTTTCATTCTCGTCAGCGACATTTGTTGAAAAAATAGTTATACAACCAAAAATAAATTAATTCCTTGTTTATAGGAGGAGAAATATCATTCATAGGAGAAAAACAAGAGTTAGATAAGGAGTGCACATTATCATACGTCATTTAAAGTGGAGAACAAGATTATTGGTGAATGCTTCCAAGAGCAAGCTCACATGGTTTGGTCAAATACAATTATATTGTAATTGGTTGATGTTAACATTTCCAATTGTGATTTGTGATAGTGGGCTACTAAATTCAAATTCTGATGTTTGGTAAACTCAATATATATATTTATATTTTACTTTTTCTATGTGAATTAGATGAGGTTAATTTAATCAAATTTTATTAAATTTTTACTTCATTTATTAATATCTTAAATTGTTTGTATAACATTAAACATTTTGGAAGAATGGAGTATACAATTTCAGAAATTATTAAATGGTGTAATAATTTAATAGTGGTTAACTAAAATAAATTTATTTAATTCACATTTGAACTTCAATTAAAATAAAATGAAAAAATATGAAATGAAAAGATGAACAATATAGTTATTATATGGAATTTCTAAAACAAGAAATATTTAGAATAACATGAAAAAGTCAAAAGAGGATTAGTCAAGTCTCCTTATGCACTTTTTCCATTCAGCCGCCATAGCTGAAGTTGTGACTAGCATTTTTTTCTTTTCTGAAAATATATCACTATCATTAACTACAATACAATAATTGATATTAATGGAAAAGCAAGATGAAATAAAGGATCATATGTTTAGAACTTGAAGGCCTAGAAAACAACTGGGCCACCTATGATTCTGAAAGACATCTTTTATTCCAAAGAAAAAATGTATCCCTCTATGTATCAATGTATGTGATTGATCCGAAAAATATTTCATTATTAAATTTTTAACTTCAATATATTTCATTATTAAATTTTTTTCAATCTGGGACAAGTTCAAGTTCAAAAGTTGACCCGATCTCACGCTCACCTGTAGCAAGCATCTATAACTAGATGGTAGGCTTTCTGATTAAACCTTTGACAATCATGCCAATATGGCAACAGCATAAATAGTCATCACATGCAATGAACAACTATGGACACGTAAACGAGTACAATAGCATGAATGAAAAGTTTGGAATCAATGGTATAGCTCGTAAAACGTAATGCTAGATAATGGGGAGACTGTCAATGATCAAGGTTACTATCTAAATGACTCATTAACCCAAAAAATAAAACGCATTATTTAGAACACATGAGTTGGTTTTGGTCTTTATTTCTTTAGCTGGTGGAAAATTCATCTTCCCCCAAAACGAGCAAAAAGTCAATCTCATGGCGGGAAAAAGTAGAGTACCAGAAAAAAAGGATAATATACAAACCAATATATTAAGAACATGTCATCAGCATTTTATTAAGCACATCAAATTTAAGTTGAAATAATTGATAATTGAAATTCCACTCAAGTACCCATAGTAAGGGGCTGCAAACAAACAAAGGCACTTGCTGAAGCTATAGATCTAACGGATTTTCAGTAGTGAGAATTTATGTAATGACTGTTGGGGCAGATCGACCTGTGAATTCCTGCATCTTTGATAGTTTCAATGCAACCTCCACCTGCAATTAAATAAATTTCAGCCAGTCAGAGATTACAAGCTGTGTAATGAAATGTAATATTTGAATATAGAAACATCTTACAAGAGGACCAAGTGCATCTTGTGAAAGCCTCCCAATCTTTGATGGATCCTTTTCATATTGCTCAATGTATAGTCGAATAGTTGCACCTTCTGATCCAGTTCCAGAAAGGCGGAAAATCTTGGGTGGGATTTCGGTGGTGAGAAATCAAAATAGTTAGCAGGCCTCCAAACAATGAGAAGAACTTGAATGTAAAAATGAGATATATCAAGCCAGAAAAGTAAAAACTCAGAAAACTTTAACTTCTTGGAAAAGGGAATAGATGAATTGAAATTAGTAATTAAATCCAAGACATTTTTCAAAGCTGCCTTTCATGATTTATTCTGAGAGTCCACCTCAGCTTGCTCCTTTTCCAATTAGACTAGTAATAAATTTCCCAAGCAGTAAACTTACCAATCGTGATCCATCCTCAAACAAATATCGGATGCCCTGATGTGACGAGATGGAACCATCCACGGAATCTTTGTATTCAAATTCATCAGCATGGACGACATTTGAAACGTCTGACCTTACTTCCTTAATAAGCCTAAAAAGAGAGTGAATGAAATTCATTAGGTTTACCCTTCAGATCACAAAATCGACCATTCAATAAATAATCTCTGGACATATACCCATGAAGTATACAGGTAACTGTTGCAGACTCATCATTCGAAGACCATCACATTATTAATTTTAGACTTAATTCTTAAAATTCAACAATTGTACTTTCACACTGGACCCCAATTAGGAACAGAATTGTTGAATGCAGCTGATAAGGCCAGAAAGGCTCACAGCTCAGCTGACTTAAAGCAGAACGGCACACATGATGAGGGATGACGAATACCTAGGTTCTTTCTTTGGATAACATTTAGAGTTTTATGCTTTGCTTCAGCTAAACAATTCCTAGATAAGTCTGCCTATAATGTTTTCACGGTTTTTGTTCTTCAGGGAAAGTGCTAGTTATGTCTAAATTCTTATGTTGATGGGTTTGTGTTTCGCTTTTTATGTTTTGGGTTTGTTATTTCTAAGGCTCTTATTCATATGGGTTATGGGTTATACCTTTTATTAATGAGAAATTATTGTCTTAGAAAAAACTACAAGCTCTAGTACCGGACAACTCTCACTGGGAAAAAGCTATGTCATTAGGAAGTAGAAACCAGCTTTTGAATAGCTATGTCCCAACATGGTCAGACTGATTAATAAAAGCTTTTACAGAAACAGAAGAAAAATATATGTAAGCAGTCTCAAAAATTAAAATAATGTTGCCGTAGTAAATGTAACATACTGATTGACTTCTGAAAGTGAGGACTGCAGTTTGACCAAATATGCCATCAGTTCCTTTGCTGCACCTGCATCTACATTCTTTAAGGAACAAATGTGAACTGGTTAAGTGATGTTCAAAGCATATTATACCAAAGTAGGACAAACTTCAAAAGAATCATACTTCATAGTCATATCGAGTATAATAGTGGCGCCCATATGTAGACCAATGCTGACGAACTAAGTCTTCAACTGTTACAAGCTTGTCTTCAAGCTTATCTTTATTTTTATATGCAAGTATAGATAGCCAGGCCAAAACTGCCCAGATTCCATCTTTTTCACGAATATGGTCCGAACCTATCCACGAATGCAATAAATAATCACAAGATAAAGAAGGTTTCGCAACAGTTAAAAGTGGTTTTTTTTGGAAGGTAAAAACAGTTAAAAGTGGTGGTTTGCTCTTTTTAATGCAGTACAAAGTGCATACCAGTTCCAAAACTTTCTTCACCACAGACTGAACATAATCCAGCATCCATTAAATTACCGAAGAACTTCCAACCTGTGGGTACCTGGTGTTGAATAATAAAGTAAATAATTATATGGGAATAAAAGCACACTAGTGAGCATTTTCAAACTTCGGGATGTAGAGAAACAATATACCTCAAAGAATTTCAAGTTTAGGCTTTTGGCTACAACATCCAGGGCAGCAGAGGTTGGCATGCTCCTACAATACATTTTAAAGTGTAAAATCTGTATATTGGTGAAACTAGTGGTAAGAGATGAAGAGTAAATCATTACTATATCAAGTCCAACTAATAAATTTATTTACTTCTTTTGAGGCAACTAGCTAGATAATAACAAGGCAGTTGATTATTAACAAGCATACACAAGTAAAAAGCCTGCCATTACTGCATTGCACAGTACAAAATGTGCCTTTTTGCATGCAAACACAAGCACTGATGAGAGAAAAGGAGAGAGAAGCTTTAACGTATGGTGAAAACCTGGCGACTCCCTTTAAGCCAGCAGAAAAGTATGGTATAGCTTTAACAGCATTTGCAGCAATGATGGCCACAGAATCTGAAGGAGTGACAAAAAACCTAAACACAAAGCATACAGATAAATTATATACCAAAATTAGGCATGATTCAGATTTATCACAAATTAAGGGCTCCATTACCCTTTTCCAAGTATCATGTTGCGATCTGCATCACCATCAGCAGCAGCACCAAACTCTGGGGGCTCACCTTGAGATTCTGATTTGCCCAATCCCATGCGAGCAACCAACTCTTTCGCATATGTCAAATTGGGATCTGGATGTCCTCCTCCAAAATCTTCCTGTACCCAAGAAAGCCATCCAGATATCAAAATCAATTCATCACTATATAATTCACAGTAACTAGAGGCTGATTCTTGGCATTGATTAGCAAGAGAATAGTACCTTTGGAATACAGTTGATTAAAGAACTTTCTTGTGCCCCAAGCTCATCCACAAAAATACGCTTTGCATAAGCTCCACCAACTCCATGTAGTGCATCATAACTTCAGCAAGATTACAGATTTACAGAGACTCACCAAAATGTTTTGGGGTGAAAAAAAGAACAAAGAAGTATATTCTATATCAAAGTTTTAAACAACAGCATTCACAACATATACCAGAATGTAAATTTAGGAGATGAAAGCAGTTTCCTGAGAGATTCAAAATCAAAAATTGACCTGAAAAAGTGTAAAAAAGATTGAATCAGCAAAAGCACATTTTATGACAAAACCTTTGATTGGTTTAAGAAAATCGAGATTACAGATGTATGTTGGGAACCATCCACGGAATCTTTGTATTCAAATTCATCAGCATGGACGACATTTGAAACGTCTGACCTTACTTCCTTAATAAGCCTAAAAAGAGAGTGAATGAAATTCATTAGGTTTACCCTTCAGATCACAAAATCGACCATTCAATAAATAATCTCTGGACATATACCCATGAAGTATACAGGTAACTGTTGCAGACTCATCATTCGAAGACCATCACATTATTAATTTTAGACTTAATTCTTAAAATTCAACAATTGTACTTTCACACTGGACCCCAATTAGGAACAGAATTGTTGAATGCAGCTGATAAGGCCAGAAAGGCTCACAGCTCAGCTGACTTAAAGCAGAACGGCACACATGATGAGGGATGACGAATACCTAGGTTCTTTCTTTGGATAACATTTAGAGTTTTATGCTTTGCTTCAGCTAAACAATTCCTAGATAAGTCTGCCTATAATGTTTTCACGGTTTTTGTTCTTCAGGGAAAGTGCTAGTTATGTCTAAATTCTTATGTTGATGGGTTTGTGTTTCGCTTTTTATGTTTTGGGTTTGTTATTTCTAAGGCTCTTATTCATATGGGTTATGGGTTATACCTTTTATTAATGAGAAATTATTGTCTTAGAAAAAACTACAAGCTCTAGTACCGGACAACTCTCACTGGGAAAAAGCTATGTCATTAGGAAGTAGAAACCAGCTTTTGAATAGCTATGTCCCAACATGGTCAGACTGATTAATAAAAGCTTTTACAGAAACAGAAGAAAAATATATGTAAGCAGTCTCAAAAATTAAAATAATGTTGCCGTAGTAAATGTAACATACTGATTGACTTCTGAAAGTGAGGACTGCAGTTTGACCAAATATGCCATCAGTTCCTTTGCTGCACCTGCATCTACATTCTTTAAGGAACAAATGTGAACTGGTTAAGTGATGTTCAAAGCATATTATACCAAAGTAGGACAAACTTCAAAAGAATCATACTTCATAGTCATATCGAGTATAATAGTGGCGCCCATATGTAGACCAATGCTGACGAACTAAGTCTTCAACTGTTACAAGCTTGTCTTCAAGCTTATCTTTATTTTTATATGCAAGTATAGATAGCCAGGCCAAAACTGCCCAGATTCCATCTTTTTCACGAATATGGTCCGAACCTATCCACGAATGCAATAAATAATCACAAGATAAAGAAGGTTTCGCAACAGTTAAAAGTGGTTTTTTTTGGAAGGTAAAAACAGTTAAAAGTGGTGGTTTGCTCTTTTTAATGCAGTACAAAGTGCATACCAGTTCCAAAACTTTCTTCACCACAGACTGAACATAATCCAGCATCCATTAAATTACCGAAGAACTTCCAACCTGTGGGTACCTGGTGTTGAATAATAAAGTAAATAATTATATGGGAATAAAAGCACACTAGTGAGCATTTTCAAACTTCGGGATGTAGAGAAACAATATACCTCAAAGAATTTCAAGTTTAGGCTTTTGGCTACAACATCCAGGGCAGCAGAGGTTGGCATGCTCCTACAATACATTTTAAAGTGTAAAATCTGTATATTGGTGAAACTAGTGGTAAGAGATGAAGAGTAAATCATTACTATATCAAGTCCAACTAATAAATTTATTTACTTCTTTTGAGGCAACTAGCTAGATAATAACAAGGCAGTTGATTATTAACAAGCATACACAAGTAAAAAGCCTGCCATTACTGCATTGCACAGTACAAAATGTGCCTTTTTGCATGCAAACACAAGCACTGATGAGAGAAAAGGAGAGAGAAGCTTTAACGTATGGTGAAAACCTGGCGACTCCCTTTAAGCCAGCAGAAAAGTATGGTATAGCTTTAACAGCATTTGCAGCAATGATGGCCACAGAATCTGAAGGAGTGACAAAAAACCTAAACACAAAGCATACAGATAAATTATATACCAAAATTAGGCATGATTCAGATTTATCACAAATTAAGGGCTCCATTACCCTTTTCCAAGTATCATGTTGCGATCTGCATCACCATCAGCAGCAGCACCAAACTCTGGGGGCTCACCTTGAGATTCTGATTTGCCCAATCCCATGCGAGCAACCAACTCTTTCGCATATGTCAAATTGGGATCTGGATGTCCTCCTCCAAAATCTTCCTGTACCCAAGAAAGCCATCCAGATATCAAAATCAATTCATCACTATATAATTCACAGTAACTAGAGGCTGATTCTTGGCATTGATTAGCAAGAGAATAGTACCTTTGGAATACAGTTGATTAAAGAACTTTCTTGTGCCCCAAGCTCATCCACAAAAATACGCTTTGCATAAGCTCCACCAACTCCATGTAGTGCATCATAACTTCAGCAAGATTACAGATTTACAGAGACTCACCAAAATGTTTTGGGGTGAAAAAAAGAACAAAGAAGTATATTCTATATCAAAGTTTTAAACAACAGCATTCACAACATATACCAGAATGTAAATTTAGGAGATGAAAGCAGTTTCCTGAGAGATTCAAAATCAAAAATTGACCTGAAAAAGTGTAAAAAAGATTGAATCAGCAAAAGCACATTTTATGACAAAACCTTTGATTGGTTTAAGAAAATCGAGATTACAGATGTATGTTGAGCTGGCTCACAAATGACTACGATCAACTGGCTATTCAAAAATCGGAGAGCAACAAATAATAATCAAAACCGAATTTTGCACCATGACCAATTTTCAAACATTTTCTTCCTTTAAACATTCTCCAGTTTTGCAGGTCAGGTGGCATCATGACATAAATAAATTCATTTCCATAAAGCCCCTTTGTAAAAATGCAGAATACAACAAAATACTAATCCTGTAAAAAGTCTTACTTCATCAATTTTACATAATCCCTTGCTGAATCAAAAACCTCAACATCAAAGGGTCCTTCAGGGCCTGTGAAGTTTGTAACACCTGTTGTGGTAATATCCACCTGGGAAAAAAATTGATAAGTGGGAACAAGGTTAAGGTGGATGAAACATATTGCGGTCTTAATTAAAAAACAGTGGCGGTAAAGAAGAAAAAGGGAACATTTATAGATAGGTTGTGATAGTACATCTGGCAGATCTTCAGCAATAAAGTATTCCTTAATTGTCGTTGTGTATTCATATATCTTGTTAGTAATTCCTTCTGGCGCTGGTCCACCATTTTCCATGTTATATTTAATCCCAAAATCCTGCATCATGTAAACCAAATGACAATAACAATCATTCAGAGTTAATTTTATATGCAACAAGGTCTCACCATAATCATAAGACAATACAAGCAACTTACATTTGAATCAGCTGGTTGGAATCCATTTAATTAAAAACCAAGCCATACATTCATCTTCACAATATATTCACCTTTGCAAAATTTTCATCTTATTACCATATTTTATTTCTTACTGGCATCTAAGAAAGTGAAATTATCTAAGTTAACTGTCATCTATACAAAACCGAAAGGTGATTCACAACATTAGAAAACTCATTCACCTTTTTTGGGAGGCAGGGCTGCATGTTTTCAAAATTTTCTTGGTATCTAGTTTTCAAGATTGCAATCAGAAACAGTATAATATGAGGCCCACTATCTTTATAAACTAATTAAAGTTAACATCATAATTTAAGTTGCCAAGCTACATGCTAAATGTCATAGCATTCTCAGTTAACAAATGATGGCCCGGTGTATGAGACTCCCCTTAGTGTGGTTTGGGTAGGGTAAATGTATGCAACTTTACTCTGCAAGCGGAGAGACTATTTTCAGGATTTGAACCCGTGATCTCATGGTCAATAAGCAACAATCTTACTATTGTGCCAAACTCACCCTCAATTAAGATAGCAGAAATAGATTGGGGAGAGCCTTATACCAACATTAAATATTCCAACACCCTATATCATCATATTCACTAACCAAATTTAATTCCTCAAAAAGTTACTAAAAGTAAAAGTGGCAGTACTAGCCTCATTAGGGCCACCAGGATTGTGGCTTGCTGTCAGTATAAATCCACCAGTTGCCTTTGATCCCTGGTATATATAACATTTTTTATACATTAGTTTGCTATAGCTCATGAGAAGAAATTGTTAACTTGCAATTCCATCATAAAAAAACATGGACTGTCTTGAAACAAAACGCTTTCTGGACAAAGAGAGCAAGAATATAGAGATGCAAATTGTAAAAAACAATGACTTACATCAGGCCCAAGTCTTTCACGTATAACACCAGATACAGCAGGAGTTGAAAGCAAACCATTTTGACCAATCCAAACACGTCTTACTCCATTTGCTGCTGACATTTTAGTTATGATCTGCAGATTTTTAGAATAATTGGTGATGTACAACATGATATTGGCATTGTCAGGACAAGCATACGATACATGGCAAGAAACATATATCCCCTCTTATGAGAAAGCCATAAGCAAAGAGCGTGACCAGTGGCATACTGAGCTAGACTAATGGTTGTCAGGTTGAGCAAAACAAACAAGTACCATTTCAGGAATATGAAACTCTGGTGCTGATAAATAGTATTTTGGTTTCCATCTCCTAGTCGGATAAATAACTTCACTTATACTTTTTCATTTCATTGATTAAAAGAACTAGTCAATTACAAGACCCACAAAATTAATTATATCAAAAGGACCACAAGTGATGCAATCTGGTTAATGTAAATGCCTGCTCGGTTTGATGGTACTTGACAAATACTCTAGACTCCTAGAACTCTACATTTAAAATAATTACTATGGAGAAAGTACCTGAATAGCTTCCTTTGAATAATAACGACCATCACCAGATACAACTAGTGTTGCACCTACAAGTACAGAAAGAACCATCATGATGGTCCCCACTCACAGCATGAATGAAGTGCAAAAGGTAAACACATGAAACGAAAACAGTATCCAGTAAAACATATGAAGTCCCCCAGTTCATCTTCAAAATCAGGAAATGTCCAATGCCCTTCTTTTCTGTAACGAAGTGGAGCTTAACCACTATCAAGGTTTTAAATTGGTAACATCAACTACAACTGCAATTTATAATCATGATTACTATCACTAACAAGAAACAGTTTGGTTTACCACTTTAGCAAGAGACAAAAAGGCATATATTATTTTAACATTTTCTGCAGTGCAGTTAAGCTGATATGTATTACTAATTTGGTCGGTGGTAGTTAAGTGCTTCACATAAGTAAGGTGAGGCCACAACGTTGCACTTTAAAAGCACTTGACCAATTGAAGTAAATCTTATACATGAAAGAAATAAAAAATCTAATTATCATGAGTTAGTAAAAGAAAAATAAAATAAGACATGAAGTAGAACTAACTACCTCTAACTTTTTCAGCGGTTAAAGCATTGAATGATGCCTGAACAAAGTTTTCCAGGTAGTTAGGTTGGATGAATACTTTCACCTGAAAAGATCCAGCAAGTCCACTATTAGATAATAGCGACGAACATGCAAAAAAGGACATGCAACAATCAACGCGAAACAGATCTTGCAACAGTAAATCTGATTCAAACTGAAATGTAATTCCATATGACTAAACAATTTGGTTGATCGTAAATTGCTAAAACAAAATTGAATACGAATTTCAAAGCAAACACGAAAATACTTCACATCAAGCTTACTTCCGATCCAATCAATCACGATTTATAATTTCATATCAAATCATAAAGTCTAAACATGAGACAAATTCTAATTGAAACTACTTAACCGCAAACAGATCCGATTCATAATATCTCATTTCAGTTCTCAAGATACGATCTAGCATTGTTTTAAATCATACTCCGCAACCGTTCAAGTAATGCAGTTTTGGAATCTCCACAACAGAAATTACTGTAAACACAATTTCCAGCAATTGCAGCAAAAACAACTTAACAGCAACAACAATTTAAAACACTGCCATCTAGTAATTTAATTGTCAGAAAATTTAAAAACAGAGAGATATCTATTACGATCATATTGAAATGTGAATAGATTAAAGAAATTGAAGGAAATAACTAACCTTTTTGCGTAGACCAGAGGTACCAGGCTTCTGGCCATCGAAGGGAGTGGTATCTTTACGGGAAACGTTGAAGAGAACCATGGCAGTTACTTGATGAGAGAGAAAACCAAATCTAGAAAAGAAAGAGCGTATATGTAAGAGAAAGAAGCGAGAAAGGTGGCAATGACATTACTATGTATTTATAGGGGGAAAGGAGAGGAAATAACGAACTAGAGGACGAGTGTACCTTGTGAGTGTTGAGTTTGGTTAATGAAGTGGAAATGTTTTTTTATGAGGAAGGCTCCTCTCCATTAATGGAGAGGCAAGTGACACTCATTAACACACAAAATACAATATGTAATAACAATTTTATCTTTTTTTGTACCATAAAATTACCTTTTTGCCATTAAAAATGTGAGCAAAACAATCACTTGCCTCTCCATTAAATGGAGAGAATCCTTGTTCGTTTTTTATTGGTAATGGATTGGATTATGATTGTGAGATGAGGAATTTAATGAGCTGTTCTTATCATAAAGGAAAGTTATAAATTTTTAGCATTAATGATTTTAAATTTTAATTTCTTTTTTTCAAATAAATAAGGGAAATGTGTTTGATACTATTTTTTGGATTAAGGATAATTAATCCCTATTACAATTGCGACCTCCCTTCTTTTGGAATTTTTTTCATTCATTCTCATTTCTTTAACAAAATAAACTTTCTTCTCCTATGAGATAATTTATCTTCTTCAGTTAATAAAAGTAAGATATGCGTACTAGTTTGTTTAGTTTTAAAAATATTTTCTTAAAAAATTATTAAATAGGACATATGTTACAATTTTAACGATCGGAGGAAAAACTTACCTCCTTACACCTCGAAGATACTTTATTCTCTTTTTCAATCACACTTTCTAAAAAAGAATGTCACATTTATATATATATATATATATATATATATATAAACTCATATTTATATAGTTGCACTTTCTAGCTATAATTGAATTCACCTTATTTTTTATATAGTTGCATTCTAAATAAACAAAGGTAAGAAATATAAAATAATAAATGATATAACTTTATTTGCTTAGGCCGTAAGATATTAATCATATGTTGGGTTTAGACTCATAAAAATGTGTTTCAATTCTTACTCGTTTTCTTATTCATTAAGGCCTTCTGTAAGCATCCCTTAGAAAAAAATAATCTAAAGTTTTAAGCCGAACATTTGATTCAATATAAAAACTGAAATTAGGGGTGAGTATGGGTTGAGTTAGGACGGGTTAAAATTTGTCTTTAACCGGCCATAAATATTGGTTGAGTTACTTTTTGAACTCAGACCCAACTCTAGACACGAAGCTAACCCGATCCTAAATATCGATCGATTTAGCCTTTAAATTCGACTCAACCCTAGATCCGATTAAATATAATGCACACACATTTTAGATAAAGATTTCTCAATATTATTTAATATTATGAATTTGTAATTTGACATATATATGATGAAAAATTAGAGAATCAATGATATTTTCGACCAAAATATATCATTACCCTGTAGACATTTGAGTAGAAAACATAACATCATAAGTGAGTGACCATAGGACAAGACATATTGGGTCATGCTTGGTCCCTACCCGACCCTAAATATTAAATGTGTCTATTTTTGAACTCAAACTCGGCTCTAGACCCGACCAAACCCGACCCTATTCTAGCCTGATCATGATCGGACCGTACTTAGTGAGCTGTAGGGTCGGGTCCTACTCAACCCTAACCGAAATAATGTTTCAAACACTTTGCATTAATTTGATCACAATATAATTTTTTTATTCTTTTAAAGGCAAATGGTAAATATTTTATCCTCAGTGGAATAAAAATCTAATTGGGGTTGGAGACACATGTGACTGAACAAATAAGTTATACTCTACCTATCAATTATAGCTTTTAGAACTTGATCTTACAATAAAACTTAAAGACAAAGAGGTTCTAAGAAAATTATAATTTATTATGTTTGCTCATTTATGTGTTAGAGTCATTTAAGTATTGCAATTTGTTTAAAAAAAACCAGTTACCTTGATTTTTCCATTTTATCCTACTAACAAAGAAAAAAAAATATGATTAATCGTTTTATTACATATATTATTTAACTAAATATAAAAATTTAATCAATCATATATAATAAAAAATTGAACATAAATGTCTAGTTTTAAAATATAATAAATGACATGTGTAAATATATTATTCGTTTTAATATAAATACCAAATGCAAATAATATATAGAAGAATATTAAGAAAACAAAAAAACAATAAGAGAATGATAGGGAGTGTGATTTTGGAATGGAAGGAGAATGAAATGAATGACTTTAGGAAGTCTCTTCCTTGTTTGGGAGTTGGATGAAGGGAGGGGAATGTTTTAGAGAGTTTCTCAAACCCTCTAAAATTCTTCATGTGTCTATTTTTATAATCCCCTAAATTTGAGGTATTTCTAAAGACAAAATTTAAAATATCTAAATATTTTTAGTAAATTTATATAATTATATTATTGTCTATTTCTCATTGTTAATTGAATTTTTAAAAGAAAAATAAAATATATTCTAACATTATCATTAGTTTACACTCTCATATAAATTTCATACTTCAAAATAGGAAAGATGATTGTCTTCCTTCCCCTTCCTAGCTTTTTGGTCGCTTTCTTTCTCTTTCATTCATAACATCCAAACATAACCTAAAGGTTATTATACACCAATAGATTCAACAACATTTTTAGGTTGAGGAACCACTTATCTTAAAAGAGAATAATGTTTTACTAAAAGATGCTTCTGGTTAAAAATAGTTATTATATGAATGATAATCAATTCTATATACATATAATAAATTAGTTTTTAGCTTTTGTCATTTAAATTTTATAATATTTATAACACATTACCATTATTAACAATGTATAATGACATTTTATCATTATACTCCTTCATTCTTTTGTTACTTTTTAGTGGTCTTTTAAGTTTTGAAAATTGTTGAGATTTTGGTTGAAGATATGAATATTCTAATCATTGGCAATAATATTCACTTTTTCATGAGGTTGTTTTAAAGAGTTAATGAATAAATGCATATCTCAATCTTTAATATCATTATTAGCCACAAAAATGTGGAATCAAAATTTATGATTAATTTAAATTAGTACTAATATGACTACCTTAATTTTATATATTAACTACTTAAGTTTGGAGAAATAGGAAAATTTTGATTTGATATTATTCAAATTTTAGCACATCAATTACCATCATTATTATTCATCACATTATCATTCTTTTTTTTGCTGTTAATTTTTTAATTTGATTTTCTAAATACTAATATGCTTATTTGAGATAATCAAATAAATACAAAATTTGAAAGTATATGCATTTTAGGTATATGTTTTTCACCACAAAAATTGTTATATTTATCTTCTCTCATCTTTCCCACACAGAGTTCTAGAAGTTAGAATATGCCACTTAACATTGAAGGCAATTGATTCATTGTAATTCAAAATAAATTATTCTATATTAAAAAAAGCTTTTTAAATGTACTAGTAGTAATTGATTGATGATGACAATTTTGTTTATTAAAATAATGGAGAACAATTTCTAAATGAATTGATTACGACAATGTTAATAAATTAGTTATTTGTTACTTCTTTTATTTGTTAATTATTATCGACCCTACACTATCCCTTTCAAGCTTGTAAAACACCATTGATTTTGGTAACAAGAATAACTCAAATCCTCTATATTAAAAGTTTTCTAGATCTTTGTACTAATTCAATAGAATTTTGTCTAGTAACAAATAACACATATTATTTAATTTCTCATTGGTTATCATACAAATACATTTATGTATTTAACAAAATATTATAAATTGATATATAAACATATAAAACTTTTGATATAGAGTATTTGAATCGATGAAGCTAACCAATTTGACCACAACAACCCCCAACCAGGAATTGTTAGCATATTTGGATTAGGAAGAACTAATGATCCAACGTTAAGCAAAACTTCAGCATAGGATGCATCAATCACAAAACAAGGATGATCCAACCTATGTTCCATCTTCATCTCCTTTCACATATTTAAAAATACCTCATGTAGTTGAATCACCGGAGAATGAATGGCACATCCTCTACCCTCATTTGAACACCTTATTATGTCTCGCCTTTTATGACTATAAAACTCTTCAAAAGAACATTTTAGTTATTTTTAACCAAATAATTATTTTAACTCGGTATTACAATAATCACTGATGATTTTTGTCCAAAAGGGTATTTAGTAATTTTTGAAGTTAACAGAAATATTCTTATCCCACTAGATATTTTTTTTGTAAATACATTCGTAAAGTTAATTTTATCTCAAAAACACATTTTTGTTAAATATCTTGTAAACAAATTTTATTCTATTTGACTCTTCAATCAATAGTCTTAACATATTTGTGTTAGTGAAGGTTTTGTTTTAATTAATTCATTAATTTTGAAAAATAATTTATAAAACTTTTGGTTATGAATAATTTTATTTTAATTAAATAATTGGTTATCCAATGCAGACTTTACAAGAATTTAGTGTAAATTTACAATTGTTGAAAGTGAAAAAAGGGAAGAGAAATCAGTATAGAAAAATTAAAAAAAAAGAATCACTAAGAAAAGTAAAAAAATATTGAAGGAGAAGGAGACGATAATAAGTATTTTATCTTATAAAAAAATTAATAATGATAATGTAATTAGAAAAAAATGAATATTTATAAAAATATTAAATATATTATTTTCAAAGGTTTAATAGGTAAGTTGCATATTTGTATATTTCCTCCCTACATTTAAGAAGTGATTATAATCATTAATACTACATCTGCTTTATACCAAATAAGGGGAGTTCACAACCAATATTGCATCTTTCTTCTAAACCTCGTTAATGAACTATTAAAAATGTTTTATTAGTAAATTAATTTGAGAATTTAATAGTATAACTAATACTCGTGTTATATCTTCATTTTTGTTCCACGTAGTTACAATCATTAGATTGACAACAACTGCTATGACACGACCACCCACCTTGGGACTAGTGGCAAATCTTACTCTAAAGTTTAGAGGGAGCAATAATATTTAAATATAATTTATAATTAATTTTTTGATTAACAATAAAACTTTTATATATATATATATATATATATATATAATTGTTTCAAAGTTTTAAAACATTGCTTTAAGGATGACTGAATCAAATATAAAAATTTCAGTTATTTCATTTTCAATATAAATCATCATGTTGTCAATGAGAAATCCATTTCGATTAATGATTGAAACATTGTATACTATAACAAAAATTCAGAATATAATAACAATGTTTATAACTATACCCCAATATGAAGTAATGAAACTGCAATATTAAATTATCAATTGAGGAAATAAGAATATTATATAAAGAAAATATTGGTAAAAATAACTTACAAACACAATATGAATTCATGTGTGAGGTCAAATGTGCAATGTTGTTCTTTATTTATTATTGCTACAAGCCTTCAATGTTGTGTGACTTTGAATTATAACATGAATAAAATAATAGAATTATTTGTGAGCTATATATGTTGTCTAAAATTGATAAATTAAGTTTTAATTTAAACAATCACTTGTAGGGTAAAATAAATGTTTTAATAAATTATACAAATAAATATATTAAATAATTTACCTATAAAAAAATCCGCCTCTGCTTGGGACTATGGCCACACCTCACGAGCTACGCCCATGCCCACGAACTCGATGATTGCGACAACGAGTCCTTGAAATGGACCTGAAGTAGTTAATGAGCGAAGCACAATGAAGTACTTGGACTTGAAGGCATATCGATAGGCATTGGCAGTAATGAACAAGGATCTTCTCCATTAATGGAGAGACAAATGATTGTTTTTACATATATTTTCAATGGCAAAAATGCGATTTCATAATAAACAAAGGGACAAAAGTGTTATTACATGTTTTTTGTATGTTATTGTGTGACAATTGCCTCTCCATTAATGGAGAGAATCTTTACTCTGACAGTAAAATGGTGGGCATTTACGATCAATGGAAGAAGTTGTCGTAGAGCGACAACAACAATAGAGGAAGTTGTTGATCGCGAGTCCATGATCTTGGCATGTGCATGGAAGGCTGGAGTGAGATGTTGGTGAAATTTGGGCCTATGAATTTTTTTTGTCTATGTTCACACGCCAACTCATTTTCTCGTGTATGCATGGCATGAGATTTTTCTCATTTTTGGGAAATGAGTATGCTCATACCTGCATTTGTTTGTGGGCGTTATCTATGTAGGGCTAAATAGACACGCCACCCCTAATGCAATCATTACTCACAATTGTACAATTTATTATAGACTTTTTATAATTTTTTTTTAGTTTTACCTAAACGTGTTCAAAGAAAGTGAAGAACTCTTGAGATGATTGGATTAACAATCCAAGAAGAAATAAGAAAAGAAAGAAAAGAAACAACAAGATGAATAATACCTCTTGATCTTTTATTGAAATTTATATTGGAAAAATACAATTGAATTATCGTAAGAGAGTAAAGAAAGAGAGCAACATATATATAACAATTATTCCTAACTAAACTAATGCTTAACTAAACTAACAACTTCCTAATTAACCTATAAGCTAATTTGACACATGTTAAACAAGCCAATTATACAAGAGCTTAGTAATATAAGAAAATATTTGATAAAGCTTGTTATATACATAGCCTTGACAATGAATAGTTGATTTAATCATGTTGACAGGGCCATGGTCTGTTATGCGCCTATAGCCACCGGTCAGGATGCTCTGGACTGACACAGTCATAGTGTCATGGTCATAATGTCATGTGCCTCGATCAGGCTGGTGCGGTTTTCCTCGGCTAGAATCTTATACGCTTCGTCATTCTGATGCACATTGCCTCAGTCAGACTCTTATGCGCCTCGGTCATTCTGATGCACATTGCCTCAGTTAGACTGTTGTACGCCTCGGTCAAGTCCATGTAGATTTCTTCGATCATATTGAGACAGTTCAGGTCCATGCTGGTGCAGATTTCCTCGGTCATATTGAAACAATTTTCCTCGGTCACGATATTGGCCAACTCGGTCATATTGGCTTGTTTGATGCATAAGTTGGTGTGCACTGGATGAGTTGATTCTAATTCTTTCTTTGATACATCCCCCCCCCCACCCACACAAGTTGGGGCACAAATGTTGATAAGGCCCAACTTGGACTGTATGGAGGAATAATCTTTGGCTCCCAATGGTTTTGTCAAGGCATCAACTAGTTGTAAGTTAGAAGATATAGGAAGGATTTGTTTTTTACCCGAGGTGCATTTCTCTCTGATTGTATGACAACCAATTCCTATATGCTTAGTTCTTTCATGGAAAACAAGGTTAGTTGCAATATATATAGAAGATTGATTATCACAATAGAGTAAAGCAGTTAAGTGAAAATTAAACTATAAATCCTCAAGTAAATATGTTAACCAAGTTATCTCACAATCTGTTATGGCTAATGCCCTATATTCTGCTTCACAAGAACTCCTGAACACAGTTATTTGTTTCTTAGATTTCCATGAAATTAGGGATATACCAAGGTAAATGCAAAAGCCTGTAGTAGATCTTCTTGTGTCGGGGTAGACAGCCCAGTCACTATAACTATATGCCTTAAGTTGGACTATATAAGTGTTAGAGAAGAATAACCCAACAACAGGGGTAGCCTTAATGTATCTAATAACTCTAAGGGCAACCTTATGGTGAGTTATGGTAGGTTTGGCCATAAATTGAGTAAGCTGTTGGACAGAAAAGCATATGTCAGGTCTACTATTTGTAAGATATATAAGTCTCCGTACTAGCCTTCTATATGAAGATGGGTCTGAGAAGGCTTTAGTGGAGTCTTGATGCAGATGTTGTTCACTAGACATATGAGTAAAAGATGGTTTGCAACCAAGCATGCCAATGCCATAAATGATTTCAAGGGCATACTTCCTTTGATTCATAGATATACCTTTACTGTTTCTAGCAATCTCAAAGCCTAAGAAAATTTTAAATCTCCTAAGTCCTTGATCCGAAAAGTCTTATGAAGGATGGTTTTAAGGTGATTGATCTCATTCATGTTGTTACCAGTAAGGATTATGTCATCTACATAAACCAGAATTATAGTGATTAATGTAGAGGAGCTCCATTTGACAAATAAGGAATGGTCTCCTTTGGCCTTTATGTAACCATTCTTGAGGAGAAAGCTTGAAAGCTTAGCAAACCATTGTCTACTAGCTTGTTTGAGGCCATAAAGGGATTTCTCAAGCTTGCGTACATGGTTTGTATTAGGATCAGACATACCAGGGAGGATGGTCATGTAAACAATCCCATTAAGGTCTCCATGGAGAAAGACATTGTTGTCTTAAGAGACCAATTATATATAGAAGCTAAGGCTAGAAGAAGTCTAACAATAGAGATTTTTGCTATAGGAGAGAAGGTTTCTAAATAGTCTACCCCCTCTGTTTGATTGTATCCTTTGGAAACTAACCTGACCTTATATCTTTCAATAGAACCATTAGCCTTATACTTACTTAAAGACACATTTGCATCAAATAGCAACCTTATCATCAAGTAGTTCAGTAATAATCCATGTATGATTATCCTGTAAGGCTTGTAATTCACTATTTATAGCATCCTGCTAGTGAGGTAATTTAATAGCGTGTGAATAATTTTTTGGTTCAATGGAGTAGATATGGAGAAGGCTCTGGTTTGGGAAGGTATGTACAAGTTATGGTAAGACAAATAGTCAGATAAAGGATATTTGGATTCAGTTGTTAAGGTGGTTTTGTTAAGAAGGGCACAGTGGTAATCTCTAAGGTAATCAAGGGGTCTAGAAGTTCTATTAATTCTTCTCAAGATAGGCAAAGTATTTTCAGGTTCCTAATGAATCTCATGTGAGTATTGTAAGTTGTCATTCGAAGAAGTATTGTATGCAGTATCAGAAACTTGGGGGGAAAGCTGAACATTACTACTTGAGGAAGCATTATTTGAAGTATCAGGATTTATGAGTATGGGAAAAATGTCACCATAGGTTCTAGAGGAATTATCATCAGAAGGAATAGTTGTCTTAGGTTGAGTACTAGTGTTGTGCTGATAAGGAAACATAGTTTCATGAAAGACTACATTCCTTGTTACCTCTAAGGCTCTACTTTGTAAATGCATGACAATGTAACCTTTGACTCTCTGTTTGTATCCTAGGAAGGCACATCTAGCAACACGAGGATCCAGTTTTGTTCTAGAGTGTTTATGTGTACTTGCATAACACAAGGATCCAAAGGTCCTAAGGTGTTGTAGGTTTGGTTGCTTATTGTAAAGCAACTCATAAGGGGTTCTTTTGTTTAAGATAAGAGTAGGTAGAAGGTTGATTATGTGGGAAGCATGTTTCACAGCATAAGTCCAAAAGATTTTAGGGAGGTTACTTTGTATCAACAGAGCTCTAGCAACATTCAATAAATACTGGTGTTTTCTCTCAATAACTCCATTTTTTGAGGAGTGTATGTGCACGATGTTTGATGCAATATTCCTTTACTAGCATATGGGGATTTCAGGGTGAATTCAAGGCCATTATCACTTCTTATGGCCTTGATTTTGAGACAAAATTGAGTTTCAACCATAACTATGAATTTTTTGTAAAAGTTTTGAAGTTTCAGATTTTGACCTCATAAGATAAATCCAAGTGAACCTGGAACAATCATCAATAATAGTCAAGAAATATTTATGACCATGCATAGAAGTTATAGAGAAGGGTCCCTATATATCAATATGGATAAAGTCAAAACAAGCCAAAGAATGAGTATTGCTAATAGGAAATGAACGTTTCTTTTGTTTAGTCATGTGACAGATTTCACACAATTGTTCTCTACAATTATTAACAAATTGAAATTTAACTCTGATGATATCCATACATGTATGAGAGGCATGTCCTAATCTATAATGCCATAAGTGTGTAGTACGAAAACTTGGATTACAAGTATTAAAAGCATTTACTGCATGAGGTATCTTTGTTGATTTTAAAACATACAAACCATTTGAGGCCTCAATTGTACCAATCCTCTTCGAAGAGATCCTCTACTAGATGACACATCAAGAAGCATTAAAACATAAATCAGAAGGAGAATTATGGGTAAGCTTTGATATTGACAAAAGATTATAGGAAAAACTTGGCAGGTAAAGAACATTATGCAAAATCAAATTAGGCATGAGAGACATAGTTCCAGATATATGTGAGATAACCTCATTCCCATTAGGTAGCTTAACTCTTATTGGTCTTGTTTTGTTGAAGTTATCAAAGTTGGATAGGTTGCAATTAATATGATTTGTAGCACTACTATCTAATATCCAATGCATAGTTTTAAGTTTAGAGTTACCTTGAGTTTGGTCAACAATCTTTGCTGAACTCGCAGAAAGGACATTAGAGTGGTTATCTTTGTTGGAATGTTCATCAGTTCTCTATGTATTTGTGGTTCCTTGCAACATACCCACAAGTCCTTGGTATTCCTGTTTGCTTAATCCAAAGATCTTTTCTTCTTGATGTTAGGTATCCGTTTTCTCCTTACCTTCATGATCATCCTCAATGCTTGCTTGTGCAAAATTGGCTTGTTCTCCCATGTTGAATGGAGAATTTGCTGGGAATCCATGTAGTTTATAAGAAGTGTCTATTGTGTGGCCATTCTTCTTACAATGTGTACATAATTTTGTAGATGAAGTGGACTTGCTCCATGCCCCTCTCCCATAGGTACCAGTTCCTCCTCTTCTAGATGAATTATTGCCACCTCTATTGCTTGTATTATAGGATCTTCCTGAGAAATTTCCCCTTCTGGAATTTCTTGAAAGTGTCATTGCCTTTGAATCCATGTTGCTTCCATTTGCCTGTGTTTCTTGTTGTGTAACAAGGGAAAGAATCTTGCTCATACTAGGTAGAGAATCCATAAGCATTATTTGGCATTTTACTCCTCTATATGAGTCATTCAAACCTTTACAAAACCTAATTGCCTTATCTTCATTTCTGTATACTAGAGAATTGCGTGAACACTTCACAAGTGGTCTAAAAATGTCTATCTCATCCCATAAGATCTTGAGTTCAGTGAAATACTCACTAACACTGAGGTCTCCTTGCCTGAAATTTGTGATTGAATATTGAAGATCTGCTATTCTAAAGAGGTTACTTTGAGAGAATCTATCATTTAATTCCTCCAAAACTTCTGATGCCTTATCTATCCAAAGTATACTTTGTGCAATGGAGGGTGAGACAAATCTTGTTATCCATGATGTGACAAGATTATTTGCCCTTCTCATGCACGATATAAAGGGTCTGTTCTATGTGGTTTGCTGATTGATACATCTACAAATTCCCACATCTGTTTGGATATAAGGCTTCTCTTCATTGTCCATGTCCATTGGTGATAATTTTCTCCATTCAGCAATGGTGACCCCAAAGGATTCACAAGGTTTTCTGATGGCTGAAGATAGTATTGATATAAACCTTCCTAGGGCAGCCTTTGATCCCAGGGGATAAGGAAGTCATGATGGTCCTACAACTAGGGCCAAGGCCAAGGCAGATATCCTTAAAGTCTCAAAGGACACAATTGACCCAGAAGATGGTATGTGAGAAGGACATTTATGTCCTTAGATCACTTTCTACTTAGGTTTATTTTATTTTTGAATCAAATGAATGAGATTGCATTCTCATATAGTCTTAGGTTTATTTTCATTCAAGTATTTTAGTATTTAATTCATGTAATATGGGTTGTGATTTATTTGTAACATGGTCCATATTCGTGACCAAGTAGTTCACCTAGGTTCAAGGGTAAGTTTTTCATGTGGCTAGGGCAAATGAGAATCAATGCATCATCATTTTCTTACAAGGCACCCATCAAGACAAGAAAGATGGCGTGTAAGAAACTTGGCCATCAAGCTAGGCGTGTGGCATTTGAAGCTAGAGCCATGGAAATTCAAATGGCATAATCAAATCTTCACCAACCAACATCATGATTCAGTTAGCATGAAAATAGGGAGAAGATTATGTAATGCACAACAAATCTGACCACAAGATAAAGTAAATATATAATTTCCAACTAACATATTTTGACCACCATGAATCAAGGGATTGAAGATAATGTTGGAGATAAGATAATTTATTCAAATGCAAGATATCAAGGCCAATTTCGTGTGACCCCAAGACCAGTCTAAAACTCAACCAAATATGAACCAAAGTTTCCTCAACCCATTCAGCTCCAACCCTCCATGGAACCAAGGATCAAGCCATGACTCATTATGGTCCAAACCGTGGGGATTTTGAAATCAAAATAGACTTGTGAATCTTCAAATAGATCAAAACTTTGTCAAGGCATCAAAAACTCAACCAACAAAGATCTCAACCAAATTACATTATTTAGGATTTATCTACATGATTTAAATTAGGAGTTTACATTATTATTTCAGATTTATTTTAGCCTAAGTTTTAATTAGAATTTTTATTATTCAAGTTAATTAGGACTTAGTCTTTTATCTCAACCCAAGACATTCAGATTGCCTATTTATGTAATTGAATTGTCATTAATAAAGTTAAGTTGAACTTTGATTAAACCCTTGTGTTTTTGTTTAGTTGAGAGCTCTCCTAAACCTAGGTTGGCCCTGGCCACCATACTTGTTCTTATTAAGCATCCTTGCTTGTGGCGGACTTCCATAGCTTATCAAAAAGCCTTGCTTGTGGCGCTTCTCCCCTTCCATTATTTTCCACCTTCACCTTCAACCTCCAACTCATTCACATAATTTCCATTCAAAACCGAATCCACCATCTCCATTAATCCAATCGAAACACTAAACCTAATTCACCAACTCAATTCTAACCTAAAAATTACTCACTTGCCTCACGCATAAAAAAAGCCCTAAACCAAGATTTCCCCACAAACACAATTACCCTAGACTACATCATAATCTACCCAAATCAAACAGTCGTGAAACCTATCCAAAATAGCCTTAAAAAGCTCTGTTTTCTTACCAAACCGAATACACAACATTCACAAACCTAAGATCAAGCTAAACGATCCATAAATCAAAGGCATCCCCAAGAGGTTGTCATCAAGTGGTCATCAGAGCTAGTTTTAGCTTGACCAATGACAAGTCCAGAGAGGAGTCCTACCATATCACCAAGGTCAGCCTTTATGACCATGATATTGCAAAACATGACGGATGCCCAATTCCAAACTCTTCAACAACAATTGGAGGGGTTGGGGATACATTATGATAGGAGGCTGGATGAACAAAGTCATGGCAATCCAAATGGCCATGAGAGAAGAAGAAGGCCTAGAAGAGAGGAGAGGTCGAGGCATGAGGATAGGCACAATTCCTTAAGTGCCTATGATAGTGAAAGAAGACATGGCAGCCGTGGCCATGATGGAACAAACCGTGGCCATGGAAGGAGACATAGAGAACACAACCATAGCAACCCTGTCCAAGGTCATGCTAGCCCAACCCATGGACAAATGAGACAAAGAGAGGATGCAAGTACTAGCCCTAACCATGAGCATAGAGATCTGGATGGTATTAAAGTAAAAGTCCCTAGCTTTTTAGGGATGAGTGATCTAGAGGCCTACTTGGAATGAGAATTAAAGATGGAACAAGTCTTTAATTGCCATGACTATTCAGAGGCAAAGAAAGTCAAGGTGGCAGCCCTTGAATTTCAAGAGTATGCCATGGTTTGGTGGGATCAACACCAAAAAGATAGAGTGGGATGTGGAGATGTAGCCATTGATACTTGGGCCGAAATGAAAAGAGCAATGAGGAAGAGGTTTGTGCCTCGTTCTTATCACATGGATGTTCATAACAAGCTACAGAGGCTCACTCAAGGATCCCAAATAGTTGATGAGTATTTCAAAGCCATAGAATTAGCCTTGTTTAGGTCCAACCTCAATGAGGACCGTGAAGCAACAATGGCGAGATTTCTTCATGGGTTGAATCCTGAAATCCAAGATGTGGTAGAGTTGCAACCTTATGTGGAGCTGGATGATCTAGTACAAAAATCTATGAAGGTATAGCAACAAATTAAGAGGAAGAAGTCTAAGTACTCCTCTAGCACTTCAAGGTCCCACCCTTAGAAAGATGAGCAAAAAAGGGAGAGCCCTAGGGCCAAGGAGGCCGTGGGCAACCACAAAACCACCCAACCAACCATGGAGACCAATGAGAAGACTAGAAACGTGAAGTGTTTCAAGTGTCTTGGCCATGGTCACATTGCCTCTCATTGTCCAACAAAAAGGGCAATGGTGATCACTAATGGTGTCGCTGAGTCCCAATCCGAACCATCTAGTGGAGAGGAGTGTGATGATGATACATTCATACCCGATGGTGATATTTTAATGATGAAGAGGCTCTTGGGAAGCCAAGTCAAGAGGCATGAAGAGGGCCAAAAATACAATCTATTTCACTCAAGATGTTTGGTCCAAGGCAAGGTATGCATGTTGATCATTGATGGAGGTAGCTGCACTAATGTGGTTAGCCAAAAGCTAGTGTCAAAACTAGACCTTGAAACTAAACCACATCCCACCCTTTACAAACTCCAATGGTTAAGTGATGTGGGTGAGTTGGTTGTGGATAGACAAGTCATTATACCCTTCTTCATAGGGCAGTACCATGATGAGGTCTTATGTGATGTGGCTCCTATGGAAGCTAGCCACATATTGTTGAGGAGACCATGGCAATATGAAAAGAACACTAGCCACAATGGTTTCACCAACAAAGTCTCATTTAGGCACCATGGTCACATGGTAGTGTTAGCCGATCTGAGCCCTAAACAAGTCCATGAGGACCAAAAGAGGCTAAGGGCTAAGATTGAAGAAGAAAAGAAGGAAAATGAGGCAAAAGCCAAGATAATGGTCGAACCTACACTTAACAATGTTCCTGCTCCCAAGGCTGGAATTTTTTCTACACTTAGCCATTCTTTGAAAGATCATGGCAAGGATAGAAAGAAGGATAAGAATGAAGGCAATTCGAGGACGAATTCACTTGAAGGGGGAGGGGATGATGTAAACTCTCCTAGGGCAGCCTTTGATCCCAAGGGAAAATGAAGTCATGATGGTCCTACAACTAGGGCCAAGGCCAAAGCAGGGATCCTTAAAGTCTCAAAGGACACAATTGACGCAGGAGAGGGTATATGAGAATGACATTTATGTCCTTAGATCACTTTCTACTTAGGTTTATTTTATTTTTGAATCAAATAAATGAGATTGCATTCTCATATAGTCTTAGGTTTACTTTCATTCAAGTATTTTAGTATTTAATTCATGTAATATAGGTTGGGATTTATTTGTAACATGGTCCATATCCGTGACCAAGTAGTTCACCTAGGTTGAAGGGTAAGTTTTTCACGTGGCTAGGGAAAATGGGAATCAAGGCATCATCATTTTCTTACAAGGCACCCATCAAGACAAGAAATATGGTGTGTAAGAAACTTGGCCATCAAGCTAGGCGTGTGGCATTTGAAGCTAGAGCCATGGAAATTCAAATGACATAATCAAATCTTCTCCAACCAACATGAAGATTCGGTTAGCATGAAAATAGGGAGAAAATTATGTAATGCACAACAAATCTTGCCAGAAGATAAAGCAAATATATAATTTCCAACTGACATATTTTGACCACCATGAATCAAAGGATTGAAGATAATGTTGGAGATAAGATAATTTATTCAAATGCAAGATATCAAGGCCAATTTCGTGTGACCCCTAGACTAGCCTAAAACTCAACCAAATATGAACCAAAGTCTCCTCAACCCATTCAGCTCCAACCCTCCATGGAACCAAGGATCAAGCCGTGACTCATTCTGGTCCAAACCGTGAGGATTTTGAAATCAAAAGAGACTTGTGAATCTTCAAATAGATCAAAACTTGGTCAAGGCATCAACAACTCAACCAACAAAGATCTCAACCAAATTACATTATTTAGGATTTTATCTACATGATTTAAATTAGGAGTTTACATTATTATTTCAGATTTATTTTAGCCTAAATTTTAATAGGATTTTTATTATTGAAGTTAATTAGGACTTAGTCTTTTATCTCAGCCCAAGACATTCAGATTACTTATTTATGTAATTGAATTATCATTAATAAAGTTAAGTTGAATTTTGATTAAACCCTTGTGTTTTTGTTTAGTTGAGAGCTCTCCTTAACCTAGGTTGGTCGTGGCCACCATAATTGTTCTTATTAAGCATCCTTGCTTGTGGCGGACTTCCATAGCTTATCAAGCAGCCTTGCTTGTGGCGCTTCTCCTCTTCCATTCTTTTCCACCTTCACCTTCAATCTCTAACTCATTCACATAATTTCCATTCAAAATCGAATCCACCATCTCCATTAATCCAACCGAAACACTAAACCTTAGTCGCCAACTCAATTCTAACCTAAAAATTACTCACTTGCCTCACGCATAAAACAAGCCCTAAACCAAGATTTCCCCACAAACACAATTACCTTAGACTAGATCATAATCTAGCCAAATCAAACAGCCAACCTATCCAAAATAGCCTTAAAAAGCCCTATTTTTCATACCAAATCAAGTACACAACATTCACAAACCTAAGATCAAGCTAAATGATCCATAAATCAAAGGCAGCCCCAAGATATTGTCATCAGTATGGAGATGAGGGGTCTTGTGTAGGATCTGCTGAATAAGGCACTAACCTTGAAGATAATGGAGTTGTTTATTGATCCATGATTTATTGAATGCACCAGAAGAGCTCTGATACCATCAAAGAGCGAAGAACTCTTGAGATGATTGGATTAACAATCCAAGAAGAAACAAGAGAAGAAAGAAAAGAAACAACAAGATGAATAATACATCTTGATCTTTTATTGAAATGAATATTGGAAAAATACAATTGAATTATCTTAAGAGAGTAAAGAAAGAGAGCTACATATATATAGCAATCATTCTTAACTAAACTAACAACTTTCTAACTAACCTATAAGCTAATTTGACACATGTTAAATATACCAATTATACAAGAGCTTAGTAATATAAGAAAATATTTGATGAAGCTTGTTAAATACATAGCCTTGGCCAAGGATAGCTGATTTGGTCATGTTGATAGGGCCATGGTCTGTTTTGCGGCTATAGCCATAAGTTAGGATGCTCTAGACTAGCACGGTCATAGTGTCATGTACCTCGGTCAGGCTGGTGTGATTTTCCTCGGTCAGACTCTTATGCGCCTCGGTCATTCTGATGCACATTGCCTCGGTCAGACTCTTGTGCGGCTCGGTCATTCTGATGCACATTGCCTCGGTCAGACTCTTGTGCGCCTCGGTCATTCTGATGCATATTGCTTCGGTCAGACTCTTGTGCGCCTCGGTCATTCTGATGCACATTGCCTCAGTTAGACTTTTGTGCACCTCAGTCAATTCCATGCAGATTTCCTCGGTCATATTGTGACAGTTTTCCTTGGTCACGATATTGGCCAACTCGATCATATTGGTTTGTCTGATACATAAGTTGGTGTGCACTGAATGAGTTGATTCTGATTCCTTCCTTGACATGTGTATGGGGAAAAGGTTAAAAGTATTTATGAGGAGATATAAAATAAAAAAATTCAATTGTATAATAAAATTAGAGTGTAATATTTATGCATTGCAAATATAAAGATTTATATATAATTAATACATCATATACTATTTATTTTTATTACTTTTTTGAAGAGTCAATAATAGTATATAAAACTCATATATTATCAATTCATATATATTTATCATAAAATTAATGTTTTGAAGATATTTTAGTCTTTTTGTTGAATGTCAATTTGAATATTAATTAGAACTTGAAAAATAGGATTTCTCCTCCTTTTGTACGACTTATGAGCTTGTTAGTTATTAATAAAAGTTGACTTGCGTAGACTATAGTGCCTTTGGCGTAACGAATGCTCTACTTTGCTGGCTCCTAAGAAATTTCCTTCATGAAAATCTAATTGAATACCACCCATAAGTCCAATTTCTAACATTTCATATATATTAAAATATAAACTCATTAACCATATCTCTATCTAACAACACAAACATTTCATGATGTTCAAACTTGCATGCTTTTTTTCTTTTTTGTTTATATTATTCACCAATTCCTCTAGCAGCAACAGCACTTCATCCTCAATAACTTGTCCCACTTACCATTGCACCAATGGACCTAACATCACTTACCCTTTCTGGTTATCCCAAGGTACCCCTCCTGACCAATACTGTGGTTACCCTGAATTTGGGCTTATATGTTCAGACCATGGTTACCCTATTTTCTCACCACCACCAGGATTATACTACTATTTGAAAGATATAGATTATATAAGCCATAATATTAAGCTAGTTGATGCTGATACTGCAAACCAAACATGTGCAAGAGCAGTTCACAGTGTTCCCATAGGAAACCTACCACTTTCTCATTCTCATTTAAACTTGAACCTTAGCTTTTATTTCAACTGCAGTGATTACCCTTATGGGGAACCAGTTGTGAAGTGTCTTAGTTCTGGTGTGAATGAGTCTTTTGTGTTTGTTTTGGGGGATGAGCCTCCGGGTTTTGACTGGTCAAAGAGTTGTGAGGAAAATGTTGTGGTGCCTGTGTTGAGAGATGAGGTTACACGTGATAACAACTTGGTCAATGAGTTTTCTGGGGCTATGAATGAAGGGTTTGTGCTTAATTGGCACACTTCTACCAGTTGTGTTGATTGTGAGGCTAGTGATGGACTTTGTGGATACAATAACAATAGGACTGAGTTGTTGTGCTTTTGCAAGGATGGAAGTGTAAGAAGCAATAAATGTGAAGGTATGTTTGCTTGGTTATATAGCACCAATACTTTAAAATGTTTGTTTTACTTGAATGTTTATATATATATATATATATATATATAGGTTTATCTAAGTGTAAATCTCACATTGGATATGAGGGGGTAAATGAAAGAATTTATAAGTGGAAAAGACAGACGTGTTGTCTCACTTGTAGCTCTGCAATCTTCCTGTGCCCTACTAACAATGTGACTCCCCACTAGTTGGAGGCTCCCCAATCACGGTCGGGTCCAAAAAATGTATCAGAGTCAATGGTTCAGCTAAGACATACTGGACTTATAAGGGAGCAGACGAATAAGTGCGTGGTACATACTTGAGGAGAAGATTGTTAGATTTATTCAAGTGTGAAATTACATATTGCATATGATTACATATGAGGGGATGATTGAAAGAGATTAGAAATGGAGAAAGCTCATGGAACCATTGCCTTAAGGTTTTAGTTCAAGACGTGATGTCTCACTTGTAGTTATGTAGCCTTCCCATGGTACCACATTTGAAGGGAAGATTTTTGGGTTTATTAAATATTGACCACTATTGGATCCGACCGCGACTGAGAGCCTCCAACCACTAGAAAGGTCCATTGTCACTATGACATGGTAAGAGTGGAGAGCCACAAATGAGACACACTTCTTGAATCAAAACCAACCTTAAGATAATGGTTCAACAAGCCTTTTTTGCTTATAAATTCTTTCACCCAACCCCTCATATCCAATGTATCTAATATGAGATTTCACACTTGAATAAAATCAACAATTTGATATATGTTTGATATCCTACATTGTGTAGAAGTGAATGAATGAAAAACATATAAGTTGATGGACTCATAGACTTAATGCCTTAGGGTTTTGGATCAAGATGTAGTATCAAACATAATAGTGAAGATCACGATTTAACTCGTAGGATTGGTAGATCTTATGAGTTTTCTAGAGCTAACGAGTAGTGTGTCCAATCCGAATGCGATCTCACCACTGTCGATGAGATTGTCGGGAAAGATCGTAGGATCGTAAAATCGTTGTCTCACTGTGATTTTATGTTTTTATAGCAAAAACTCTAAATTGCAAAATTCCCATCTTCTAAACCCGTATAGAAGGGGAAACCCATGACCCAAAATCATTTGACCCGCCCAAAATTTTCCTTAAATTGCAAAAAAAAAAAAAACATATCATAACCAGAATAGAAGTAGAAGCTACAACACAACCAAAAGCTCCCAAGACTTCATTTTTAAGTTTCCTTATTATCATCTTCATCTTCAACATATTTGTTTTCCTTACTCTATCTAAAGTGATGTTCTTTCTCTCTTTTATGTTGTAATGTGTAATGAGAGAAAAATGATGCTCATTGTGTTGCCTTTGTTATGTGCTTTTGTTGTTTTACACTTTTGTTAAATTTGTTTTGCACGTGCCCTAAAATTGACTTTTGTTCCACTTTTGACATACATACTATTATAATATACTTGTAGCCTACATAAAACTTGATGTTTCCACATACATATTATAATATATATATAACATGTATGTAATATAATATTAGGCTTTCATACCTATTGGTGTTTTTTGCTATCAAACACTTAAGTTGATTGTGTTGACATATTAGTTTTGCAATAATGTGAAACATAATACCTTTAATGCATATATTTTGATGTTGGAAGTTTAAGTTTGAAAGTTGAAGTTTTTATTATTTTGTTTATATGTATGTCTAAAATAATCAATATTTGGTAGGATCTTACGATCTTAGTTATGATTATACGTTTTACGTTTTCATCTACCCCTTCCGATCTTACGTAAGATTTAGTCTTGTCAACTATGGTGTCAAACCCACTTATATGCTTCTTTTGCTTAACTCATGAAATATCAATTTAGCCCATGGATGAAGATCTTCCGATAATGGTATCAGAGCCAATGGTTCGATGACTCAATTGAGTATTGAAGCGACAACTAGTTGATGATTCAAGTGATGTCAGAGCCGATAGTTCGATGTCTTAAAGCAGACAAACCAATAACGGTGCAGGTAGATAAAGAGTTGAACTGCAGTGTATCCAACACTCAAAGGAAAGTAACTCACACTTAACAGAAAGATGTTAGATATTCTAAGTGTGAAAAAGAAGTCACACTTTGTAGAAGTATATGAGTTGAAGAACAAATAGGTGGATGAACCTTTAAACATACTATCTTACGGTTTTGGGTTAAGATATTATGTGAAACCTCCTTGTATCTCCTATCAATCACAATTCATTAAAAACTTGAAGGAAAACTTATAGATGAGTTTTATTTGTAAGATTGTATTAAAACTCATCCATGAAAGTTTTAACCCCAGTTTTCACCTCATATAAAAGCAACTTTTACAGATTTAGCTTGTGACATGTTTGATTACATTTAGTCAAAGCACTCAATATTCTTGATAAATGATGACTCACTCATCATAAACTATTCTACCTTTTTTACTTGTGTGTTTTATTAATTGATTATGCTCTGTTTCCATGGCAGGGGGAAGCAGCACCAGTTTATCAAGACTAAGTATAGGTACAAATACAACATATGTCTTGGATTAGATTTCTTGTAACTTTCTTGTTGCATACAATAGTACAGTAATGTTCAGAAAAGAAAGATAAAATAAAAATTAGCACTTGAAAAATAAACTAGGAAATTATAAGCTGAAATGAAAATGTAACACTTCTCACATGAAGTCATTCAGCTGTTATTAAAATGGTTCTCAAACCTTGTGGAGCTTTTTCTATGTCTGTTGAAAATTTATGATATTATTAGTCTGTACTCAAAGGGTTCTGTTATTTGAACAACAAATATAAACATTAAAATTTGAACACCATATTAGACACCATACAACATATGTTTTGATAAGATAATATTTTTTTTTATCATAGTTTATAACTTTATATTGGAAGCAAATTATTTTGAGTGGTCGATTATCATTTATCATACATAATTCAAGTAGAAAATAAACCAAAGCATATAAAGGTCATCAATTCAACAACCACAGTTCCTCACAGGTCATTTATAGGATTATAAGTAGAGAAAAATATGTATGGACCAGTAGTATAAGAGATTTTTATACTATCACTCCATTATTCACAATTTATATTTGATAAACGTCGACTTAACTTATATATATATATAAGCAATACAAATGAATGGTGAATAATGTAATGACTGTGTGTAAATATTTGTACACACAATGCATAAATATTTCATTCAAGTATCACCACATTATATTATAGAACCTAAAAGGAGCTGACTTGAAGCCAATTCATCTAAGTGACCTTCTATTTTTGCTTACAGGTTTAATATCAGGAGGAATTGGAGCACTACTGATAATATGCATTACAATTTTCAGTTTCAGACATAAATTATCACCAATTGTGCCAGAAATTTTGAAGCCAAAAAAGGTTGATCAAGATATTGAGGCCTTCATAAGAAATAATGGACCTCTAGCCATAAAAAGGTACTCTTATTCAGATATCAAGAAAATGACCAATTCTTTTGAATCCAAACTGGGACAAGGTGGCTATGGTCAAGTATATAAAGGTAATTTAAACAAAAATGTTCCAGTGGCTGTGAAGGTACTTAATGCTTCCAAAGGGAAAGGTGAAGAATTTATCAATGAGGTTATGAGCATAAGTAGAACATCACATGTAAATGTGGTTAATCTCCTTGGTTTTTGTGTTGACAGCCATAAAAATGCTCTTATCTACGAATTCATGCCAAATGGATCACTGGAAAAGTTCATAAACAACAAGGACTTTGAAACCAATCCACCTTTGAGTTGGGAAAGATTACACCAAATTGCAGAAGGGATAGCTAAAGGGCTAGAGTACTTGCATAGAGGCTGCAACACAAGGATTTTACATTTTGACATAAAACCAAGCAACATCCTCTTGGACAAAAACTTCAACCCGAAAATCTCGGATTTCGGGTTGGCTAAGCTATGCTCGAAAACACAAAGTATCATCTCTATGTTAGATGCAAGAGGGACAATAGGGTATATAGCTCCAGAAGTATGGAACAAAAACTTTGGAGGAGTGTCACATAAGTCCGATGTGTATAGCTATGGAATGCTGATTTTGGAAATGGTAGGAGGAAAGCAGAACAAAAGTACTGAAACAACTCATTCTAGTGAGACATATTTTCCTCATTGGATATACAAGCATATTGACGTTGGAAGCAATGCAGCATGGTATGATTATGATTTGACCATAGAGGAAAATGAAATTGTAAAGAAAATGATCATGGTAGGATTATGGTGCATTCAGACAAACCCATATGAGAGACCTCCAATGAGTAGGGTGATTGAAATGTTAGAAGGAAGAATAGAACAGTTGCAAATTCCACCAAAGCCATTCATATATTCTCCTACAAGACCATCTTGCACTACTAGTAATAGCTATGATTAATTTTCCATTTCTGATTAGTGGAGTTTTAGAGTTTTGTCTAGAACTTTCTCTACATAAGATAATGGTAACTTGGATTTTTGTCTAGCTTGAAAATGTTGCAAATTCATTGTATAAAAGAAAGGCAGTGTGTTGAAAAAAGGCTTGCCAATTCAAGCTAAGAAATTAGAAGTTGTTTTTAATTTTAGAGTAAATATTTTTGGTAGTCACCACCATGTCTTCTTTAAGCCCAAATTAGGATAAAATGGTCTTTTACATCCTAACTAATTGCATGAAAAAATACCCTTAATTTATATGAATTAAATGGTTTAAACAAAATATTTATTTTTATTTTTGTGTCTAACAAGAGTTCATCTTATTCCTACGTATCCCTAAATGCAAAAGGGAATCAAGACTACGATAGTTCTGGTTTTAGAATGATTTGTTGGTAAAATAATTATCTCTTTAAAAAGGGTGAAGCAACATGAACTAATGTCTACACCGTATCCCATTTCAAAGATGTTTGAAAATAATTATAATATATTTTTTTGTGTTATTTATTGTTACTTTAAGAATTAATCGAGTGAAAAGAAGCGTCGTAACGCGACCGTTCAAGGGTGATACAAGGACAAGAAGTATTACCACGACCCGCCTCTATCCTTTGATTAATCCCAAAAAATTATAATTTTTTTAATACAATATTCATATTTATAATAGAAAAATAGTTATATAAATGAGTTTAAAATTTATGCAGTGACAATGTAATTTTTTTACACCGTCAACATATCATCCTTAATTGATTTGTAATAATTTTGTTTGAAAGTCAATCGTAGTTAACATATGAAAGGTAGAAATTTGCTGACAGTGTAAAAAACACTTATACTATTATATACATATTAAAGCCTAAATAAATAAGTAGATACCATAAGAATAAGGCCTAGCGTTTTTCAATTATCTAATTGGAGCTGTCATTGTTTAAAGTTGAAGATATGAACTTGTGTATGTTATATAATATTATTATCTACAAATATAGGGGTTAATTAAATGAATAAACAAAAACACTAACAATACAAATAAGGCTTGATACTTTTCATTATTTGGTTGATGTTGTTTTAAAATAAGTGAAATAAACTTATATATATCATATAATACTATTTGTTTAGTAAGAATTAATTAAGGAACCAATAAAAGCTAACCAGTAAAGATAAAATAGGAATAAGACTTAGCATTTTCGATTACTTGATTGATATTATTATTTTGATATTGTTTTAATGTAAAAAAAAAACACGGGACATTACAAAAAGGAAAATCATAAATTAATATATACAAAATGAAAGAGAAGACACAAAGCAAATAAAAGAAAATGATACCTGCAAATTAGAGTACGTGGCTGATTGTGTATATGGCTTCAGAGCAATATGCCGACATTGTAGAATTGCTACCTAAGGATTGACTGATCTATTTATTGTTGGGACTGTGGCATGGAGTGTTATGTATGATGGTTGGATTCTTTGATGATAGTGATGTTGTGATAGTTAGGGGATTTGATTTAATAGAGAGAAAGTTGGGACAATCAACTTCAACACATGGTGATTAAGTTTTTGCATGCATTTATGTGTATGATGATGTGCTGTTTTTTATGGATGTATATGAGGAAATGTATGAATATATGATGGGGCTTAAGATTAGTATTGGAGTTGGGATGGGAAGAACACAGAAACAACTGTTTCACCCAATGATCCCCTTTCTCTATATATTATTTTCTCATTGCTTTTGTTTTCATTTTTCTGGATAAAGATTGGGTTTTTTGTGTGTATCTTATGGAAAAAATCTCCCTGAGAAAGAACAATATATATGAGAGAGGGTGGGAAGGTGGGGTGGTATATTTTTTGGGTTTGTTGAGAATTTTGTGGGTTGTTGTTTCTTTGTGTTGTTAGTTGTGAATGCATATGTGTTGTGATAATGGGAAAGAAGGTGAAAAGAGTGGGGGAAAGAAGGTGAGAAGAGTGGGAGAAAGAGGTTGAGGGATATTGTGAGGGGTTTGAGATTGATGGATGATATGAGTAATTTGGGATACCTAAAAAATGTCCATTACGCTAGAGTTACAGTTCAGCAACGCGTATTTTAGATGTATAATAGTGTTTTCTATTTGACCGCAGTAGTATATTGTCATCCTTAACAACGCTTCTTAAAAGATGTTGCAGTGTTGTAAAACCCGGTTCGTGTCGGCCGGTTCAACCGGTGAACCAATCCCTATATCAGTACGATACTATAATTATATTGGTCATGTAATCATACCGGTCAAAACCGGCTAAAACCAGTCATACCGACCGGTTTTCAATTGAACTGTACCAGTCATACATTCCAATTTTTATTTAAAATTAAATTTTTAATGAAAATAAAAAAATGTGGGTTTTTTAATGTTTTTTGCCGATATGCGGTTTAATTGGTGAACCATCAGTTGAACCGCTATACCACTATACCAGTACCCTAACCTCTTTGATGACTGATACGGTATTAATAACACTATACTGTTGTATTGAATATATACCATAGCGTATCACACAAAAAACGATGTCATATAGTGCATAGATACTACAACGCGTCGTACACAAAGCGTTACCATATAGGTCTTACATAAACAACGCATTGTATAGGTATTATTAACAGCGCTTATTGTTGCACTGTTCTATTGCATATATATAATGCGTATTATCATAAAAATGTTGTTGTATGATTCATAAATATTCTCAAACACCACCTTAATACAACAACATAACACATACATATCGTTGTTGTATTAAGCATGTACAAGAATGTTGTCTATAAAAAGCATTGTTGTATTAATCCTTTACAACTGCGCATGTCAAGACTTTCACTAGAATTCGATGTTGATTTGTATAAATTAATACATGCATATACATTTATTAGCAACATATATATTCTCAACAACATAGACATTTTTACACTCTCAACAACACAAACACATTAATACAGGCTAGAAGTTTGTTTTATTAACATCAATACAACACAAACTACAAACAATGAATATCATGTCAATTATATTTTGACAGAGTACATAATTACAAATAAAAAAATTATGCAAATTACAAAGAAACAAAATTATACAAATTACAAACCATCAAAATAAAACTATAATTATACAAAGACTATTCACATATACTTTTTCCTTTTCTTTGATTGTTTTTGGCTTGTAAAATCATCATTGTTTAGAGAATCTTATTGATTCATCCAAAGCTCTTCATTATGATAATCTCTTGTATATAAATCACCATCTATAGTTGGTCCGCTCTGACGCGACTAATATGTCCTTAAAAAGGATCATCTTCATCAATATCTTCATATTCTTGGTCATCATTATTATTGACGATTATTATTTTCAGTTAAAATTACAATAGACCATTTCATATTAGTTGAGTCACTCACATAGAATACTTGTTGAGCTTGCGATGCTAGAATAAATGACTCATCTTTATATTCTGACCTATTAAGATCCACCTGCATGAACCCTAACTCATCAACCCAAAAGCCATTGTTGTTATCAACCCACATACAACAAAAAATCGGCATCCGAAACACTCTGTAATCCAATTCCCATATTTGTTCAATCACTCTAAAGTATGACATATTCACATATATTGGTTTCTATCTTTTGCACTTGACATGTGTAAAGTTCGAGCAACAATAGTCACACCACTATTTTGCATTTTACTTTTATCATCTTGTTTTTTCGTATAAAATGTGAACTCATTAATTAGGTAACTAATATAGGATAAGACATGAATACTTGGACCATTGGCTAACCATTTCAATCTTTCGAAAACTGAATGTGCATTTATATTCAACTCTTCATCAATGTGATTTTTTAGTCAATTTATGAAACACCGATTATGCTCTTTGGAAATGCAATTTTCATTCTTACTTGGGTAAGACTTCCTTAGCATCTCCTTGTGCATGTCAATATATGACTCAACCTCGTCGGCATTATGTGAAACATATAAGTGCGTTTGCTCCAATTCGGTTCTTGTTATATTCAAGATTTCATTCTCAGTAATACCTTCACCAAATGTTTTTTTGCATATCGTGGCTTTGGAGTGCCCATGAAATCACCATCGGTAAGGTATCTAGTACAAAAATCAAGAGTTTCTTCAACAACATATCGCTCGACAATACAATCCTCTGGTCTTGATCGATTTGTCTCATACCCTTTTAATGTCTTCATATAACACTCAAAGGGGTACATCCATCTCATATAGGAAGGGCCACATAGTTGTGTCTCTCGAACAAGATAAATGCTTAGATGAACCATTATGTCAAAAAAAAAGGTGGGAAATACATTTCAAGCTCACACAAAGTAAAAATAAATTGTCTTTGCAATGCAGATAATTTACCAGGGTCAATCACTTTGCTACAAATTGTCTTGAAGAAGCATAACCTAGTTATGGTTCCTCGAACATTTTTAGGTAGAATTGACCATATTCCAATAGGCAAGAAATGCTTCTTATGTATATGAGAATCATGAGACTTAAGACCTTTTAACTTGAGGTCTTTCATTGATACGAGGTTCTGAATGTTGGAAGAGTACCCCTCTGGAACTTTAACACCATGAAATTTTTTACAAAATTCCATTTTCTCCTTCCTCGATAAAGTATAAGCTGTTGGAGGTAGAAATGTATGTTTTCCCTTCATTTTCAGCCCCAATTCCTTTCTTATTCCCATACTAACCAAGTCCAACCTTGGATTCAAGCCGTCTTTGGTCTTACCACGGACATTGAGTAATGTACTAAAGAGACTTTCAAACACATTGTTTTTTCAATATGCATAACATCGAGGAAATGTCTTATATATAATGAACTCCAATATAAAAATTCAAAGAGGATTGACCTTTTCTTCTACCCATTTGTGACAATTTCTTTTACAAAAGGTTTACCATATTTACTATTCAAACCCTTTAGCTTTTGAAATAATTGGTCACCCGTCAATGGCAAAGGAGAACAACCTTCCTCATTGTTTCCATCAAATGTTTTTCTCCATCGTCTATAGTGATGATCTGAATACAAAAATCTATAATGGCCAAGGAAGACATTCTTCTCATAGTGTTCCAGCCTCATTGATTGAGTATTGTCATCACATACTGGACATGCAAAATATCCTTTTGTACTATATCCAAACAAATTACCATTGGCAGGGAAATCACTAATTGTGCTGAACAACAAAACCCTCAAGTTGAATCTTTCTTCCCTATACACATCATACACATTTATGTCCATCTCCCACGTTTCCTTCAAGTCTTTAATTAATGGAGCCAAATATATGTCTATGTCATTTCCTGGTTGTTTAGGTCCAAAAACTAACATATATAACATCACATATTTGCGCTTCATGCCTAGAGAAGAAGGTAGGTTGTATATTACCAACATCATTGGCCATGTACTGTGGGAGCAACTTTGAACACTATGTGGGTTAATTCCATCCGTTAACAATGTAAGGTGTAGATTTCTGGATTCTTGACCAAAACTAGGATAGTCATGATCAATTCTTCTCCATTGAGGAGAATATGCAGGATGCCAAAGTTTGTCATCTTTAATTCTTTCTTCATCATGTCATGTCAAATTCTTTGCATCTTTGGCTTTCTAAACATACGCTTGAATCTTGCTTTGATGGGAAAATACCATACAACGTTTTTGAGAATTGAGTCATCCTTCTTATATCGTGATGCATTACATTTAGGACAAAACTTTAATGAAGCATACTCTTTAAAAAATAAGATGCAATCATTTTCACAAGCATGTATCCTAGTGTAGTCCATGCTAATGGAACGTAACATTAGTTTTGCATCATAAGTTCGAGAAAGGAGCACATTATCTTCCGGCAACATCTCCTTTAGAAGTGCAAGCAAGTCGGTGAAACTCTTATCAGTCCATCCATTAACAGATTTCAACTTATACAACCTTGACACCACTACCAATCTAGTGAATTTAGTACAACCATCATATAATGGTATCTCAACATCACTTATCAGTTGCCGACACATCTCAAGACAATCCTAAAGATCTTCTTCGACAACATTTGCCATTTCCTCGAAATGATGGTCTTCATATGCATTTGTATAGTTGTCTTTCATATACATCTCATCATCACAATCCATAATGTCTCTCTTCTCACTATGTCTTGTCACCATGTCTTGTCCAACATGTGTAACTTTAATCAATACCATGAGACACGAAATGAACTTTTAACTCATTTAGAGTAATTCAGTTTGAGTAACAACATCTTAAGAAATGACATACAATTCTATTAGGATTTTCAACATCCTAAATTGCAAATCTAACAAATGATTTCACTCCTTCCTCATACTCCTTCATCAATCAATTGACACTAATCTATTTTCGATCCATTTTCTATTAACAAAAAAATATAACGAGCATAAATCCCTAAAGCTAAAGTTTGGAGTTAAGCACACCAAGCAGAGCAAATACATTATTATGTAATTAAAGTGAAAGAGGTCGGAAAATCCCTAACTCGATACAAGCTAAATGAGTGAAATCACTTTCACTCATTTATAAGGAAAATATTCATAACTCAATACAAACTAAATATAATGTAATTAAAAAGGTAAATCATTATAAGAAAAACTCACTTTCAATTTGGTGTTGAATGCGTGAAGAAGGATTTTTGAAATCGGTGAAGAAGGATTTTCGTGTTGAATGATATTCGAAATTTGGTGTTGAATGATTTTTGAGGTCGATTTTGAGAGTAAATGAGTTTTGCTGTTGAGTAAATGAGTGTTGGGATTGTTGAATGTGTGAGAGTGCGGGAACAATTTAATTTTTTAGGGTTTGATAGTATCTTCAACATTGCATAATGAAGATAAACTTGTCAATGATACCTAATAAACAACGCCGCCTACAAATAGCATTGTGGAAGAACTCCCTATTCAAATATAAAGAAAGTAAGTGTTCCACAATGCAACGTGAAGGAAACGCTGTGGAAGATACAATAATCATTTTACTAATAATTTTTTTAATGATATTCAAATTAATAATGATATTATGAAATTCGATTAATGATAATTAATTAAATATATAGAACACATAATAATAACAATAAATAACATTCAAACAATCTAAGAAATGAGAATCCATTAATCAATTAAGAAATGGGATAATTGATTAAGTGTAGAGGAAACAATTTTGTTGATTATATCGACATCGATTCTTCTAAAATACACCGTTGTATAACTAAAAGAAAATAATATGAGAGATAAGTATTCAACAACGCTTTTCTACGAATTCATTGTTGAATTCAACGTAATCAACAACGCATTATTAAAAAAGCGTTATTGTAAAGGTATAACAATAATGCATTCATAAAAAAACAATGTTGAAGATCAATATTCCTAATTCTACACAATTAAGTACACAATAGAAAATAACCTGAATACATACAAAAACAGAACATAACAACAAACTGAATGCATACGGAAACACCAAATCACAACTATATGAACACAATTGAATTTTAAGTGAATTTATATGTTGAACATTAATTACACTATAATGTTACATAAACATATATTACATACACCAAATCATATACATTATATTGAACATTAATTGAATTCCTAAGCTACAATCTGTGCAAAAATCCACCATACTTATTTGCCAACAAAACTAAGTACAAACTTTGACCAATGTTCTCTAATCTGGTTGACTTGTTCATCTGTATATGATTTGCAAACAAACTTCATTTCATTAGCTGACCATTGCTGAATGATCTCCTTCATGAATTTCAGCACAAAATAGCCGCAATATACCTCGTTTGTTTGGCAAGGGATCTACAATTAAAATGAAGTAAACATATAAGTATAACCTTAATTGAAATATGAATAAAGTACACATATAATTGTTTAAGATGATTTATGCTAATACCTTTATATGAGTCCACCTGATTTTGTATTGTGGTATCGTTTTTCTAGAACTATTAGAGCCTCTGTAAACTCTGACGACACTAAATAATAGATATTGTACTTAATTACTAAACAAGTAGGAAAGTGAAAGTATAACTAAAAGTTTAAATGAGTAGTTCACTTACCCAGAAAACAATTCTTTCATAGTGGAGTACTTGTTCGGATCACCTTGTGCCAATAAGTCAAAGTAGTATATTTCTTTATTGACCCGATTGACGACAACCAAAAGCCAATGTTGCCTAACAAAACATATGTAAATGGTTAGAAAATGTTAAGCACAACAAACATACTAAAGAAATAAATATAAAAGACAATTAAAAAATGTTCACATGATATTAAAAGATGCAAGAAATAAATCTGCAGCTTCTTTATGAATGAGGAGAGTATCTGCAATTCATTTTGTTTGTTCCACAATCTTATTTTTGTCACTCGACACCATAGCGGTAAGGTGCGGGTATATGAACATCACCATTATTCTTATTTACCGAAACAACATTTTCATACAAGTACCTAATATATAACACAAATGTTAGTTAATTATAACACACCAGCATGCAAAAGTGAGAAGTTACGAAAATATAATTTACCTCATATATATACATATCGCAGTTGCACCTATCCATTCATGTTTATATACATCCCGTACTTCATTGATGCTAACGTATTCATCAATATTATCCCTGAAGACTTCCTTAATAATTAATATAGTTAATATATCATCTCCCAACTTCTGTACTTGCTCAACTAGATGAGTATAGTAGTTGGTAGTCTTCTTGGAGCTCACATCTCCATAGATGGCATCGAGCTCACATCACTCGTAGATGGCTTAGTCTTTTGGTTGCTACCAGGGGTGGAATGTACATTTTCACGAAATATTAAATAAAAAACATATCAATTATAGATCAATACATATATAATATGAGTGAGCATAAGGTGAAAAATCATACCTTAGAAGGAATTACTTGTACAAGGTCTATTGGCTAAGCCACAAAAGTGCCTATAACCCCTCCAATTGTGAAGATATTCTCATTGAGAGGAATTGGCAGCAACACATCATCATCAATTGTAACATCAATCGAGACCTTCACATGATGACATGGAATACGTGCATTATGCAGCATAGCATCGATCGACATGTGCACTTTTCCAACACCCATTACTCGGCTAGTTGGGGTATCTAGGAAACGTTTACCAGAACTGATTCCTTGTATGTTAGTTAAAACATATAATTAGTTTACGACTATAAACTAAATGACAAATAAATTAAAATAAGTTAACTAAATTACCTCGAGAATGAGAATCAGAATGTTAATGTTGTAAGGTGCAGATGTGCAACTCTCGCTGATGGTTGAATGAATAATGCCAGCATCACTAGCTAGTCGTTGTCACTCAACTTCCTTCATCTTCATTGATTGCTCAAATTCGTTGAACCATTGAGTGACACCATCCAATTGATTTTGAACCTGACTCATTTGGGCTTTGGTTGCATGCTTTGTATGAGGTACAAATTTTCGTTGGCTAACCCCAAATCATGCACCTCGAATACGACTAGGGTAGAGAGGCAGTCCTAGTGTCTTATCAAGTATTATGCGACTATCCGACTGTGCCTCCATTTCTTTTAGGGCAACCTGAAAAATCAAGAAAAAATATAATGTTAATTAATCATATTTTGATAAATAAAGTGTGGAAATTAAGTATAATTAAAAAATGTCCACTTACAACACATCTTGCTGCTTCTTAAACTTGCTCATTGTCGATGACACCATCCTTGTTCTTACGGACATCCGCCCATAGAACATTGAGTTCTACTCCATGTGGAGTCATAAGTGTATTGTCTTTGTTGTCTAACTGCCAAAACACAACAATAATAATGTAATTAGATATACCTGGATATAAAACATAACCAATAATATACTTACAAGTTAACAATACTTACAATTTTTTCCTCGATTCCTCTATACCCCACTTGAGAAGCTTGGTATGGATACAAAGACTTAAATGCCCTCTTGCGGTTTTCATTTCTTAATTTCCGAAAAACAAACAACATTAACATCAACAATCATATATATGTATATACAAAAGCAAATATACAAAAGTCAATGCAAAGAATATGATTTTACCAAGAAAGACTCATCTTGTATGCGTAGGGTGACAAAAGTCTTCTAATCCTCTTCTTCAACAACATTTTCATATTTCTTCTGAGGTTTTAGGTTGACATTGCCATCAACATCTCTGATACATTTTCCAGCATCAGTTCGGAATTGTTGGGGAGCCTTGCCAACCGATTTAAGGATATAATCCTTATGATCCTCACCAACATCAAAAGTTGACTGAAATAAAAACATATAACATTATTTATATTGCATGCAAACACATATACAATAATTATATTGCATGCAAACAAATACATATACGTACGTTGCATGAAAACTCATATACGTACATTGCATGAAAACACAAAAACTGAAAAATAAACTTACTATTATTTCATTCCAAATATGGTCCTTCACGACATTCCCTACATCAGTCCATTTGTTGAATGTTAGTGGCACATGTTGCCTAATGATAACCCCAATGTAGCTTACCAATAAGTTGCCACACTTCGAGTTTAATGGTTGGCCTTTTGAGTTCCATTGAACTTCTATCTTCACATCCTTACTTCTTGCCTGAATAACAGTCTTCATGGAAGTCATTCCACATGAAGTTCGTTTTTGAGCAACAATTTGCTTGTCTTGTAGAGTCGATGTAACTTCATCACCATTGTGAGAACCATGATCGTCACTTTGGGAAATCATTTATGAAGTTTTTGAGGTTTATGAGAGTGTTAGGGTTTATGAGAGTATGAGGTTTCTTTTCAATTAAGTTTGAGAGTGTAGAGAGAACTAATTCTTCTTTTAGATATTTAAACCGTAGTAACAATTCAACATCACTTTTTGCATATAGCCCTATTAATAAGACCTCTTCCACATCGTATATTAACGGTAGCGTTATTGTATTGACCTCTTCAACATCGCTTCTTAAGGGTTGCGATGTTGTTGTGAATCCAACTGTTTACTACTCGTTTTTATGAACACATGACAATATCATCTCAACTATGCGCTGTTGAATAGAATCTAAATGACAGCGTTATCTTAATAATGGGCTGTTACTTTGAACTCATTTTCCAATTTAACAGCGTATTCATAATTATGCGCTGTTAAATTAACATTTTATATTATGAGTCAAAATACAACATGAAAATAAGTTAATTAACATGAAGTTGCCATGAAATAAATTACCATATTATTGTGTTTATTAATATGAAACTGCAAAAATATTAAACATTAAGTTTTATTAATTTGTTTTTTGTGTTTATTAAGTTTTGTTAATTTGTTTATCGTGTTTATTAATATGGAACTGCAAAAATATTAAAGAAAATAATCATTCAAATAAATAACAAAAGATAGAAATTAACATCCAAAATCATTGTTCTTCTTCATTCAAAGAGGCAAAATACATTATAATGAGCTAAATGATTTGGTAGATGATAATATAATGAACTAAATGATTTGATAGATTACAATGAACCGAATGAAGCAATTTAATGAACTAAATGATTTGGTAGATTACAATGAACTAAATAAGGAAAATTAATGAACCGAATGAGGAAAATCAATGAACTTAATGATTTACAAATTAATTCTTCATCTCACGCAAATCTTGTATAACAACCACTTTCCTTCTAAAATCTGGGTCCTTTTTCCAAATCAAAAGGTGTTAAAGACCTACTTCGCAATATTTCAATGAAGGAAGTTAATGAACTGATGAATGAAGCAAATTAATGAACTAAATGATTTGCACATTAAATCTTCATCTCATGCAAATCTTGTATAACAGTCACTTTCCCTCTGAAATATGAGTCATTTTTCCAAATCAAAAGATGTTAAAGACCTCATTGACATTATTCTGAAACAGAAGCAAAACTTTAACACTTCGAGTTGTTAAGTTCTACTGTTTGCCTTTTTTCTATTCCTTTTAACAAAACTTCCCATTTTCCTTTTGCCTTGTATTGCTATCTTTTTGGTTACTTTGTGTTTTCTTCCTCCTATCTTCATGAACGTACTCCTATAGAAACACATACTCTTACTGATGAAATCGAACATTGAGTGAACCATAATATTTATAGATGAGCAACCATTAATATTTCAACAAATGAAGAGACGCATAACTATAAACCATTAATATTTCAAGAGACGAAGAGACGCATAACTACTCAACCATTAATATTTCAACAACCAAAGAGACGCATAACCATTAACCATTAATATCTCTGACACTTAAAAAGTTGTATCAAATCAACATCGCATAATTAAGATTAACATTAACAACGATTCCTATCAAATATGCTTTCTACATTTTCAACAGTGCTTTCTTAATTATGCGATGTGGAATTGATTAACATTAACAACGATTCCTATCAAATATGTTGTTATACATAACTCACTCAAGTAGCGCTAACGTTACTGATGTTCAACAATGATGTTTCAACAATGCCTTGTTGAAGTTACTCACATTGACAACACTTGCTTTAGTATGCACTGTCGATGTTCTTCTGCCTCATTTTCAACATCGTCGTTCAAAACTGCGTTGTTGAATGACCGTTGTTAATTACGATATTAGGCGTAGTTGTCATTTTTGTTTGAAAAAGTATATTTTTGGAGAAAATTGGGTGTTCATATGGTCCTTAAAATTTTTCACGCGTACCAATTTGATCACTGAAAAAAATCCAAACTAGTACTTAAAGATTGTGAATATGAGTCGAAATAGTCTATGTAAGTCTGTAAGAGGTCATAAAAATACTAAAAAGGACTAATTTGAGTCACATTTAATATTTTTTAGGATAACTTTAGGTTTTTTAATTTCTCAGTAATGAAAATGATATACGCAGAAAATTTGTAGGATCAAAATACCTGTTTACTCTAATTTTTATAAGCAAATAATTTCATTAATTGAAGTGCAAGGGGTTCTTCATCCCATATACAAAGTTACATCACATGCCAACGAATTAGATACCTATTTGTATAGTAAACAGATAAACATAAAATTGGGGTTGTAACCCATTATGCACACTATTTTCTTTTTTCCACATCCATGCATCATGATATAATTTTAATGAGATCCACAATATCCTCCAAATCCAATTCGGCATTTTAGAAAACTACTTGGTTTCTACATAACAAAATTGACTATTCCAAACAGTTTTGAAGTTTTTCCTTGAAGCCAAACTTGAATGTAATAAGAAATGTGATTTACCATCCTTTGGAAGTATAGCCTGAACATCCAACCAATTATAGCATTGCTTACTGTTCGACTCGATTGTGACCAAGGAGTCTCAAACCAACCACTGGGGAGTTCCATTGTTACCAAGACATGAGAAGAGTTGAGAATCACAATTGAGAGACACCACTCCTTGAACCAAAATCTTAAGGCAATAATTCCATGAAATTTTCCATTTATAAACCCTTTCAATCTTCCCCTCATATCAAATGTGGACTTCATACTTGAATATACCCAAAACTTCCATTTCTATATTTTACAATGCAGCGGAAAAATAAGTGTTCTATTGTTACTTCCTCCAAGCATAAAGGCACACAAACCCTTATCAATCAATTTCTACCACAAATATCATAAGCATTTATCTTCATCATTCCTAATTAATCTAGAACTCAATATGAATGCCGTCAATTATCAAGAAAATGACACATTACTAGCTGGGGGATGAAAAATTGTTTCATTATATATGAAGAATGACTATGCCATTAGTAGAAGTATGATAAGGCCAAACCCAAGCACGAGATTAAAAATGTATATCAAAGGGGAAAAGGAAAGTTTGGTGAGAATAACAAACTTTCCACAAATACCCTTGGGTAGTTAAAGTTGTTAGGATATCTATAATTAGAAGGAAAAGCTTAGGGGAGTTAGTTAGTTAGAAAAATCAAAATCCGATTGTGGAATCAGAGGGAATAGGGTCGTGGGATCCTAATTGTTGTTCTTCTTCTTACTTGTAACTGTCAATTTCTTCTAATAATACACATTCTTATAACCGTGCCAAGAATCAAATTGATTCTAGTTTAGGGGTGTTCTATTCACTTTTATTATTCTTTCTTAATGGATACTAGTGTTTATCACTAGTATCAAAGCATCACTCTGGTGCCTATAGGGAAATAGCCACCCACTTTGTTGTTGTGTTCCTGACATGTGGTCTCTACAAGAAGTATGGCAAAGGACAATGATAGTTGGATGCAAGAATGAGAAAAAATGCGACAAGAGTGAGAATAAATGTGTCTAAGGTTGGAGTTGAATGAAGCACATACCAGGAAGACAAAGGAATTACTTGCTGCCATTGCAAACAAATTGGGGATGACACGAGATGAAAATTTCTTAGGAGAAGGTAGTGAGAATGATGACGAGATTGATAGCCACAAACCTAGCCAGTGTCATGATAGATGGAGGAAACTTGAGATTCTTATCTTCATGGATGATGATGCTTATGGATGGGTATGAAAATTGGGAAGGTATTTCACCCTAAGAGCCATTTTTTAGACTGAAAAGATGAGTGCCACCCTAATTGCTTTAGATGGAAGGACCCTCAGTTGGTACCAATGGTGGGAAGGTTGCAACCCCTCTCCCACATGGGAGAGCTTCAAGATTACAGGGTTGAGGCGTTTCAAACCTTCAATGGTACAGAACCCTCTTGAGTTGCTACTTTCACTAAGACAAGAGGGGAGTGTAGAGGCTTATTTGAAAGAGATTGAAAAGTATGCTAGAGCATTGTTGGAAATTAACCAAGACTTTGTTTGGGGGATATTCCTAAATGGGATGAACGAGGAAATAATGGTGGAAATGAGGTTGTATGAATTGGAGACCTTACCAAAGGTGATCCAAAAGGCTATTCTCATTGAACAGGAGAATGTTGTTGTGAGCAAGAGGACCAACTTGGGGCAAGGTCTACTGGGTCGATTCGTAGCAATTCTTATAGCAAGGTGGTAACCTTGGAGCCTTCTTCTGCTAATAAAAACAAGAGGGAGGGATCATCTATGAGGAGTGTGGCTGGAATGCCCAAAACCACTCAAGAGATTGATAGTTCTAAAACCGTGGAGGAGTATAGAAGGTTGACCAGTGATGAAATGAAGGAGAAAAGAGAAAAAAGTTTATATTTTAGGTGTGATGAACCATTCTCTAAGGATCATAGGTGTAAGAATAAGTAGTTGAGGATGCTTATCATGGCTGAAGAGGAAAAAGCTTAATGTAAGGGGGAAGTAGGGGCAGAAGTTGACAACTTCAACTCCCTACAATTTTCCTTGTATTCCATGGAAGGGCTCACATCCACGTAATCTTGGAAGATATGGGCTACCCTTGGTGATAGGTCATTGGTCATCATGATTCATTGTGGGGCTTCACACAATTTCATCTCAAAATACTTGGTGAACCATTTATAGCTGAAGGTGGAGGATACCAAAGCTTAAGTGGTTGAGGTGGGGGATGGCCACCACATTACTTGCAAGGGAAAAAGCCCACGACTCAAGCTATGAATGCAACAATTAGATGTAGTTCAAGACTTCTATCTTCTATTTTGCTTTGATATTGGTGGATGTGGTCTTGGGGTTAGAATGGCTAGCAAGCTTAGGAGAAGTAAGAGCTGATTTTGGGAGAACGGTCATGACCGTTAGGAAGGATGATTTAGTAATCACCATAATGGGAGATCTGATTTGACCAGGGTAGAACTTTATTTGGGGGGTTTTATGAAAGTGATGTTGGAGGAGGGAAAGGGACTACTATTTTAGTGTAACATCCACATTGAGTCTGAACCAAGAAGGGGAGTCCCAACAGAACTCGAGGGATTTCTACAACAGTATCAGGAGGTATTCCAAGACCCTCAGGGAATTCCTCCCTCTAGGAACCATGACCATGCCATACACTTGAAGGAAGTGTTAATATAATATGCAACTAAAAGGGGAAGTGAATTAGTTGTTGGGAGAGATGGCTGATTTTTCTGCTTAGATATCATAGTATTTGTGCAATAGAATATTGATGCAGAAATCAACCAAGTTAAAGACCAAAAGAAAGTACACAAAGAGGGTATAAGAAGAGTACATGTAGAATTTTTATATTGGTTGACCTTCTTGTCCACCGAAGGTTACATTTGGTACTCTTGCCACACAATAGATTTTCTCACTAGATAATTTGAGTTCCAATTACAAATTCTCTCCTTGAGACCCTTGTACCTTACACACTCACAACTATCTACCCTTGGAAAACAACCTTTCCAAGTGAACTCTTTTTCCCTTCTCACCACACCCTTGTGATGAAAAGTTAACAATAAGATAAAGAATATATCAATGGCATGATTGCTTTTACAAGTATTTGACAATTGCTATAACTTGCAATCATTTTTGCTCACTATACACTTAGTAAACAATGCTCTTATATGTTTGAAACTTTAGAGTTTAGCACTTAAATCAAATTCAGAAAAATCTGAAGCTTTAGAATTAAAGTCGCAAAAGAGTGCATAAATTATTTTATTATATGAAAATTTTGTGTATCACTTGTATATTGAATTGAATGTTTCAATGCCTTTAAATAGGCTTCCAGCCAGTTAATGTAACCTTCCATGAAAAGAATACGCGATTGGAATGAAACTCATTCACTTTGGATGAAAGTTGTTCATTTAAATTTGAAAATCTGGTTTCCAACAGTTATGTGTAATCGTCACCATTGTGTAATTGATTGCCAAAAGTTTATGTAAAAAGTGGTAATCAATTAATAGAAGGCGTTAATCGGTTACTCATTGTCAATTATGCTTTGTAATTGTTTTCTTAGTCAGGTAACTTGTTACATAGTTCCTATAACCCATTACCAACTGCCACACAGTTCGGGCAACGTATTACCGAGATTTAATAACCTATTTCTCAAGTCAAGTAACTCATTACTTAGCATTTTTGACATTGTATCAAGACTTATCCAATTCTTTTAAAAATAGTTTTGATTTCTTTGAGCATTGCTACTAAATATAAATTAAGCGTAAGGATAGAAGTACCTATTGAAGACTTAATCTACAATTTTCTTGAAGTTTGAATCTTCTATGTCTTCATACTCTTCTTCATTTTTCTTCTTTTTGTGATCTTAGTGTCTTCATCTAAACTATGTCAAGGTCAGGAGCAAGATCTTCTTTACAATCTCCCCCCTTTGATAATGACAAAGCAACATCTCTTTAAATTTGAGATTTGAATTTTTCTGAGATTCAACATACTTTATATGATATGACTTGTTTGATTTTGAGTATGCTCCTCCTATCTTGTATGTTCCCCTTTGTTTTATTGTATATGCCTGAATATTTTGACAGAAAAATACACACAGACTCCAATTTTTCTCTCCTTTTTGACTTCATCAAAAAGAAGAAAAAGCTAAGTTTCTATCACAATATATATATATATATATATATATATATAAAAGGAACAAAATATATAGTTTGACTTATTGAAAAGCCATGGTTAGAAATTATTTTTAAAGCAGTAGTATGAATTTGTGAATAATATCAAATGCTAGAATATAATGGAATAAACATGACATAACATAACATTCATTCAAATAGTTAAACGTAGTTCATACATGACAAAAGGTTAAGATAGAAATTAATATCCATAAACCAACAGTTTTAAAAACAACAACAATAAAAAACTAAGCAAAATCTTAGACCATCTATGTAATCCAATTTGTTTGACAAATGTTGAAGCTCTTCTTGGACTTGGTGGTTCACAATATCAAGAACATGCATCAAAGTCCATCCTGGTAGTGATGTAGCCTCGAAGGAAGACAATTGGCCCATGAGCATCTGATTGGAAGGAGTAGAGTTAGAGGAGGAAGATTCAGCACAAAATGATGTCAGTGGTATCTCGAAAGAATCACATCTTATGGATCACATCCACATCAAATTTTTTATCCCGAGCATCGAGTGTGATCTTAGACTCACCAGCAAATGATACGCTAAAATACTCAAGCATAGCAGTCACGAGAATAGCATAAGACAAGGGTCCAAAATCTCCTCTAAAGACCCACATTTGTTTCATTATCATTAATGTCCAATTAATTGGCACATTATATTTAATAGTGTACATCAATTATAGTTCCATATCATTTAATTGTGAATGATATGAAATTTTTGGAACCACGATGTAACTCAAAAAGTAATGAAGCAAATGGTCCTCTAGGTTTAAATTTCAAGCAAGTAAAATGTTTTGGTTTCTAACAGATTCACTGACAGACCTTTGCTTACGCAGTTTAATTGCCCTTTTTGAATATCTACACATAGAGTAGTAATTCATCTAATTATACCCTTCTAAGTCACATTGAATGCATGATTCTACTCTCGTCCCTATGTGCGGCATATTACCACAAATAGAACTTAAAGTTCTGAATTCAAGGGCAATTTCTTTGCCTTTGACAAAAGAGAAGTTTGTCTTCTTGTTGAAATTTAAATTGTAGTAAAATACCCTTCCAAGTTCAGTATAATAGGAATAATGCATTTCACAAAACTCAAAGATTCTTTGTTGCTGAAACAGGATAGAGAAAATGAAATCATTATTCTCAAAAGAACTTAACATACCATACTTAGGAGTAAAAATAGGTCTTTGCATAAAATGATCCTTGAAGGTTTTGCGTTGTTGCTCGTTAGCCAAAAGACGCGCCAAATCCAATGTGTTGACTTTATCAGAGGTTTGTTGCCTTCCTTGAGTCACATTGGTGTGTTGTAACTTGGTTCTGAAGGATGAAGCGAAGTTGAGTTTTTGAAAAACTAGGTTTTGAATGTTTGGAGATTTGGGAGTTTTTGATTTTGACCTCTAAACACGAAAATTATGGTTGGAACGTGTTTAGAATTGAAAATTTAGTATGAATCAACTAAAAATCACTCAAAACGGTTGAAAAATGTGGTTTTTCGAGGTTAGGGGGTTACCACATTTGAGAGTGAAAATGGAGAAGATGAAGTTTGAAAAACCTTAGATTTTGCCTTAAGTAGCATAGAGTGTAATCAATTACCATGATTGAGCAATCGATTGCTCAAACCTACTTTCCAGGCAATTAATTGATTAATTGAAGGTGTAATCGATTACATTGATCATTTTTAAATATTTAGGCTATCTAATGCATTGTAATCGATTAGTCTATTGTAATAATGATTACACACCTCAAAATAGTAAAATTTAAGCAGTTTAAAGCACATAGAAGCACAAGTAGGCATGAGATACATATAATGAAGCACAAAAAATATATATAAACATGTTTAGGATAAATATGCTTCATCAAGAATGTCTAAATTCTCGTCTAATTTTATAAAAAGGTTCTTTAGCTAAAAGTTTAGTAAAAATATCTAGTAATTGGTCATGTGTATCAACAAATACCAAGAGAACATCTTTCTTTTGGACATGGTCCCTAAGGAAGTGATGCTTTATATCAATATGTTTGGTTCGGGAATGCATAATCAGAGTACTTGTAAGGTTTATAGCACTAATGTTATCACATATTAAGGGAATGCATCCTAAGTCTAATCCATAATCTCGCAATTGTTGCTTGAGCCACAACACTTGGGCACAACAACTTTCTACTGCTATGTTTTCTGCCTCAACAACACTTAGAGCAACACATACTTGCTTTTTACAAGACCATGAGACTAGAGCATTTCCGAGAATGTGACAAGTACAACTTGTACTTTTCCTCTCAATTATGCATCCAACAAATACTGAATCTGAATATCTCATCAAGTCACATAGACTTCCTTTTGGATACCATAGTCCTACATCAAGTGTGCCTTTAGATATTGTAATATCCTTTTTACGGAAGTAAGATCTAACTCTTTGGGCTTTGATTGATAATATGCACAAAGACATACACTAAACATAATATCAGCTCTACTTGTAGTAAGATAGAAGGGAACCAATCATACCTTGATACTTGGAGATATCTATACATTTTCCAGTCTCATCAATATCAATGTATGTTCCAAAACCCATAGGAGTGGCGATAGGTTTACATTCATCCATTTCAAAGCGTTTCAATAGATTCCTGCAATATTTAGATTGAGAAAGTAGTTCAACTTTCCCATCATGGACATCTCAAACTCTCCTTGCATCATTTTACCAAGCTCACTACACAAAATATCATTAGTAGAACCGAAAATGATATCATCAATATAGATTTGAACAAGTAGATTATTATGATCTATTTTCTTAATGAATAATGTAGTGTCGACCTTTACTTTAGTAAATCCTTTATCAATTAAAATGCTTGTTAGATGGCCATATCAATGCCTTAGATTTAAAGACAATAAAAAGGTTACATATACCAAGGATTTTTGTTTTGATGTTCTCTACATAGGTAACAAGGCCTTCGTTTCTTGAAGTTTATCATTGGATAATTTTGAGTCTCCTCGCGTTATGTGCCTTGAACAGTCGTTGTCATGATCTCATATTTTTTATGGCTTTCAAGCACTCCTACAAAACAAATTAAGAAAAAATTCTAGGTAGCCAATGTATTTGGGTCCTACGGGGTTAGCATTTTTCTCATATGACAAGTATTAGGTGTGTGACCAATTATATTACAGTAAGAACAAGTAGGTAGATATTTTCTTGCCCAAGATTTTATTTTAAAAATAAGATTAGTATGGACGCTTTCATTATGAAACATTATAGTGCTTTTCACGATTGTTTTTCCTAAGATATTCTCATTTTTAGCCATATGACTATTTGCATAGCCAAGACCTCTACGGTCTGTTGAATTCTTTGGACTTTTATGATCTTGTGTAAATTGTGACTGCTTTTCTTGAGTTTATTAAGTTCAAGAGCAACACATTTTGACATGAGGAAGAAGTAAAATTTTCAATATCTTTCTTTAGAACTTTGTTATGGCTTTCCAAAATAGAAATTTAATTTTTCTGTTTTAGGAAAAGTTTGGAAACCTTAACATATTCTTGATGTAAATCATTGAAAGCATTTTGTAACTCATCATATGAAAAAATATCATTTGGTTTAGATTTACTAACCTCATAATCATCATTTGACTAGAGTGAAGCCATTAAGGAAATATGTGAGTGCTCCTTAATTTTTATATTTGAACCAGTGTCATTGTCTTCTAATATAACATTTGTTTTTCTGCGCTTCTTGTCCTTCTTTCTTTTGAGAGTATTGTAAACACTAATTTTTCTCCGGTACATAAAAAGTGCAACAAAATTTTTTTCAAAATAATTACTTTCTCAAAAAAATTAATTAAACAAGTGAGTTTCTGAGAATAAATTAATAAATATGTCCTAGAAACTGACATTTTTTTGTCAAAATAATTTTAATCAAACTCAAAACAAAATAAAATCAAAGTGGAATTGGACTTCTAGAAGCCCATATAATTTTCTCACAAAAAATAAATTATTAATAAAGAGATTTATTTACTTTTTATTTTAGTTTTTCGAAATTATAATTTTAAAAAATAAAAGATAGTTAAAACTATTTTTTATTAATTTTTACGACTGATTTCGATTTTAAATAATTAAAATGAGATATTTCAAGTATCCTATTTGAATTTCAAATAAACAATAAAATGACTTTATTTTAGTTTTTTTTCCGGAATTATAATTTTAAATAATTAAAATATATTAAAAAATAATTAAAATATATTCGAAAATATCTTTTATTATGTTTTTGATTTATTTCAAATTATAAAAATAAATAATAAAAGTCAATGCGAATATTCTTTGGATTATGCCCTTGGTTTATTAAAAATAAAAATAATAATAAAAAATACCAAGTCAAATCTGACTTAGTGGGAGGTTTAACATCCCTCAAAAAAAGGGATGCACATATGTTGTCCCACACTTTGTGTCATTCTATATCCCATGAGCATGTGATTGGTCAGAAAAAATATTTTTAAGTTAAAATTTAATTATTAAATATTTTTCTAACCAATCATAAGCCCATGGTACATGGCGTGACACAAAATGTGGGACAGCAGATGTGCTCCCCAAAAAAAGGTTAGGTTTATCCAATAATTTTTTTTCTATAAATAGGCTAGTTTAGAAAGCATTTAGGCGTTCCAAAAAAAGAAAACTAGAAAAAGGTAGAGAGAGAAAAGTGAAGCTATAGGAATAAGGGTTCGGTGTGGTCGATTTAATTCCTGCAACCGTGTAATCCTTTCTCTGGCCATTCAGGAAGACACGTGTGGCGTCTTCATTCAGAGTAAACATTAACTCCCCGCTAGATCAGATCATGACGTTGCATCAGGTAGGTGTATCACTCCACATATAGGTGCGACCACAAGGGATCCATGTTCCCCATTCTAGCATGGGATCGTGCGAAGTCATGTGTATTTCAATTCTGTACACCCTCTTCTTCTTCCAATTAGACGTCGAATTGTGGACGAGTGCACCCTAAATGCGTGAACATGAGTGTAGCGAATCGAAGCCTCTCTCCCAGTGTTCAATTCTGTGTGACTGAGTGTATGGTACTCCTATTGTGCCAGCGAACTAGAGACGATCATGTGTCTCATTCCTTCCAACTAAAGCTTTCAGGCCAATGGTGGTGTGACATGTCAGTGGCTACTTGCTCCCTCCTGTACAAGATTAGCACTCACCCATGTTTAATTCCCTTCTTTATTTCTTCTTTAATGCAATTTTATTTTTGTTAAAATAATAATAACCTTATTTATTCAATATATAATAATTTTTTTTGCAATAATGGACAAAAAAGTATTAAATAAAATTTCTATTTTGAAAAATAAAAAATTATTTTCATGCGTATATAATAATAATAATAATAAAGAAGGATAAAAGTTCATTTAATATAGTTAGAAAATCAAAAAATGTCCTTCTTTTTAAATTAAGTAAATTCTTTTCTATGTCATAAATAAAATGTCAGCATCTTTTTAAAAAAATAAAAATATTTTTTAACAAAAACTATTTGATTCAAAAAAATGCTTTCACACAACATTTTTAGTCTTAAAATTTTTTTACAACTTTTTGGGGATTATCAAAGGATAGAGGCACGACGTGGTAACATTTCTTGTCCTCATACCATCCGCGAATGGTCGCGTTACGAGCTTCTTTTCACTCGATTAATTCATATTTTCAAACCTCTTTGAAATAAGATGTGATGCGGATATTAGTTTTTTTTGCTTCACCATTTTTAAGGAGATAATTATTTTTCCAATAAACCATTTTAAAACCTAGAACTACGTAGTCTTGATTTCTTAAAGCATTTAGGGATACATGGGAGCAAGATCTAATCTTGTGAGACACAAAAATAAAAAATAATAATTTTGGTTTATACAATTAGATTTTAAGTAAGTTACGGGTATTTAGATCATGCAATAACAAGGGTATCATTTAATTACGGGCAGACGATGTGCTAATACCTTCCCCGATCCGTAATCGACTCCCGAACCTGGATATCAAAATTCATTTGGGCTAAAAGATGTTTTCTTCATTTTTGACCAAAGAATGTAGTGGCGACTCTATGAGGTCGTGTAGCCAAAAATCGGTGTGCGATAAGTATTTTTCTTTTGTAATGATGGACATTTGCATCTTGACACTCTAAAGAATGTTTTTCTCCTAACGCCCATATCAAAATGTTTTTGGCTTTAAGGTCATATCGAACTCTATTTTTATCTTCAATGGTTTATGAATATTTTGGTTTTGGTTGTTTAACCTCATTCACAGTTGTGTGTAGTATGAATGGACCTTCATCTTGAATCCCATATATCTAAGTCTATGGATTCAATGAAGATTCTCATTCTGGTTTTCTAGAATGAATAATGTTCTCCAATAAATATTGGAGGTCTATTAATATTGGAACCTTCTCCTAGAAAAGAATTAGAGGCCATCAAAAGTGTAGGATCTTTGGGAGTAACTTACCCAAAATAAATTTTGGAACCAATTGTGAGTATAAGATGGCAACTAAGAGGGGGTGAGTTAGTTGTTGGGAGAAATGCACATTTTTATGCTTAGATATCAAAGTATTAGTGCAGCGGAATGTTGATGTAGAAATCGACCAAGTTAAAGACCAAAAGTAAGTACAAAAAGAGAGTAGAAGAAGAAGAGTACACATAGAATTTTTATATTAGTTCACATTCTTGTCCACTGAAGGTTACATCCAGTACTCTTGTCACATAGAGATTTTCACTAGATAATTTGAGTTGCAATTAAAAATTCTCTTTCCTGAGACCCTTGTAACTTACACACTCATAACTATCTACCGTAGGAAAAGAACATTTCCAAGTGAACTCTTTTCCCTTTCTCACCATACCCTTGTGATGAAAAGATAACAACAAGATGAAGAATATATCAATAACATGATTGATTTTACAAGTATTAGACAATTGCTATAACTTGCAATCCTTTTTTTATCTCGATACACTTAGTAAACAATGCTCTTATATGTTTGAAACTTTAGAGTTTAGCACTTAAAGCAACTTCAGAAAAATCTGAAAGTTTAGAATGAATGTTGCAAAAGAGTGCAAAAATTATTTTACTAAAATATGAAAATTTTGTGTATCACTTGTATATTGAATTGACTGTCTCAATGCCTTTAAATAGACTTCCAATCAGCCAAATTAACTTTCCATGAAGAGGAGACATGATTGAAATGAAACACATTCACTTTAGATGAAATTTGTTCATTTAAATTTGAAAATATGGTTTTCAACAACCATGGATAATCGAATGTCATGATAGTGTAATCGATTGCCAAAAGTTTTTGTCCAAAGTGGTAATAGATTAATAAAAAGCATTGCTACTAAACATAAATTGAGTGTAGAGATAGAAGTACATATTGAGGACTTAATTTATAATTTTCTTGAAGCTTGAATCTTCTATGTCTTCATAGTCTTCCTCCTTTTCTTCTTTTTGTGATCTTGGTGTCTTCATCAAAACTGTGTCAAGGTTATGAGCAAGATCTTTTTCATAGGAAGGTGTTGAGATGCCCAATTTCAAGCCTTACAGATGCCCATATTATCAATTATCTAAGGTAGAGAGACTGGTGGCTGAGATATTGGAAGCTGGGGTGATTAGGCCTAGCATAAGTCCATATTCTAGCCCCGTCATCTGGGTGAAAAAGAAGGATGGAGGGTGGAGATTTTATGTGGACTACAAGGCTCTCAACAAGATTACAATTCCCAACAAGTTCCTCATTCCACTTATTGAAGAGTTATTGGATGAGTTAGGAGGGGAAATGGTGTTCTCTAAGCTTGATATGAAGTCAAGATATCATCATATAAGGATGAAGCCAAAAGATGTGGGAAAGACAAATTTTAGAACTCGTGAGGGCCATTATCAATTCCTAGTTTTGCCATTTGGATTGACTAATGCACCCTCCACTTTTCAGTCTCTCATGAATGAGATCTTAAAACCCTACTCGAGAAAGTTTACATTGGTGTTTTTTGATGACATATTGGTGTATAGCCTTGATCTAGTTTCTCATAGCCATCATCTGGGAACAATGTTGGCCTTATTTGGTAAGGATTCTCTAAGAGCTAATCTGGAGAACTGTAGTTTTGGTGAGACTAGCATTGAGTATCTACGACACATTATTTCAAAAGGAGGAGTATTTGCTGATAACTCTATGGTGGAAGATATGAAGTCCTGGCCTCAACCCACCAACATTAAAAGTTGAAGATGATTTTTGGGGCTCACTAGGTACTATAGGAGGTTTGTTAAAAACTATGGGAAGTTAGCCAAACTCTTCATTGATTTGCTCAGAAATGATGCCTTTAATTGGTATAAAGAAGCCACCTCTACCTTTGATAAATTGAAAGGTTGTTATGAGTTATTTACCTATGCTTGTTGTTCCTGATTTCAAAAAGAAGTTTGTGGTGGAGACTGATGCTTCCAGCAAGGGTTTAAGGGCTATTTTGATGCAGAATGGGAGACCTCTAGCATTCTGGAGCAACGGATTATCCTTAAAGGACAAACAAAAATTAGTCTATGAGAGGGAGTTTGATGTGAACCAAGATGGGGTGACCCAACTTTCATTGGGTAAGTCCTTGAAATGCCTTAAGATGACTAGAAGCCAAAAATCTGACTTTGGCCAAGAAGTTATCCAAGCCAAGCAGGCACCAGACCAGACCAAGTTTATGACTAAGCTGACCAGGAGCAGGGCCATATGGTCTGGACAGATGCACCAGGATGTTGGGTAGATGCACCAGGATGATGGACAGGAGCACCAGGGCACTGAGCCTATGCACCAGAGCATTGGGCATGGGACAAATCCTGACCGAGGCACTAAGCCAAGTCTGATCGAGGCACAGGAACCAGACCTAATCAATGCGTTGGGCACAAGACCAGGTTTGACCGAGATAGGACGCACCAGGCTGGGCGTGGGCGTGACACACAGGCCAGCTGGGCGTGGCCAAGCACTGAGCCAGGCGCTGGGTGCACAATCTGGCCAGCTGGGCGTGGCAACTTTGGCCCAACCATAAGTTGGCCAATTTTGGTCCAATGAGTCACGTGGGACCCATGAGCAATTTGGCACACCATTTCCACGTGGGATTTGATTATCTTCAGCATATTTTGATTATTTATTTTCAATAATTTGCCTTATAATTCATGAATAAATAAAATGCCATTAAAATGTGACCAACATAATTAAATGATGGAGGAAATGTGGTTGTTTGTATGTGGGCTAGCCGTTGGGAGCCTTGTCCACCCATGCAGTTGAAAGACATTTGGGAAAGTCTCTATGTTTGGGAATCTGATGCAAGTGAAGACCATGAGCTAGTCGTATGTTCATTTAGCACACTTCTTGACCATGAAGAATCAAGAATCCTATGTTTACATTTATGCTAACCGTGAAGACCAATTGAAGATAGGAATCCATATTGATCAACATTCAATTATGGCCATTGAGACTTTATGAGGGCATTATGACATGTTTTCAACCATATGCTCAAAGAAATTACTCTCAAGGCCGTGAACTTCAATGGTGAATAGAACCCAAGGTTTCTAGCCTTCAATGACCTAAGAAACCATGGACAATATGAAGAATTACTCAAAATGGATCCTATGATAAAGCCAACATTTATGTTAGCCATAAGAGCCTTAATGGAGGAATTATTTCATGGTTAACTCATATGATTCAATGCTTAGCCGTGGAATCAATATGGTATCAATGCAAGAAAGGAATCCAATGTGTCCAAGACTTCACTACCATCATGCACCCGTGCAACAATAGAAGAAGGGAATCCAAGGCTCGTCAAAACTCATTCAAACCGTGGAGCACAAGGAAGAACTACAAATGGCACCTTATGTTACTCATCATTTGTCTTTAAATGTAATAATGTAGGCTAACTAAACATGTGAGGAATATAGTCCATAGCCATGGTTGTGAAACACATGTATAAGGCCTTGTTAGTGTGTAGGTTCTTATTCAATAAGCATCCTATGTTGGATTGCCATAAAGTAGTGCTTTTGGAGTCTTAATTAGGCAAGTTATTAGGCTTTATTTCCATTGTAATTTCGGGGAGGCAAAGCAAGCCAAACCACTATATATATGCGTGTGGAACTATGTAATAAACACATTAAGTTGAAAATTGAATTGGAATTGTTTTTCTCTTTAGTTGAGCATAGGCTCCTAAAACCATTCTTGGCGGAACCAAGAATTATCAATCTTATCAAGGATCCTTCCTTGTGGCGATTATCACTTAGCTTATCAAACAACTGAATTTTTTGTGGCGCCATCCCCTTTCAATCTTCTCCATTTCTTTTATCCTATCAAATACATCTCTACTGCCCAAATAAAATTGGCCTAAACAACATTTGGCTCGGCCAAAATCAATTCTGACCCAGCCAGACTCGGCCAAAACCAATTATGGCCGAGCCGGACTCTGCCAGACCAAGCCAGACTTAGCCAGGATCACACAGACTCGATCAGAGTCAGCAGACCAGGCTAGAGTCAGCTAGGTTCGGTCATAATCAGAAGATCATGCCAGGATCAGCCAGACTTAGCCAGCTAGGGCCAGAAACACCTAGGCACGGTCAGAACAGCCAGTCTAGGCCAGGACTGAATCCTGACTCGGCCAAACAGCACCAGCCCAAAAATTGGCTCGGTCCAAGAGCAATTTGTCTAGGCTAGCTTTTGTCTACAATTTGTCTCGACCAAAATAAAGCTAGCCTAGGTCATGGTTCAAGCCATCTCGGCCAAAGGTGATACACCATCCAAGAACGATTGCAACGATGAGCCTTTTACCCAAGAGGTTCACATCAGAGTTGATGTCATTGGTACAAGTTATTCATAAGTGGAGGCACTACCTCATGGGAAGGCATTTCATCATCAAAACTGACAAGAGAAGCCTAAAGTTTCTAACTGATCAAAGGTTGTTTTCATATGAGCAATTCAAGTGGGCAGTGAAATTAGTGGGTATGGATTTTGAGATCCAATACAAGCCAGGTAGTGAGAATTCTGTAGCCGATGCTCTTTCCAAGAAGCTTAAGTAATATGCTATTTTTATGGTGAGTAATTAAGAAGTAGATACTTGGATTCAAGAACTACAACTAGACCCTAAATGGAAGAAAGTCATGCAGGATTTGGTTGTCTCACCAAGGTTTTGAGTTTAAGAAGAGGTGTTGTACTACAAGGATAGGTTGTTCTTGTCTCAAACTTCCAACATGATTCTTATTATCCTATCTGAATGCTATGAAACTCATGTAGAGGGTCATTCAGGATATTTCAGGACCTATAATAAAATTGTTAGCGTTTTATTTTGGGAGGGCATGAGGTCAGATATCAAGGCTATTGTAGAAAATTGTGACATTTGTCAGAGGACTCCCAAGGGTAAATAGGAAGGACACTATCTATATAGTGGTGGATAGACTCTCAAAATATGCATATTTCTTTGCCTTAGGATATCGGTATTCAATAAAGGATGTGGTTGGTGTGTTCTTAAAGGAGGTTGTCAAATTGCACGAATTCCCCACTTCTACATTTTCTAATAGAGATCCTCTATTTTTGAGCCATTTTTGGAAGGAGTTGTTTAAAATGGCTAAAACTCAATTGAAGTTAAGTAAATCCTACCATCTATTGACAGATGGACAGACTGAGGTGGCTAACAAGTGATTGGAATCTTACCTCATATGTTTTGTCAGACCTAAACCTAGACAATGGCTAGAATAGTTATATTGGGCATAGTTTTGGTTCAATTCTAACTATAACACTTAGGCTGGGATGACTCCTTTGAGCCTTATATGGCTGGAACCCCGTGTGTTGTTAAAATTTGGGACTATATCCTCTAAGGTGGAAGAGGTGAACAAACTGTTTGCATAGAGAGATGACATTTTGGAAGAGTTCAAGGACAATTTGGCTAAGGCACAAAATATGATGAAGCAATATGCTGATAAACACAAGATGCCAGTGGAGATTGAAGTAGGTGATCGGTGATTCCTCAAATTTCAGTCATACAAGTTGAAATCCTTGGCTACCAGAACATATGCTATGTTGGCTCCAAGATATTATGGTCTGTACCAAGTAACTAAGAGGGTGGGATATGTGGCTTATCAATTGGAGTTGCCTGCTCATGCTCAAATTTGTCTATTCTTTCATGTATCCATACTGAAGAAAGTTGTCAAGCCCCATCAACAACCTCAACCTCTACCACCTATGTTGAATGAGGAGTTGGAATTCGAAGTGATACTTAAGAATACCACTAACAGTAGGGAGGATGGTCATTGTAATGTGGAAGTATTGCTTAAATGGCAGAAACTTCGTGATCATGACTACACTTGGGAGTTGGCAACCACCTTACAAAACATATTTCCTAACTTTCAACTTGAGGGCAAATTAAAAAATTTATGGGATTAAAATTGTACATCAAATGGAAAAAGGAAAGTTTGGTTAGAATAACAAACTTTCCACAAATACCCTTGGGTAGTTAAAGTTGTTAGGATGTCTATAATTAGAAGGAAAAGCTTAGGGGAGTTAGATAGTTAGAGAAATCAAAATCTGATTATGGAATTAGAAGGAATAGGATCATGGGATCCTAATTGTTTTTCTTCTTCTTCTTACTTGTAATTGCCAATTTCTTCTAACAATACACTTTCTTAGAACCATGCCAAGAATCAAATTGATTACGGTTTAGGGATATTTCCTTCACTTCTACTATTCTTTCTTAGTAGATACTAGTGTTTATCAAAGTATCCAAAGCTACTCATTATAATTAGTTTGTGGGCATATGCATTAGTATAAATAGAATGTTCATTTTTTGTAACAAGCAAGTAAGCAAGTAAATAAAACAATATGTAATAATATAGAGTGGTGAGTGAGCACTTGTATAGTATAGAGAGTACGAGAAGTGGTCTCATTTTTCCTGATTTAATGGGTTGTAATAAAGTTTCTCGCCTTAGTGAAACTTAGTTTTCCAGTATTAGAGCAGGCTATTCGATGCCTGCTAATTCGAGTTTTCATGTATGATCAGAGATGGTGATATATGGAGATCCTATAAGTGTGTAGTTTAGGAGCATGATATTTGATTGGTCTAGGATCAAGTTATATTTGTTGATTGTTTGTCGGGTGCTGACTAGTTGTGAAGGCGAATCTCACATATTCGTTGATCATTATGGAGAAACTCAAATTGCAATAATTATGACACATGGAGTTCTTGAATGAAGTTCTATTTTCTCAAGCAAGTTCTTTGAAGCATTGTTGGTGGCACAAATACAACTATACAAACAAAGAAGGATGAGAAAAGAAATATGGGATACTTTAGCGACATTATTCGCTAGGAAGAGTAATAGCGTAGTTGTTTGAAATGAATTGATGTCTCTCAAACAAAGAAAGATGACGGTAAGTGAGTAGTTTACGAAAATGAATTCTATTTGCAATGAAATTGCAAAGTTAGATCCACAATTGCCAAAGCAAGGAAGTAGAGAATCATTATTTTTGGATTAAATCCAAATATATAATTGTATCATTATTACCATGCAAGAATGGGCCAATGAATCTATCTTCAAAGAGTTGGAGAATATCATGAGGAAGATAAAACACTTTAGCAAAATGGGGGCAACAATGCACTTGCAAAGTTCAACAACACAAAAGAGGTGAAAGATCGAGGAGAGGATAAGATTGGCAGAAAAACCAACATGGAGGAGGTCCATAACTAGGGGAGCTAGACAACCCCATTACAGAGATGAGACTGAAGGATATAAGCAACATCGAAAGAATGACCAGTGCTAGTAGAAGAAATGATTAGTTTGCCAAAGACTATTAGTTTATAAAAAAATTAAAATTATGATAGTTAGATTTTTATTTTCCCCGTATATTATAATATTGTAATGGTAATGAACCCTCCGATCAAAATTACTCTAGAAACATGGTTGGAATTTGTAAATTAAAAATGAAAGTAATTAATAAATATTTTCATTAATTAAAAATTTAATAATATTTTAATTATTGTAATTTTCGTTTACTAAATTAGATGTTCTAGCAAGGGAGACAATATCACTTTTGAGGATTGACCAAACATATAATAGGGATATATCTTTTGTTATAGAATATGTGTCACTCCATGTGTTATGAGTTTTGATTTGTCAGAAAAGTAATTAATATTAAACTTTTACATTAAATACATTTTTTTCAACCAATCGCAATTCATGACACATTGGATGACATACATTGTGGGACAAAATATATCCTCCCACATATAACTACTAGATTACATAATTTTGACAACAACTTGCCATGTTGGTACTCTCTACACATGAAAGAATGAACAAACTCTGATCCTTGATGACAAAATAATCATTGCTTCTCATGCCCAATAGTTGCCATAGGGTGGAAACAAGTCAAACCAGATTTTGCCTTAAACATGACCACACTATATAACATATATGATCCTATGCATGGTTTGTTAGTCTATTTAAAATACAATTCAAAGACTAGGCCTGACCTATTTAAAAGTCTGAGCTAGCATGTTAGACTGTTTAAAGGCCTATTATACTATATGATCATGAAATATGCTAACATGTCTACATTTAAATGGGCTTATAGGCCTACTTTTAGTTAGACCCGTCTATTCTAATAATTAAATTATAATTTTTTATACATTTTATATTAATATTACATATATAATAATATAATTTCAACATTCTTATATAATATAACTAAATAGGCTGATCTGTTAGGCTTAATAGGCCTTTTAGGTGACTTAAAGTCTGATCTGTTAAGCTAAATATGCTTTTTGGAAAGCCTAAGTCTAACTTGTTCATGAAAAAAAACCTGATCTGACCTAGCTTGTTATAGGCTCCCTTTATAGGCGGTCTAATATGTTTACATCCTTAGACTTGACATGTAGCCCCACTCACCCACTTTTTATTGGTAGAAATTATTATACATGTTCAAAAATGAAGGTCCCAGCTATATTTATATAATTGATTAAGAATACACACATTTAATTTTAAGTTATTGATATAGTAATTGCAATGAATTATGTCAACATAGTGGTAACCAATTTGTCTAGGCTATTCTAATTATTCAGGGCTTCATTTATTGGCACTTGAACAAAATTTAGCAAATCAAACTTCTTCGAAGGACTAAGTCATGTGGAAATGAGAAAAAAACTTAATAAAAACAAAATATGAAGATATATTTAGTTCTAGACCTAAATGACAAATCTTGTTTGTGTGCTTCATAACATCTATTATCTTGTTAGAAGAAATTGCAATGTTCAGATTCATTATATCTATAGAGAAGACAATATGGTGACAAATTTCTTGACTAAAATAAACTTGAGACTCCAAAAAACTTAAAGATTATGTGACTCACCTCCTACTGAAAAGCACTTTCCATCTTGCAATGGATCTTTCCTTTATGCTTTAATTTTGTTGTGTTTTTTCCTTTCCAAAGTACCAAAAAATTGACAAATCTTAATTTGATTCTAAAAAACTAAAAATATCAAATCCTGGTCTTTTTTTTTACCCCATAATTGTTAAACCCTGGCACATTAAAATATTTGTCCCAATGATTATCATTATTACTCAAAATAAAATAAAAACTTTCCTCGCAGTCAATTTATAATGCAAATGTTTGATAATCAATTTTTAAAAGGATACAAAATATTGTTATATAGTCTGGCATATTAAACATTGATGAACCTTCCATGTCAGAAGCATCGACTGCTTCTGTGATAGCATTTGTCTCAATAAATATCATTTGTTACTCATAAAATAAAATAAAAACTTTGCTTTCAGTCAATTTGTATTGCAAATATATGAAATAAGAAAAATGTTAGATCCCGTTAACAAATGTGTCTAAGTAACTTCATAACTCTAGAATCATATGGTAAAAAAATGACACATTTCATATAATTAAGAGATTTTCAGACTAATTTATTATGATATATATTTGTATTCATTGAACAAAAGCATGAAATCAAAATCCTTGTACGACTAAAATGTACAGTAAATTTTTTATTAGACTCGTTCAGGATATTAATTGAAATGCTGCAAGGTTTTTACAGATACAAAATTATATGCTAAAATATATTAATATAATCTACTTAGAAAAATAAGCTAACTCCTTGGAAGCTAGAGTTCTACATATATTGACTCAACATATATACTGAGGTTGTTACTCGTTACTTTTAAATTGCTATTTTTTTAAGTAGCAGTTAGCCTCAATTTATGGGCTGATTCAATATAAGACCTGATTCTATTCTACTTTATGTTAATGACAATTGAGAAATACTTGCACATATTTAGTGTACTCAAGTAGAATGCAACTATGCAATACATCAATTATAGTATTAATTATGGTCATTAGTTATTAATTAATAATGATAAGAGTAAATTATACTCACACCCCTGAGTTTTAGTGAAATTACACAAACTACCCTTCACTTTATTACACCTACATAAACCTCCCCTAGTTTTTATATTTTCATTACACTGGCCACCCATGTATGAGAAATAAGTGTAATATTTTAAACAAAAAATGTGATAAACGTAATTAAGTTAAACAAAACATGATATATTGTGGAGACAAATCCAAATAATATATGAGTCAATATTTCTTTATTATTTTTGGTTCGTTACACTATATTATAAGAGCGATTTAAACAATATTTCTTTAGAATTGTTAATGCATTTTGTAACCAAAAATAATAAACATACAACATGATATATTGTGGAGACAAATCCAAATAATATATGAGTCAATATTTCTTTATTATTTTTGGTTCGTTACACTATATTATAAGAGCGATTTAAACAATATTTCTTTAGAATTGTTAATGCATTTTGTAACCAAAAATAATAAACATACATTGATTTGTATATTATTTAGACTTGTCTACAAATATATCATGTTTTGTTTAACTTAATTGCATTTATCACATTTTTTGTTTAAAAGATTACACTTATTTCTTATGCAGGGGTGGTCAGTGTAATGAAAATATAAAAACTGGGGGAGATTTGTGTAGATGTAAAAAAGTGAGGGGTGATTTGTGTAATTTCACTAAAACTCAGGAAGTGTCAATGTAATTTACTCTAATGATAATCATCTCGAAAGGAATTAGTTACTAATATAACTGTTAGCCTATTGTACTTCAAGTGCATTAAGTTTGTGAAATCAATTAGTTGAGTTTAAAATTTATACACCATCATTGTAAAGTTTTTAATATTATCAGTATATTATTTACTATTGATTTGTATTATTTTTATTTGAAAGTCAATAATGTTAACATATGAATGTTGGACGATTAATTTGAAAGTCAATGACATTATAAAAAATACTGTAAGTATATACATAGTAAATCTTAATTCTTTACCGATATTAATACTACTACAAGTAAGGTAATAGATACAACAACTAATTATTAATATAAAATTTTGAGGATTTGATCCAATCACCTGAATTCAATACAGAACAAATGGACATGCAGAGAGGCCATTGAGTAATAATAGTAGTTATAAAAGCCACTTATTTTCACAAACACGGCCAGAGACATGACATAATTATGATGTCCAAGGCAGGTTTAAAGGTAAAACCTTTAAATCTTAGAAAGTACTGTAATATGAACAATTTGATGATTAATTTTTGAGAAAAAATGTATACATTAATGGTGTATGAGTTTTATATATCATCACTACATTATCCATGATTTATGTTTAATCATCATTACTCTTCAAAAAAATTAATATAAATAAACGGTGAATGATGTAATGAATGTGTATAAATTTTTATTTTGATAGTGTAGATAATACACTCTTAATTTTTTACAAGTCTAAGAAACAAAAAAACTCGTATCATCGAAGATCAATGACATCAAAGTTTAAATATGGGTTCATGTAAACATTTGTACTCGTATCATAAATGGGACCACTATCTGGAGGTTGATTATGTGGATGAAAGCCATGTTGCTGCCATTGTTTAATTACTGACATGCCACCAGGGGTTGTGATATGAACCTCAAAGAGCCTAACTTTGATATTGATGGCCTTGAAGACATAAGTGGTCCTATGACTAGGGCTAGAGCAAAAAGGACTCAAAATGCCCTTGGACAACTCATAATGTTGATCCATGATGGTGAGCCAAAAATAGCCCAAGGTGGTATAAAGATGCTCACTAGCATCTTGGTCCATGGTTCTGACCGAGCCAAGGATGGACCAGGCCATGCACATGACTCAGGCCACGGGTCTGACCAAGGCGCCAAATATGGCCCTAGCATTGAGCCAAATGCATCAGGCTCAATTTCTGACTCAGACAACTCTGACCGAGTTGGGGACTTTGGTGCACCTAGTGTTGGACCAGGCGCAGGGCCAAACTGGCCTGGCCAGGAAATCTGATCGAGGCGCGTGCGCCTAGCGTGCCGCGACAGGCACTGGGCGTAGCCTGACCGAGTCAGGCCTAGCCAATTTAATTAGTATTGAGCAAATTTAATTTTTACAATAAATGTGTGGACTAAATTTTGTCCAACACTTAGTTTATTTAATTAAAGTATGTTTGTAATAAATCTGCCCATAAAAATTGACCAGGATGAAAATTGACTCGTGGATGATTAAGTCAAGCCTAAAAGTGTAACCGAAACTTTAATGCTTGGACCAACTTATAATTTTCGTGAACCAAATTCATTCTAATTTTGTCTAATATTATTTGGCAGGTAAATAAAGACTATTGTAGCCATTGGAGGGAGATGGCTCGAAGGGAATCACAAAGTGACCGTGGAGGAGCTTAATGGAGCATTTATGAGGCTTAAACACCATGTTTGGACCGTTGGAGCTAAATCCACCTGGGTACAATTCATCCAGAGGAATCCTAAGTTAATTTCAGAGCTGTTGGAGTAAAGTTGCTCGAGTGGAATTTGCATAGGGTCGTTTGAGACCTTAATGGTGCATTATGCACATGTCCTAGCCGTTGGCAGCCTACCATCTTGCACCAACGACATTCTATGCTATTTAGTGCATCCTTAATCAACACTTAGCCGTGGGAAATTCATTCCTTAGCAAAGGAATCCTATGCCAAGTCCAAGTGTACCTGAGGAGCATTAAGAAGGCTTAATTCCAACAATTTCCATGTGCCAAATTAGGAGAATCCAATGAATCTCATCAAAGCTTAGCCGTGGGCATTAAGGAGGCTTCAAATCTCTTGATCATATCACTTAATGGTTGAGCCGTGCACTTAAGGAGAAAAGGAATCCCATGCTCATCACTATCCAACTGTGGCAATCAAGTACCTTAGGCCAAGTCATTAATTTTGTTGTCAATTGTAATAAAGCACACGAAACACATGTGCTATTTCCTTTACTACTCGAATATAGTCTAATTTAGGAGTAGATTCATTTGTTTTTAGAGCATCCAATGTAAGCTTGCTAAGCATAAACCTTAGCTACAAACCGCGGGAGCCTTAGAGGCTTGCCAACAAATGTAATGCTTCTTGCTATAACACATTGAGTTAAAAGTAGATTGATTTCCTTTGTGAGTCAAAGAGGATTATATCCTTGTGAGAGTATTCTTCAAACCTTCTTGGCTGAACCAAGATTAGAAGTTCCTATCAAGAATCAAGTTCTTGTGGCGAGCATCACTTTGGCTTATCAAACAACTGAATTGTTTGTGGCGCCTTCACCTCAAATCTTTTCCATCTTCTTTTATCCAATTTCAATTCATTTCCGCTGTTTAATCTCAAGGGCTCTACTCAACCGTGAGCCTAGGCCATACACCAACCAAGATAGATTGTTTCAAGAGCCTTTTACCCAAGAGGTTCACATCAGGTTGTCAACCGAAAAATGCCATGCTTTCTGTACATGCAAATAAATACAAGGCATTTAAAATATATAATATTTCTGAACCCAATTTCAGTACCTTTTTTGAGAATATTGTGAATTTCTGACTAATATTATCCTCTTGTATTTAGTTTCCTATGTATTTTTTTGGTGACTATTGTAAAGAACTTATTTCTGAGAAAGGATTATATTTAATATAACATTATTTTGGAGGATGAAAATGGCACATTAGTCAATTGAATCTCTAACATTACGGAAAAGCAAATTTAGTCCCTGACTTCGATAATTGCCAATCAATTTAGTTTCTCAGACTAATGCATGTCAGTTAAATGTATCGAATCATATGATGTGACATATTAAGGGGCTGAAATGCTCCTCTAAAATAAGTTTGTCTATAAAGTGATAAATTGAAATATGTATAGCCTTACTAATTTTAACAATATCAACAGTGCTCTATAAAGTGATAAATTGAAATATGTCTAGCTTTACTAATTTTAACAATATCAACAGTGCTCAAGGTAGAGCATATAAATCATAATGTTGAGTTGGTTACATATATATAACTGATTAAGATTATTACCACTTCGAATCATAACAACTTGTTTTACTAAATGTTGAATCTTTCAAACCAAGCTCGTAGAGACCGTTTAAGTCCATAAAAATATCGGTGAAGTTTTCAAACCATAGTGGACTCCCCTTGAGCAACAAACCCAGGTGGTTGCTCCGTATATACTTCCTCTTTGAGATCACCATATAGGAATGTACCTTAATATCAAGTTGATGAATAGGCTAATGATAAGTGACAACAATAGAGAAGAGAAGCCGAACAGAGGCCATTTTGGCAACACGAGAGAAAGCGTCATTCTACTTGAGGCCATATATTTTATGTACTCTTTAGCCACCAAGCGAGCCTTATACTAGTCAATCTTACCCTCAGGCCAACCTTAACAATAAATACCTAATGAATGCTAACCAAAGACTTCCCAGGAGGTAAAAGAACAAGTTCTCATGTGCCACTACTTTGAAGAGAACACATTTCTTAAATCATTGCTTGCCTCCATGCTTGGTGGGAAAAGTTTCACCTACAACAACAATAGAGGACAAAGAGGAAAGGCAAGTGTGATGTAGAGAAGACAAATAGCGATAACTCAAAGCAATATAATGAGGGGATGAATTACGAGCGGAAAACATACCCTAACGAAGAGCAATGGGAAGCTCAGATTCATGTGGTAGGGCCACAAACACGAAAGGAACATGTGACAGTGGGCATGACCCCAATAGTAGGACCAGAGGCGGGGATATGCATCACAGACGGATGTGGATGGTAATGATATACCTGTAAGGGTCGCTCAACTAGGTGATCCACACTATTGGTAGTTAGGGTCAAAGGAACAAGAGTCTCAATCACATGAGGAACTGAGACAAGTGCAAGTGAAGACTCAGGAGGGGATGGTTGCAGCTAAAGTATGGAATGAACTCGGAAAAGTTAACATCGACCGATATAAGGTAATGCTAAAGAGTATGTAAATAACAAGGATAACCTTTTTGGGACGATGATAACTAAGAAAGACACACTTAAGGAAGCGAGCAGAGAGTTTGTCAAGCTCAGAGAGAGATTGTGAACAAAACATGTGGAGCCAAAAACACAGGGAAGAAGAGAGCGAAGAGGTGCACAGGGAAAAGGACATGGGTGAAGATAAGTAGTAGAGGCCATGAGATTCTCATTTGACACCAATCGTGTGTCCCGAACTCGGGTCCTATAGGGTAACATTGTGGTTAGTAAAGATAACATTGCAATTGTGGGATTGAGTCAAATAACTGACTGAAATTAAGTTCAATGAAAAATCTGGAACATAAAGTACATTATGAACAAATAGGGAATTGAGGAGTGTAGAAGTACCAATTCTTTTCGATTTGGTTTTGATACCATTAGTGGAAGTAACAGTAGGTAAGCAACCAGATTTGAAAAGCGGGGAGCACAAAGCCCTATTACCAATTATGTGGTTTAAGGTTTAGGGTGGAAAAGGTATGTCAGTTTGAGCTGCATTTACAAGATGTCGTTGAGGGCGCACATGTAGTTTCCAACAAAGATTAATAGTGTGCCCCAAACGATGGCAATGATGACACTTGGGACGATTCTTGGAGTTAGATGAAAAGCCCTGAGAGCAGCACCCTTGAATGTCATGTTGAGACACAAGGGCAACAATATCACCAAGGCCTGAAGTGATTGAGATGATCTGAGCATACTGCATTGGGACCTAGAGAAGTGTCGACAATGTTGTGGAGAAAGTGGCAACGATCGTAGACCTCAAAATTTGACCACGTGTAGCAATGTGTTATATAGGCAAATCATAAAGTTGCAAGGATCGTAAAGAAAGTGTTCAAGTTCTTTCTTCTATTCGGAAGGGGCAAATATAGCTAGAGCTAGAAGTTCATTAAAATCATAGAATGCAACATGAACACAACCAAGATAGTTGGACATAGGACCATCAAACTTCTTAGGTACAATGAGGTCATCAAATCATGACACGCCATAAACATGTTGAATGTCATTACAGTAGAGTTCCTTGGCCTCACTTCAAATCGATTCACATGTAAGTTAGGGACCGAAAATTGGTTTAATAGTGGGATGAAGTGTTGACTTGATAACACTACACAATTTTGCATCAATCTTCTCATACATTAGATATTCAGCCATAAACACATCTTCCGCCTTCTTAGTGAGATGTTCCTTATACCCTTGGCCAGTAAGTCATAGTTGAATATCTTATGTCCCAGAGTCAGAGTTAGAACCATCCAATTTTTCCATAGAAAGAGGCAAAGTGAGATAGATGGTGAAAATGGTATTACTAATCTTGGACTGTTCAAAGGTACCGGGAGCCACCATAACTAATCAGAGGAGAGAGAAAAAACACGTCTGAACAAAGTAACAAGGATCTTTTTGCACAGATCGCAAACATCTATGAGGCAAAACAAAAAAAACACAAGCAAATCCACAACCAAGAGGAGTGGTCGGATCGGTGGCCAAATGCGTCATCACACGCAATGGCTAGTGCAGTTGAGAGAAGGGTGGCGGGGTGGGAAATACGCTGAAACCGCAAAACTAAGAACAAATCTGGGACCAGGGGCATGCGAGTCTTGCGCTATGAAAAACGACCGAAACAACGACAGACATGGCAGTAATGGAACACACCAAAAACAGAAAAGAAAAACTCTCTTTTTAGGCACTAGATACCATGTTGAAAGAGATGAAGAAGATAAAACTTCTTATCATTAATTTTAAATGATGTACAAGTATATAAAAGTATATAAAGAAAGACTTGGACCTTACTAATATTCACGATGTCAATAGCTTTTGTCGTAATGTCAATGGCCAAATTGTTCGATAATGCCATTTTCAAGGACTAAATTGATGATTTTATCCACTAGAGTTCTACATGCATTCCTATATGGGTTGCAATTATTCTACATACTTTTTTACTTGTTTGTCAAGGTTTACTGTCTTTTATTGTGTTTCCTGAATGCATGAGGGGTCATTTTCATACTCTAAATTTTAGCAAAAAATAATTTCCTAGTATAAATATCCCTTACTTCGACTGTATAAAGCAGTCTTGTGATTCTAGTATATCAAATTTTATCTCACCAAAAACTATATTCTTGATATGGATATGCTTTCTTTGCTAACTTCCCCACATCAAGACTCATTTGAGAGGCGATGTTACCTTGAACTATCTGTTGGTGCCATGACTATTGCAACAGATTTTGGCAGCATAATCTAAAGAGACAAGCATTTCAATAAGAAATGAGAAAAATATATAGAAATTACAGGAACAACAATGTACTTAGCTTGATTCTGTAGTAAATGAAAGCATAGGAAAAAATAATACATGTCAAGCATCAATTGTATTATAAGTATACCAACAAGATATTGGTCTAGTGGTGTAAGGCTCCGCTAGATCCCGAGAATGACCAAAAGGTCAGAGTTTCAATTCCTGGAAGTAGCACTTGCTAGGAGGGACAATCATGCACCCCGAAAGGAATTAGTTCTTTAACTGAAAGCATACTCTTGGTAGTACCAAAAAATTGTATTATAAGTATAGGATGACTAGTTGCATGACTTAAGTTCAGAAAATAGCATATGGAATTTGATCTAGGAGTAACATATAAAACATTTCCTCGTAGCAAACCCCAGAAATCTATCTCAAAGACTTAGCAAAGAACATCCATTAATAATTCTCTCAATTGAAATTAAAAATTCTTGTGAACTCACCTGATATGAGTAATGGGTGTGCACATCAATTGATGACATGAAACATGATTCTGTTGGATGTGTCTGGCAATTCAAAATTATATATTTCAGTGTTACAAAATGAGACTGGTGAAGTAAAAATAAGAAATTTGGAAGATAAGGTTTTAAATATGGAAGGAGAAAAATGAATGATTAAAAAAGTAAATTGTATTGATAAATATTGTGAATAATGATGGGATAATATTATGATACAAAAGAGATAATACTAACCATAGTTTATAGAAATAGTAGACTCCTAATTAAATAAGGAAATAAATCATAAAAAATAATATAAGATAATTTCAATCCTAAGAGATCTTCTAAGATACTCTAAACAAATCTAAGATATAATTATCATAATATGATATATTCTATTTATATCTAAGTATCATCTAGATATTCTCTATAATATAATTTAAGATATTCTTGTTAGAATTTCTGACAGTTTATGGGTCACAAATATAATTCTATAATTGTGTTATGACCATTATTTAATTAGCCAAATATAAAATGGTCTTCAGGAATTAATTTGGTGGCTAAGGACATATGTGTCATGAAATATTATAAGTGTAGATACCTTCAAGCAATTTCTGATTTGATGATGAGAGTGAATTAGAATTATTGCTACGATTACTTTTATGGGTTATGGTCGCCATTTGTAGAGTAACAGGTTTGGTTGAGTAACTGATGAGATAAAAGATGGATTGATGAGGACTTGTTAATAAGGTTACAAAACCCATCAGAATTCTATCAGTTCAGACTCTCCTTGGCTTCTCATTCCCTCTAAAGGAGCATAAGAAAAACCATCAAACTCTATCATCTGGAAGATCCTCGTACCCACATACCATTGAAAATTCCAAATGGATAATCAATGTATGCTTTTCTTCTTCACTATGAACTCAATTGGGGTTTCTTCGGTCTAGATCAGGGTTGTTCCATTTGAGTTTATGTATGGACATAAACGCTTTGTTATAGGAACAAAGCCCTGATCATTAGGTTTTCCACATTAAGTTTAAAGGATTATACAGAGAAATCCAACAATTGGTATCAGAGCCACCCTAATTTGATTCATGTGTGAAATTTGGTCTTATGAAGTATTTCCTTTTCTTCCCCAAATTTGGATTAATTGTTTTTTGGCTTTGATGATTTATCTATGCCTTGGATTGATTAGGATAGAAATTCATCGTTATCCATGTGCATATAGATAGATTCGAATTGAATCAATGATTTTATGATGTTTTTTTTTGGGTGGTTTTTTCGGCAAGAACTGATGTAGAAACTGCCATGTTCGGGTTCTGGTCGCTGTGCTCTCGCTCAAGCGAGAATTAAACAGAAGCATCATTTTTTTTGCCCTAGCGAGAGTACGAGCGGCATAAGGCTCGCCCAAGCAATTTTTTTAAGGGAAATTTAAGATTTATGGGGCTTTGGTATCTTTGTGCATTAACTTTGGTTATTATTTGGTTATCCATTAAGTTGTCTGTTATTTCAAGTGAGCCAATTGAAGTGAAATGTCGCCAAAGTGACCTCTCTCATGGATATAACTCATGGGGAATATTAGATGTAAGTGTGTATGATTATTCATGCGAGTATTAATTGGCCCAAAGGAAAGTTGATATTTGGTCGAAGATCATACACACCTGTAATGATAAACATGTTATAATTCTAAATTTTTTATACATGTGACTGATGAATCAATCCAAAGAGGGATTCGTCAGTTGACATGCCTTATTATAAATGTTTGATCATTACAACAAGAGTACCACTTGTAGTTAATATTACTGTCCAAAGACTTGATATTAATGGTGCACTAGGTATCTTGATTTGGACATACCATTATTTAAGCACATTGATAATTTTAAGTTGTGAGCATATTTTTAATATTTTGTCTTTTGTTCTATTCACGCTACATCAATTGCTTCTATATTTGCAAATTTAAATTCGATTCCGGTCCTTAATGGAGAAAATTTTAAGGACTGGAAAGAGAACATGGAAATTGTTCTTGGCTGCATGGATCTAGACTATGCATTAAGGGTAGAGCAACCCCCTTCTCCTTCGAAATTCAGTTCCTCTGCAGAGAGAAAGGATTATGAGAAGTGGGATCTCTCTAATCGCATGAGTCTAATGATTATTAATCGCGACATTCCAGAGGTCTTTAGGGGTACTGTCTCGGATGAGATAAACAGTGCCAAAGTTTTCCTTGCTGAGATTGAAAAGCGCTTTGCAAAGAGCGATAAGGCGGAAACAAGTACTCTGTTATAGAGCTTGATTTCCTTGAGGTATAAAGGCAACTGAAACATAAGGGAATACATTATGGGAATGTCCAATATTGCTTCAAAATTTAAGGCCCTTAAGCTTGAGATGTCGAAAGACTTACTCATACATTTGGTCTTGCTTTCCCTTCCTGCACAATTCAGTCAGTTTAAGATCTCTTATAACTGTCAAGGGGGGAAATGGACTCTAAATGAGCTTATTTCATTTTGTGTACAAGAAGAGGAAAGACTGAAGCGAGAAATGACTGAAAGTGCCCATTATGTAAGTACCTATAAGGACAAGGGCAAAAGGAAAAAAAACTTCAGAGCGCAAGAATGAAGCTGCTAAAGGTCCAGTGCAAAAAAAGCAGAAGCAGGCTGATGTCTGTTACTTGTGCAAAGAAACTGGACATCAAAAGAAGAAATGTGTAAAGTATCACGCTTGGCGTGCTAAGAAAGGTATATTTCTTACTTTGGTATGTTCTGAGATCGATTTAACTTCAGTACTTGGAAACACCTGGTGGTTAGACTCTGGTTCAACTTCTAACATCAGTGTTTCAATGTAGGGTTGCTTGAGCTACCGAAAGCCTAATTATGTTGAAAGATACATCGACGTTGGCGACGGAAAATCGGTAGAAGTGGAAGCTATAGGGCACTTTAGGTTGTTATTATGTACTGGTTTTTATTTGGATTTGAAAGACACCTTTGTTGTACCGTCTTTTAGACGGAATTTAATTTCTGTTTCTTATTTGGACAAATTTGGTTATTATTGTTCATTTGGAAACAATTCGGTTCAATTGTTTTTAAATTCAAATGTTGCTAGAACTGGTTCACTTATGTTAAATGACAATCTTTATATGCTGAATAGTATAGTTGATTATAGTGAATCCCTAAATGTGGAATCACGTGGTACTAAGTGTAAAATTGAAAATAATAATTCAGGTGCATTATGGCACAAGTGCCTAGGTCACATTTCTCAAAAGAGAATTGAGCGTTTTGTTTCAGATGAGATTTTGGATTCCATTGACTTCACAAACCTTAGTGTTTGCGTCAAATGCATAAAAGGAAAACAGACCAAACAATCGAAATCTGGTGCATATAGAGCTTTGGACGTCTTAGAATTGATACTTAGTGGGTCATTCCTTACGGCTTCCTGGAATGGTCAACAATACTTCATATCATTCATAGANNNNCATCCTACCCTCATCCTTGTCCTAATCCACATCATCTCCTCATCCTCATTCACGTCCTAATCCTATCCTCATCGTTATCCTAACCTCAACCTCTTCCTCATCCTAATCCTCATCCTCATCCTCATCCTCTTTCACATCCTATCCTCATCCTGCTCCTCATCCTCATCCTATCCTCATCCTATCCTCATCCTCATCCTCATCCTCCTCCTCATCCTATCCTCATCCTCATTCTCGTGCTAATCC
>NC_032025.1:11829321-11912560 GCF_001865875.1 Lupinus angustifolius | reverse complement strand
CAAAAAAAAATTTACCCATTTTTCCGCAATGTTTTTTAGAAGTATTTTTCGGGGCGTTACACACTCAGCATGGGAGACCATGCTAGTACCTTGGAACCAAAAAAATCCTCAAAAGAGGAGTTTTTCTTAAATTTTTGACCAAAATTCTTGACCAATGACTTCCAACTCCTATATAAACACCCATTCTTGAAATATAAGCATCAAGCAAAATTTTCTCCTTAACTCAAAAGCTCTTTCTCTCAAAAATTTCAAATTCTCTCTTCACTTTCATCATGAATTTTCGAAGTTCATCAAGGATAGGAAAGGAAGTCTCAATGGAGAGTAACAACTCCAAATTTGTCTCAAACGATGCTAAAGAAAAGTTCAAAGAAATCACACTAAAAAATGTTATAACTTTGGAAAGGAATTGTTAACTTGAGTGATGATGACTTTGGAGGTTTTCTTTTCATCATAGAAAATTATGGGTGACAAAAAATTGCTCAACCAAAAAAAATGTTTTCTTTGGACGTAGTCAAACAATTTTTTGCCAACTCAATCACTTCAAGTGGGGCAAGAAGAAATCGTTACACTTGGGTAAATGGAATTTAAGTTTTTTTATAGCAAGCAAGTAATCAACGAATACTTGGGTAACCCATGGAAGCCAACAAGTGATGATCATGACCTGTGCGATTTTCAAATAAAGCTCAAAGCGTCCTCTTTGGGTGAAGAAGAAAGTTATGAAGAAGAGTATGATAGGAAAAGTCTATGTTTGGAGGACTTGGAGCTCAACATGTTTGGGCCCATTTTCAAATTTTGCATGACTCAACAAACCCAAATATGGGCAAGCTTCATACTCTCCAACATATGGCCTTCCTTACATGTTTCGAACATCCCTCTTCCTAAAGCAAAGCTAATTAGCTCCATCTATGATGAAGACTCCATTGATATTGTTGCAGTAATCTCATATGCTATTTGGGATTGCATCAACAAAGGTATCCCTTCAATTATTCTTCCATCTTTTATCACTAACTTCTGCAAATTTCAAAATGTGCCTGAACCCTACAACGAAATGATGGCTCTCAAAACCGAAATCAACCATGCTTATGTCACCAAATATTGCAAACAAAAATCCCTTTCCCAAGCTCAATCCGAGCTTAAAAAGAAATTTGGTGACCTAAACCCAAAACAACCTAGTGAATTTGGGAGGACCATGAGTTCTAAGGTAGATGCCATAATGAAGGAACAACAAATGCAAAATTCACAACAAAAGGCAATCTACCGTGGGATTAAAGGCATCTACAAAAGTTTGCATAGTATTTTTGGGAAGAAACGTGATTTCAAGGGAGGATCCTATGAAGAATTTGTAGCAATGACAAAATGGCCCGAGGGAAGATCTCAAGATACAAGTAAAGACGAAGAAAGGGACAATGATGAAGAATGAGAAGAAGCCCTTCCTTTTGTTTCTTTCCCTAAAAATCTCAATTTTTCATATTTTGTAGCATTTTATTTATGTCATTTCTAAATTATGTTTTTAATTTATGTTGTCTGCAATTAACTTTAATAGAGTATCTTTTTTATTAAGTCATGATTTTAGTTTAAGTTAAACAAATTTTTTAAATCACATCAAGTAAAGCCCAAAAAAATTTTAAGGCTTGAGGACAAGCCTTCATTTAAAAATGGGGGACAAGACTTGATGTAATTTAATTTTTTTTTTACTAGATTGTGTAAATATGTAAAAAGTAAATTTGTTTGTTCAAAAAACTCAAAAAGTTTCAAAACCGAAAACAAAATGGCTAAAACAAATTTTTTGAAGCATGATCAGTATTCTAGGCAAAAATTAAGGAAAATTAAATGAACACCCATGGTGGAAACTTACCACCACAAATCCTCAATCACCCGAACTAGTGCAGCCTTTTGGAGAATCTAAGTCGTAGCCTCATAAGTGAAGACAAACAAGCACATGAGACAATTTTTGCCGTTACAAAAAGCATCAACACTTTTGAGAGAAATTCTATGCAAACCTACACTCGGACAAAGTAGTTGGGTTTAGTCATTGTCCTGAAGATCATACCGAAGCGGTTTATGGATCACCTTAAGAGAAAGCCACCTTCAAGTAAACAGAGGTAGATTTTGATGAAAACAACTATGGTATCAATCAACATCAAGCAAAAAAGGTCGCTTCAGTCAAATTTATAAAAATTGATTAGTGTCATCTGGAAAATCATAAGTAACACATTGTAACATTTGTGCTTGGGTCTTACTCATCATTCCATTACCATCAAACAAAACATATAGTATTCATATCATACATGGCATACATATATTACAACATAACTATATCTATGCATAATCACTTTCATACACTAATCATTATAGCGCAAACAAATAAACAAAATGTTGCTTAATCATACATTGCACATGCATCTTCACATTATTCTTCCAATAACCATAAACAAACAAATAAATATTGCATTGCATATAACAAAATATTCAAACATGCATCCTTACATTATTCTTCCAATAAGCAAAACAAACAAATAAACATTGCATTGCATATAATGAAACATCCAAACATGCATCCCTACATTATTCTTCTAATAAGCACAAACAAACAAACAAAACATTGAATAATCAAGTATTCAAACATGCATCTCTACATTATTCTTCTAATAAACACAAACAAACAAAACATTGCATAATCATTCATTGCACATAACCAAACATTCACACATGCATCTCTACATTATTCTTCCAATAAGCACAATCAAACAGACAAAACATTGCATAGTGCATAACCATGCATTATAACATGTATTTCTACATCATGTATGCATAACTAATTGGTGCAGAACCATCCCATTCCACAAGCGATTTTTCTAGGCACACCAAAACCTTCTTTACAACAGCATAGGTGCCTCAGCAAATCCCTGATTCTTTATGGCAGCAAGCGTGCCTCAGCAAATCCCTGATTCCTTATGGCGGCATGGGGCCTCAGCAGATCCCTGATTCGTTATGGCATCATGGGTGCCTTAGCAAATCCTTGAATCATTTTGGCAGCACGGGTGCCTCAATAAATCCCTGAATCATTTTGACAGCACGCGTGCCTCAGCAAACCCCTGGATCATTTTGGCAGCACGAGTGCCACAACAAATCCCTGAATCATTATGGCAGCACGGGTGCCTCCACAAATCCCTGAATCATTATGGCAGCACGAGTGCCTCAACAAAACCCTGGTTCATCATGGCCACCGCTGGAACTGCCTCAACAAATCCCTTGTCCATCACGACAAACGCGTATCATTTTGGCAGCACGGGTGCCTCAGTAAATCCCTGAATCATTATGGTAGCACAAGTGCCTCAACAAATCCCTAGTTCATCATGGCAAATGTGAGAACTGTCTCAACAAATCCCTGGTCCATCACGGCAAACGCGAGAACTGCCTCAACAAATCCCTGAATCATTTTGGCAGCACACGTGCCTCAACAAATTCCTGAACCATTATGGCAGCACGAGTGCCTCAGCAAATCCCTGGTTCATTACGACAAACGCGAGAACTACCTCAACAAATCTCTGGTTCACCATGGCAAACGCGGAAACTGACTCAACAAATTCTTGGTCCATCATGACAAACATGGGAACTGCCTCAACAAATCCATGGTTCATCACGACAAACGTGGGAATTGCCTTAACAAATCTCTGGTTCATCACGACAATCAAGAGAGCTGCCTCAACAAATCATTGGTCCACTAGCAAAGTATCGATATACTTCATCAAAATTCGGTATCTTCCCAATGCCTTTTTTTGAGCCTTAACAAAAATAGCGTTCATTTATTTACTGGTTACTTACCATGATATCTCTCAAACCTTGGTTTGCTTGCTATCAAGTAAGTAACAAGTAAATAGGGGCAACTGTAAACACCATTTTTGTCCAGCCCAGAAAAATCCCAACATTTTTTAAATAAAAATAATATAATTTCAAAATTTGTTTTCTAAAAATAGTAAAACTAATCAATGTTGTTAAGGTTCCTAAATCTAAGGGATTAAGTTAACCAAAATTCGAAAATAATAATAAACTTTTTATGTGGAGATTTCTACATCTAAGTGATTAGGTTAAGCAAAATTCAAAGCTAAATTAACTTAATTCACAAAAAAAATGATTTTTCAGAAATAAATAAAAAATGTAATAAAAGCTAACTTCTAGAAACTCATACATTTATCCATAAACAAAACAATTAATAAAATGAGTTTATTTAATTTTTTTCGAAATTATAATATTAAATGAATAAAAATAAGTATAACTATTTTTATGTATTTTTTATAATTATTTTCGGATTTATTAAAGTAATTAAATAAAAATGCTAAGAATATTTTCGGATTCAGTTGACATAATTTTTAATATAAATAGATGTGTTGGGATTGATAAAAAATAACACTGAACACACTATAAACATTAGAAACACTAAGAAAAAACACTACCAAAAGTGAGAAGAAAGAGAAAAGTAAAAGGCTAAGGAAAAGGATCCAGTGTGGACGAGAGTACCACTGCTTGGCGCTCTTGCTTTTTGGCTGATCCTGGGCAGTTGGATCTGCATACAACCCTTGTCTGATCGTTGACCAGTGGATTCACCATTCACACGACGAAAGCTCATCCGGTTTCACTGCACGCTGTCCACTGGATTCCTACTTCTAATAGAGTAAGTGATCATATGTGCACGAATACATTTTGGAGTCCGTGCACCCTCTCCTATAATCATTCCTGCGACGACACGTGTCCTAGTCAATACTGAACTATTATTTGCCAATAAGGAGTTGACACGTGTCTTTACACTTTGCTTTTTCCTTTCACTGGATCATAACTCTCACAAGTTTATATTTCTTTCCTCTTTTTGTATTATGTTTTATTTGTATACTATAAAATCAATATTAGTTTAGCGAATGAAAATATAATCTTTTTTATTTTAATATCTATTAGAGATCAATCCAAAAATAAAAAAATATTGTTTTGAATAAATAAATAATAACATTTTTTGGACAAGTAACTAAAAAATAAAAATTCATTTTATATGGCAAATGATCAACAAACTCCTTTTTTTAAAATTCAAATAGAAATTTTGGCAACTAAAAATAACCAAAACTTTTTTGTTGTAATTAAAATTTTCATTTATATTTTTTTTACAAATAGTTATACTTAAGAATATTAATTATAAATGCTTATGAAATAATTTTAGGAATTAATCAAAGATGGAGAGACAGTCGCTTTGTAGGCTTCTTTCTTCTCAATTCATCTTCGAAAGGTCACGCTATGTCCTTCCTTTCACTTGATTAATTCCCAAAATTAATAAAAAAATTAATTTTCAATTAAATTAACGATCAATTAAAACTCTTTTCATGAATACAGAAAAAGTGAATATTTTGATTAATAAAATTTGCCAACAACATAAAGGATGAAGGGACAGTCGCCCTGTGGGCCTCTTTCCTCTCAACTCATCCTTTGGACAGTCACGCTATGCCGTTTCTGTCCTTTATTAAAATGCTCAACCAACAAACTTTTTTTACCAAAGAACTATGTAGCCTTGATTCACTATCTAAAAGAGGGATACATAGGACCAAAGTCTATCTTGTCAGACACAATAATAAAAATAAATAAATTTATTTCTTTTAATAATTAATAAATAACCAAATTAAGATTAAAAATAATAAAGTCATATAATTTAATGAAGGGTACCACCTAAGGTGGGCAGGTGGAGTGCTAATACCTTCCCTACTTGTAACTGACTTCCACACTTGAATATAAAAAATCCAAAGCCCATTATAATTGGGCTTATAAATATCTTTATGCATTTTTTATTATAAAAATGTAGTCGCGACTCATATAAAGTCGTGCATCCGAAAATCAGGGTTTGACAATATTAAAATTGTAGCAATGCTAAAAGTGTGGGCCACTTATATATCTTTTAATATTTTTTGTATGCTGATATTAGAACAAATATTTGTAAAATAACATAAAATATCTTCTTATACAATAAGATAATTTATCTTCTCAAAACATTAAGATGTTCCCACCACCTTAAAATTTATCAACACAAATAATTTAAATATTCAATAATAACTAAAGAAAATAAAGTTTCTCCTTATACCATGAGATAAATTATATCTTCCAATCACTAAAATCATGACATAAGTCATATTTAATCATTTTTTACAAAAAATGTTTATAAAAACTTAAAAAATAATACACATATCATAATTTTAGTGGTCGAGAAATATAATTTATCTACTTGTATGAGAATATATTTTATTCTCATAACAAAAAGCTCTTGCCTATGTCTTATCCTTTATCTCACTTCCCTACTTTAGTTGTCATTTTCCTCTATTCTTGCTTCTCTACTCTATCTCATGTACACCACAAAAATGTTCTCCATATTTCCCAGATGTCAACCCATGAATATTCCACATGTGAGAAAGATGACTTAATGACCAACAATCCTCATGACAATTGAAAACCTCTCGGTAATTTCTCAGTTATAACCATTTTTAATCTAATTTATAACTTGAAAACCTCTCAGTAATTTCTCAATTATAACCACTTTCAACCTAATTCATAGCATAAAGACCCAATAGAAATGCACCTAAGACTTACAATATGTTCACGACTAATGAAGAAAGAAGAATAAGAAAGATTAAAGGGAAATGATGAGGGAAAAAAAAGGAAGACAAACTTCTTCATTGCTGAAGAATGTGAAATTTAGACGGAAGGAGACTAAAGTAATGATAATGCAAAAACATTTTGTTAACATTCATTTAAAATCTAATTAACAATGATACATGTAAAAAAATATAATTATAAATTTTATACACATGATTACATACTTTGACATGTTTGTCTTCAAAAAAACCATAAATTAGGTAAATTATAAAAATGAGCATGTGCAGGGTTTTAGAGAGCTCAATAAAGTCTCTAAAACCCTTCCATTTCTATTAGTTAGGGATGTAAGTGGTTCCAGTTTAAATCGCAAAGCCGATGGAATCAAATTGAACCAAACCGCAAAATATGGTTTGGTTTCGCGGTTCGGTTCAGTTATTTTTATAAGGAAACATTTATGTTAGGTTCGGTTTATTGTTTTAGAAATTTATGATCCGTTGGAACTGAATCAAGACCACATATTAAAGAAATAGATACTAGGGAATGATGTTTTACTAATGTTTAAATTCTTTAACCAATTTTTTAACTTAAATTATCAATTTTATGTGAATTGCAGTATTATGTTACTAAATTGTTATTAAGTTAATATTATATATGTTATTAGTTACTAAATTATTTCTTATTGTCTTGATGATTTGGATCATATTTTCCAACTTTTGTGGTCTTGAGTTTGGAACTATCATATAACATATATTGTTATACATGTATTGTTACATATGTTATTAATTGTGAAATATAAGGTTATAAATGTGACTATTATATATTTTACTAATTGATATATATGTTATTATCATGAATCATATTGTTATATATGTTACTAATTGTGGAATATAGTATTATATGTGATAATTCGTTTTTCTCTCCATCAAGTACATAATTGTAATATATGTTACTAACAAACAATTATGAGTTTCAATTTTTTTACACATTTACATATGATTCATAATATTTTATAATAATAATAGTAATGTTTATCCTTTTATGGATAAACAATATCTCTTGTAATTCATTTTGAACTTTCAATCGATGCAATATTTTTTATAAAAAAGTAATTGAAAAAACCGTGGAACCGAACTGAACAATTTAAGAGCGATTCAGTTCTTATAATTAAATTTACGATTAATTAAGTGGAACCGAACCATATGTTTTTGTTCGGTTTAGTCACTAAAATGCACCAAAAGTCGAGTCGAACCAAACTTTTACACCCCTACTGTTAGTTCAATAAATCTTTACATTGTTAGTGCATAGATGTTACACTCTTTATGCAATTATGACCCTAATTTATTAGAAATTCTATGTTAGTTAGGTTTTGGAGGGAAGATTTAGAAATGAAAGACTCTTATAGTTATTTTACGACTATATTTCATGACTATATAGTATTTCATTTATCTTCATTCTCATTTAAAACTCAACTCACAAATACATTCTTAGTCTCAAAATCATAGCATACGTGTAAGAAATGCACCATTAATAATAGAAAAATAGGGTAATGAGTTAAAGAGTTATACATAAGAGAATAAAGTATACCTTCACATAAGGAGATAAATTATCCCATTCAACATCTAAAATCTTGACATGTGTCGTATTTAATTATTTTCTATAAAGATATTTCTAAAACTAACCAAAACAGTACACGTGTCATATTTTTACTAGCCAAAGGAGATAAGTTATCTCTTGGTATGATAATATATTTTATTCTCTGTACATAATCACCACATTTTTCACCGTTCATTTAGATTATTTTTTGAAGCGTTGATGATGATTAAATATGAATTGTGGATGATGTAGTAACAATGCAAAACACTCCTATATTGTTAGTACATACATTTTTAATCCATAAACATAGATTTGCTCTTAATAAATGAGAAATGTAATATCTATAAACTATCAATGTAAAAATTTATACACAGTCTATACATCATATATTATTCATTTGAATTGCTATTTTTGAATAACAAATAATTATTAAACAAAAATAATGAATAATATAATGATAATGTATCAAACTAATAGCTACATTTTCTTCTGATAAATAAAGGGAGCATATCTGTTTTGCCACTTTTGTTCCACTTCACATACTATCAATTACGATTGGTTGAAAAAATATTTAAATTAAAATTTTAATTATTAAATATATTTTGGAACAATTATATATACCAGTATATTATATGGAATGATACAAAATAATAATACAAAGGTACCAATAAATAAGATAGAGCAAGGTTGTCCCAAACGGAGGAGTGGTGTGTGAGATTCGATGAAAATTATTATGGGCCGTATATATAAAATAGAAAGAAAGGCCCATAACATCCTTGTCTATAAATAACACAACAACCCGATATAACACAAATTAAGACGAATACGAAGAAAGAAACCTACGTTGTAGAGAGAGAAGAAACCAAAAAAAAAAATGGTGCTAACGGAGGAAGAAACCACTCGTCTCCACAGAATCCGCAAAACAGTGATGCAAATGCTTCGTGACAGAGAGTACCTCGTCACCGATCACGAGATCAACATTTCAAAACACGAGTTCAAATCGAAATACGGTGAAAACATGAAAAGAGAAGACATGGTTATCAACAAAACAAAGAAGGATAATTCATCTGACCAGATCTATGTGTTTTTCCCTGATGAAGCTAAGGTTGGAGTTAAGACTATGAAGACTTATACTAACCGCATGAATTCTGAGAATGTCTTTAGGGCTATATTGGTTGTTCAGCAGAATTTGACACCTTTTGCTAAAACTTGTGTTAGTGAAATTTCGGGGAAGTTTCACTTGGAGGTTTTTCAGGTAATCCTGTTTTTTTTGTTTATTTATATGTTTTATTGGACGTTACCGTGGTGGGAGATTCAATATAATGGGAGTCTCATTGTTACCGAGCATGAGCAAAATAGATATTCTTATAACAATGTTATGAGTCTTTTCTACTTATAAACTATTTCACACACTGAGGTGTGGCCCAAACATAAGGCTGTCGAAGAACTTGCTCTAAACACGAAAACATTGCTGATCACCAATATTGGTTGATTTTTTTGGGTAGATTGTTGATATTAATTAGTTTAAGGGTTTGTCTAATGTGTGCAGACACATTATGTACCCATTGAACAATGTATCAATGAACAATGTGTCAATTTCAAGTATTAACTTACCTATTTTGGGTAAATTAAAATGCGCCTTACTGCACACGTTAGATAAACCCTTAGTTTTAATAGGTTTCACCGAGTTCGCTTTTATAGCGATGTATACGTTGGGTGCTTCCCGTGGACTTAAGTCCCATGTGCATTGCAGCTAATTGCATTACGTGATGACACCTTGGTATCTCGATGGTTTAATATGTATGATAGTCTGAAACATCTTGAGGCAGATATAGTAAGAACAGAGATTAGGCAAAAAATTAAAAATCAAGTTTTTTGTATGGTCGATGTAAATATGGCTCGTTGCATACACAATAAAATAGGCATATCTACATAGACCATAAAAAATGCATACAAATTACTTGATTTGGCCCAATAAATAGAACATGGTTTTTCTTTAGTCTCCTCAATGAAAATCTTATAGATCTACCCTTGACTAAGAGTGTGTACTTACAAAGTTGAATGTCACATTCATACGAAATCAAGGTATGTTTCAAGGAATAGAAAATTCAATACTGAAATTTTAGTAAAACAAGAGCACTGAAAAGTAACTAAAGCTTTGAAAAGTATGTTTGAGAGAAGTTATTTCAAGTGGAATAAAAGAAACTATTTACAATTGATGCAATACTGCATTTTGGAAGCTTAGAGATAAACAGAGTTCTTTAGTGAGGGATCTGCTTCTAATATTCATGCTTCATATTTCCCATACTTTACTCTTAGTTTTTATGGTTGAAAATTAATGGAAACTTTGATTAAGATATATGCATGCATGCAGAAGCTATCATGCTATAGTTATTTCATGAGTTTATACTTTTCAATGGTTAAGACTTTCCTCCCTTTTATTTGTATTTAGTAGATTAAAGTGGCTATAAATCCTGTTGCACCTTCATTGGTTTCTCTAATTCTATACTCAACATGTATTTACAATTTTTAAGAATTATTGCTTATACAGGAGGCAGAACTACTGATCAACATAAAAGAGCATGTTCTTGTCCCAGAACATCAAATACTGACTGAGTCAGAAAAAAAAACTTTGCTTGAGAGATACACTGTAAAAGAAACTCAGGTGAGTATGTTAAATTTTTAATGTCACATCACATTAGCCTTTGCTGTATGGATTTCTCAAACTTAATCATGGGCCATAGGAATTATTTCTCGACATTATCATATGGGAGAACATTTAAGTGTATAAAAACCTGGGTATCATTATAGAGCTATGACTGTGATAAGATCATAAGATAGCTGGTTACCAAATTACGGGTTTGCAGCTTGTGAGCCAGATGCTAACTTCTCTTGGATTGCTAAGATTATGTAGTGTCTTAAAGAAAAATCTAGTTGTTAGATATATGTCCCAGAGAATAGGAGATCATTCTGAATTTTTCGATTAGTGCATACTGAAGAAGACATTTAAGCCCCGATCTTCATCCCGAAATAAATTCTGTATATAAGAGACTTAAAAGGGGATTATTGGATCCAAAAATGTAGTATAGCCAGTTTTGTGACAGCGAAGTTTCCATTTTTTGTTGGCTCCTCTCACTATCATAACTCCGGCTTCATTTTATGAAGTGCATACTTAAGGTAGAGGATTGATATTTTCTCTCAGTCTCTCTCTTGATATAATATATGTAGGAGCTGCCCGTTGCATCCATGAGTCCAAGCTAGTTTCTGAACCTTATCTAAATTTAGTGTTAATTAAATAGTTAGACTTAGGCAGCTAAATTAACCTCCGTTGTTTTCATGGCAATGAAACTTCTTTATTGTTTAGTTGAGATTTTGAGTCATTTCCTCCAATAAGCTTCTGAATTTTTTTGTAACCCAAAAAGGTGAACAAGTAACTGCTCAATATTGTAGTCAATCTAAAGTTTTATAAATTGTTGTATTCTGTTTAAGTATATGAGTATTTCTGCATGCTTATTGTTTCTCATATTGCAACTATAGTATTCTTTTACAAATTTTTTGCACACTGACATGGTAATTTATTCCTCCAATCTTTATGTCCTCCTTCTCAGCTTCCTAGAATCCAGGTGACTGATCCTGTTTCAAGATACTACGGACTGAAGCGCGGACAAGTTGTCAAGATAATTCGGCCAAGTGAGACCGCAGGCAGATATGTTACCTACCGATTTGTTGTATAAGAATCTCCCTGTACTTGTTGATCTTGTAATACTTTGCAATGTTGTATAATGGTATTTATAAGAAGCGTGGAAAACAACTAGGAAAAGGATACACAGCCTAGTTTTTACAACTGGTGAAATGTTCACAGTTGAAACTTTGTAATCAAATCAAGTCTGGTCATGCAATAAGAGACCTTTGTTGTTGTGGTTAGATATGGAGCAAAAAACTGTCTGATATAAATCGAGTAATTGAATTTCGAGTTAAATATTTAATATCATGCATGGACCTATTAAATATCGAGTTAAAGAAATTATTATCTACTACCATTAACTCGAAGTAACCCATAAGCTTCGATATGGATTTGTGGCCCAATTTTTAACTAGTAGTTGAAATACAGAAGCACCTTCATAAGGAATAATGAGATCATCTATTAGTCCATTTTCCACTCTTACATGTTCCAATAATCCAATCCCTTTAATAGGTTCCCCATTTTCTTAGTGAGAACTGAGAAGTGGTTCCTTTTGGTCTATAAGATTCTCTCAATCAGAGATGTGATTGGTCACAACTTTTTATGTTCCAACTACAACCAATTTATCTTGTGGTCAAATGTCCTTTGTAGTAACTCTGTAGAGAAAAATAAATGCACATTCATTTTATGTCAAGGCTCTAAAATAGTTATTTGGTGAATAGTAGATCAATCCAAAATAAATTCCGTGTTAGTATCTTATTATGCCATATTATCAATTACAAGTAATACACTAATTAACTTAATATAAATTGAGTACAATATCTATGTATTGTCAGTGTAAAAATTTATACCTAATCAAAACTTAAAACATCATTTAGATCCACTATTCATGCATTCTTTTTTTGAAAAGTTAATAATAATTAAAAATAATAAATAACAGATGATGAACTGATAATGTATAAGTTTATAAATTTTTTCTCATATAAATTAATTATTGTTGACCAATTTATATAAATGTATATTAAGTTAATAACCCAATAACTTAAAGAAGAAAAATAAATAAATATATTGATAATGCATGCATTTTATATATTATTACTGTATTATTCATGTTTAATCATCATTAATTCTTTAATAAAAAATGAATAATAAATAATATACTAAATATATATATTTTATACTAATAGTGCATAGCGTTTAAGAATAATATTATTTAGTACATCCATCTAGCATTGACACCTACCAACAATAAATGAAAAAAAGAAAAAAAGAGTAAGTTGTTTGGAGATAATTTTTCCCTTTTCTTGAAAAAAAGAAATTTAATATCCATAATCGATGGGTGTAACATTCTTCTTACATAAAAATTAGAAAGTGGCATAAACATAACCAATCACTGATAGCTTCTGTTCCTTTCTTCAGACAGTCATAAAACTTGTAATTTTCACTTAAACCTACCATTTCAAGAATCCCATTATGTCATCACAAAACTCCCCCACTGAACCCCCTCACTTCCACGCGCCTCTTCTCCGTTCCCGCCTCGATGCCACCTCACGCGCTCCCATCCTCGCCCTCCTTCTCGGCGGTCGTCGTCGCGGTCCCTCCATGATGGTCCGAGAGACGGCGGCGCGCGAGCTAGAGGAGCGCCGCGCTGACTGGGGATACTCGAGACCGGTGGTTGCGCTCGACATGACGTGGAACATGGCGTTCGTGGTGGTTTCGGCGGTGATGCTTGGTTGCACGTTCGGTGAAAAGCCGAACGCGCCAATCCGGTTCTGGATCTGCGGTTACGCGGTGCAGTGTTTGGTTCATGTGGTGTTGGTGTGGCTGGAGTATAGGAGGAGGAACGGGAGTGGATCGCGGAGGTTGAGGGATGAAGAAATTGGGAGCGAAGATGATGTGAATGATAGTGAGGATGATGATGATATTGGAGGTGGTAGCTTCAGGAATTTCTCTCGCTCAGGGTGCGTTGAATTTCATTTTTGTGATTATAGGATTATTATGTTTATGAATTTTAAGCTCAATTCAGTTTATGTTTGTGGTGATTTTGATTATTGAATTTGAACCCATGAATTTTCTTTTATTTTGTAAAGACTGTGACACATTGCACGAGGCTCCCACTTACTGGGACATGAGGAAGGGCAGATGTAAGTAGCCCTAATCCGTAAACAGAGATGCTATTGCTGGGATCTGAACACATGACCTCATGGTCACTAAGCAACAACCTTATGGTTGCGGTTGCGCTATGCTCACTGTTAAGACTGGTTGGACAAAATTTAAAGATTTCTGTCATAAGATAACAGGGTCTAGATGTTTAGTGTTGTCTGCATGTAGTTGTGTCAATAACTTTTGTGATACTTCAATTCGTAGTGCTGCAGCATGTATGCATTCACTTGAAATTTAGGAAGAATGTTGTTTTTTTATTTGAGAAATTGTAGCAGCATGATTGTGATTATAAGATGTTTTGAGGTTTGTACACAAAATAAGGGGAACATTTAGGTAAAAATATTAATTTAATTCTTAAGAAAGCTTTGTTTTTTGTAAGTTTCTTTCATAAGTCGTTCTCATATGCCCAAATAAATTTTCTACAAGTTCTTGGCTTCTTGCGAACTCCCCAGAGTCTGGGAAATGGAAATGAGTCTCTTATGCATATTGCATAGGCCATACTCCATCAGAATGTCTGCATGTTTCATGCACTTAAACAGTGGATTTAAATTTTTAGTGATGCAGTATGGGGATTGGTTATATAAAAAAGAAATATTGGGATTTGTTGGTTTCTTTCTTTCATTTTGTCGTTTGCTTCTTCCATTTCTAACTTTTTTCCCATGTCAACTTCAGTTAAACAGAACAACACTTAGAGTGCAGCTTCTTCTTGAACTTCCCTCTTTTTAGTGTTTCTCGTGACTGTGTGTATCTTTTCTTATGTCATTTAAACTCCACACGTACTTTCTATTTTTATCTGACATCTTGCAAACAAAGACCTCAACATTATTCCTTAAATCATTATTCAAAATTCCAATTCTATAAGTTCAAGGGTGGTTTTATTTGGACAGCAGAACTCAATAGGATTAATACTAATGTCATGTTGCAAATTTGAATACTTCATGAAGTCCTCTCTCTTGACATGTGAACCATGTTCTTGCAAGATGTAGTTGATTGAGAGGTGACTGAAATGTTAATAGAGGGTTGCAGTTATCGTTAACATGCTGTGTCTTACGTTTTCTTTTGGATTTTTCTGTCGCTTCTGGTGGATGTATTTGATTCTTAAAAATCATATTTTTGCAATCCCTAGAGTGTTGGTAATTGATTGAGTTACTATTCATGAAAATTGTCACTAATGTCCGCTAACACTTTTAATTTCTTATATTGAAAAGCTTGTGCTTTCATTAAGATCTTAGTAAGTAGATTCCTTTCACTGATATTTTGGCTCTGCAACTGTACTTCACAGCTCACGTCATGCAATGTGTGGACTAACTTAACTATCCTTATGGGAAAAGGAATTTAAATGCCGGTTACTGTTCTGGGTACTCTAATGCATATTAATGTACTATGGTATATATGTAGTTTGGCTTATTATTATATACTTCTTTGAACTATATTGGGCAATTGAGATTATTATATACTGATTTTGATGACTACGACTCAGGTTTACAAAACGATGTGAATCATTGAATACAATGGTCTCATTCCTTTGGTGGATTGTGGGATTTTACTGGGTTGTCTCTAGTGGTGATATTCTTATGCAAGATGCTCCACGTTTGTACTGGTAAGCCTTTATTTGAATAGGATTTTAAGAATAGTATTTGTATATGAATTAAAACACACAGATAAAATGTTTTATATTTGTTTGGATGCCAAAACAGTATTCATACACATAAGATTATTTTACCTTCATACAGGAGTTTGATTTTCCATTCAGAAGTTTATGAAATATATGTTCTTATTTATGTATTTATCGTTTCTATAACAGAGAGAGTTGTTCTTATTAATAGTGCACATATATGAAGGAACCTTAAAGCATAATCTCCTTTTCTATGACCTGCCCATTCTTTAACCCTTTTGAAGTTATTCTATGAAACCTACTCATTTCATTGCTAATTGTATTTGTTCTATTTCTCATGAAGTTATCCATGTAATCTGAATTTCTAAAAACTAGAAGACTGACTTTTCTTTTTCTGACCCAATTGGCACAGCCCATCCTAGTATATGAGAATTTGGTTGTATAGCTCTTTTGTTTTGTCAAACTAGACTTCAAAGATTAAGATGTTAAATATATATGTTTTATCAACACATTAAAGATTTCATTAGAAAGCACCGGGGGGGAGGGGGGGATTTTCTTTAGTTATATTCATTCGTTAACTTGCATGATTTGCTTCCAACAAAAAAAATGGTTGATTGCATGATGAATTACGTACAATGTGTTGATATTAAAGAAAAGGTATGTCTTGTTTTTGAATTTGTACAGGTTGGCAGTTGTCTTTCTGGCATTTGATGTCTTCTTTGCCATCTTTTGTGTTGTTTTGGCATGCTTGATTGGCATTGCCCTCTGTTGTTGTTTGCCTTGCATTATTGCTATCCTCTATGCTTTTGCGGGACAGGTATGATATAAATAAAGAGAATTTTGATTGACATAATTTTTTCCATATATTTGTGGACCTTTTGATTTTTCTCGTTGTCTCTTTTTGGAAAACAGGATGGTGCATCAGAATCAGATCTAAGCGTACTCCCAAAGTACAAATTTCAAATATCCAGCAATGAGGAAAAGTTTAGTGAAGGAGGTGGGTCAATGGTTCCCGTGGAAACTGGCAGCGGTTACTTGGCAAATGAACGAACACTTTTACCCGAGGATGCAGTACGCTTTATCTAACGCAATTTCTTTCTCTTTTGTGTGCTTGCCTCACTTTACTTATATGGCTCTCTTTGATTTTATATATTGCTCAACACACATAAAGATTCACATAGCAGTTCTCTGTAAATCTGGTTGCAGCACCAAGCGAAATAAAAAAATAAGAAATATATTTTTTACATTGAAATACGGAAACGGCTAAGATTTGCAAAACAAATAACTCGAAATTAATTTTTCCTTGTTTTCCTTTGCAGGAATGCTGTATTTGCCTCTGTAACTATGAGGATGGAGCAGAACTCCATGCTCTTCCTTGTAACCATCATTTTCATTCTACATGCATAGTGAAATGGTTAAAGATGAATGCAACTTGTCCACTTTGCAAGTACAATATTCTCAAGGGAAATGAACAGGTGTGATGAAAAAGTAAAGATTAAGCTTAATTATGTGATAAAGCAGGGATTTCAATTACTGTTGTGTATATGTATATATATAATATCAAGTCAAAAAACAATAGACCTTCGAAGTTATTAGGTTTTCCTGTCACTGTTTTGCTTAATTGCTTCTGTAGAGAAAAGGTCAAGGTGAGAAGGAAAGATTCTTACAGATTATTTTGAATAAGTGACTGAATTTGACAGTTGAGCCCTCTTTTGTCCTTTGTTAGATTTATTTGATTATTTGAGACTAATTGCTACTTGAATGTGATGGGTGGCTTTTACTACAAGCTATTTCATGTGAGATAAAGTCCATTTACATTGCAACTTAGGTTGGAGTCACATGCAAAATACTAGCTGGAAAATGTTTTTGCAATGAAACTACATCTTAGCTACTCTATTCTAATAACTAAGCATGCTTAAGATAAATGTTTGCCAAAGATAAATTATGGAAAAACCCTCTTTCATGACTCATGAGAAGCTAACTGTTCTTGAAAAAGCTGAAACTTTCAAGCTTATTTTGAAACTAAATCATTTTCTTTTCATTTTACCAATGCATAAATGACTACTTGACATATATTGCAAACGTACAATCTTTTGTTTGAAATAGTTCACTGAGATGCTTATGAAATGAGTAATGATATATCATTCTCAAAATTCTCATAAAATCCTCTCACACAACAAGAAATTCTCATGTTTCCTTAGGGTTAGTTCGGGAGTTAGATTTTGGAGGGGAAGGAAGGAAAAGGGGAGGCTTGGGAGGCATAAAATACATTTTTGAGATGACTTCAAAGTCTTTTCCTTCCTTTCCTTCCAAAATTCAACTCTCAAACTAACCCTTAGGAAATAAAGGACTGGGAGCTTCAAAAGTTTATCTGGAATCAACTAATGATAATGTTGATATCATAAACAAGGAGTTATAAGGTGGTCAAGTCGCAAGGGTGAAAGACTTAGAAAGAAAAGTAATAAGGAGGTTGAGGGTTTAGTTCCCATTGACCACAAAAATACGAACATACTAATATACATTTGCCTATACAAAAAGATGGTTGTTACCGTACATAATATGTAACAAAATTAGTTTCAATTAGTCTCCATTTTATAAATATTAGTCTTTAATATGACGAGAAACCCATGTGAACTGAAGAAGAAAGATCAATTGTATCCAAAAAAAATTTTAGCCACAATTAAATAAATATTTTGTTATAACTTTAATTAAATCCATTTCTTAAAACACAGAATAAAAACTAATTTAGCAGGTGGACTATATTTGTCTATAATTTGACAGCAATTATTCACCAAATGAGCCAGGCCCAAGAAATTTGTCTAAAGCCCAACCCAAAAAACCAAAACCCTAGAAAGAATTTCTACATATAACACCACTCACCTCAAACCCTAATCTTCACAAATATCATTTCCTCTTACCCTAGCGCAGTCACACTTTCACACACTCTCACTCATCCAAAATGGCAGAACGTGGTGGCGGAGACCGTGGAGGCTTCGGCCGTGGCTTCGGCGACAGAGGCCGTGGAGGTCGCGGTGACAGAGGCCGTGGCGGCCGCCGCAGAGGTCCCCGTCGCGAAGAGGAAGAAAAATGGGTCCCAGTCACCAAACTCGGCCGTCTCGTAAAAGACGGTAAAATCCGTTCCCTCGAACAGATCTACCTTCACTCTCTCCCAATCAAAGAACACCAAATCATCGACACTCTTGTTGGACCCTCTCTCAAAGACGAAGTCATGAAAATCATGCCGGTTCAGAAACAAACCCGGGCCGGTCAGCGAACCCGGTTCAAGGCCTTTGTTGTTGTCGGTGACAATAACGGCCACGTTGGGCTCGGTGTTAAGTGCAGCAAGGAGGTTGCGACTGCGATTCGCGGCGCGATTATTCTCGCGAAGCTTTCAGTCATTCCAGTGAGAAGAGGGTATTGGGGTAATAAAATTGGGAAGCCTCACACTGTTCCGTGTAAGGTTACTGGGAAATGTGGTTCGGTTACTGTGAGGATGGTTCCTGCTCCTCGTGGTTCGGGAATTGTTGCTGCTAGGGTTCCTAAGAAGGTGCTTCAATTTGCTGGAATTGATGATGTTTTTACTTCGTCTAGGGGATCTACTAAGACTCTTGGAAATTTCGTCAAGGTTTGATTTTTTCTTCATAATTAGACGCTTTTTATCATATTAAAATTTGATTTTATGGTTTATGATTATTTGTTTCATTTTAATTTAAATATTTTACTTGTGTTATAATTTTTATTACTTTGTGATATTTTAGTTTTTAACGCAATTGTTTTAAGTAGCTTGTTATATTGATTTATATGACTTTGATGGATTAAGGTTAAGTTTTTGTTTAAAACTGATTTATTGCTATGCACCGATATAGTTTTCTATGATTTTGTGAGGGAATGAGATTCCGTGTTTCTGGAATGATGTTCATTGAATATTGAGTTACATGATTTATGTTGAAGTATATCTGTTCATATTTTTTAAATTGGGCATTAATACATGTCTATGTATTGTTATCTCATTGGATGTGCATTCTCTCATTTGATAACACACTAGTTCTTGGATCCTGCATAATTTTAACTTTTGTTCTGTGACCAGTGAATGAGTTATTATGTTGTTTGGTGTCTGTTAATGTGTTTGATGGTATCTCATTGGAATGTTTGTTTGAAGTTTTTGGTCGGTGGCTGTAGGAATTGACAACTATTCTTTGCACAATATTAGGATGGAATTTTATGAAAAATAATTGGGATGTGTTAATGATAATTGACATTTTGAAGTAACTAAACAATTGTTGTGGGATAGACATAAAATACATGAAATTTGTCATCTATTTATCTATATGTCAATAATGGTGTCTTTTTCAGGCCACCTTTGACTGTCTGCTGAAAACCTATGGTTTCCTAACACCCGAGTTCTGGAAAGAAACTCGCTTCTCCAAATCTCCATTCCAAGAGTACACAGATCTTTTGGCAAGGCCTACAACAAAGGCTTTGATCCTTGAGTCGGAGGAAAAGGTTGCTGAAGCTTGATCTAGTAGTTTGGAAGTTATGGGATTATCATGTGTCTTGGGCAAATATGCTAGAAACTAGTATTTATTTGAATGTTTTGTTGCTTATGTTTTTTGCTTCATAACTTTATGGAATGTTATTCTGAAGTTTTGTTTATGAATATTTACCGAGTTTTAAATACTATATTTTTCTACATCAAGGATTTCGTTTGTTAAACTTAAGAGGAAAATAATTATTCTTCTGCATGATGAATTAAGTACTAGGTACCTATTAAACTTGTATTTTGAAATTCGTAGATCGCTGGTTTTTACTCTTGATTCACTTTCACCTCTGTCCAAAATGGCCTTAAGCCCCTCATGTCTGTTTGTTTGTGCTGAATGTTCTTGCATTTTATTATTTCGGGCAATTATTTATTACATTGAAGAATTGTGTTTTATTTCATATTTTACTTTAGTCAGCATGAACCTGGTTAAGATGACTTGTGAATAGAATGGAGGAGGATCTAATTATATGTATTAGATTTCTTGAGCACGAATGTAATGGAAATATAACAGTTTTGCTTAAAATGCTCAAATTCTTTTACATCCCCAATTAGGAGGGTCTAATAGAATGGAAACCCAATGTCTATCCTTTTTGTTTCTTCCCCTCCTTTTCTTAAATTCTATTAGGTGTTTTCTACATGAATTGATTATTGTTTTTATTGAGAATTCCAAACTAGTGTCCCCTTCATATCTCTTCAGCAATTTCTTAACTTTCACAATTTTATGAACTCGGAAGTGAAAGGTTCCTATACAATACAACTTATTATGAATCCGTAAGTGATCTTCTCAATACTATATATAACTTTTTCCCCCGATGGAAACAGGGGAAACTAAACAACAAACCTCTACAATAGATTGTAGAGGCAGTATCTAATAGAAAGTTTAACTGAATAAAAACTTGGGCAACATCAAAAGTATGAAAACTCCTATCTAAGTTTAAACCATATTTTGGAAGCTTGTCCGCAACTGAATTAGCTTTGAAATATGTAGGCTAGTGAATATGATGAAGTTGCCGAATGAATGAAAACGAAGGTGAGATTGTTAGACACCCAAAATTAGGACTGACAATGAACTGAACCAAATCGATATTCATTCGAAAATCGATTCGTTATTTAGCTCGATAAACTTGGTTCATAAACCAAATGAGTCAAACTTGAGCTGAAAATTGAGCTCGTTAAATAAACGAGTCGAACTTGAGTTGGGTAGAGTTTGACTCGTTAATTCATGAGTTGACTCGATAAATATATATATATATATATATATATAAATTTATTTTTATGTTTATTATGACATTATTTTTTATATTTATTTTTATTATATATAAAAAGGTTATATTTATATATAAAGATGACAAAAAAATCCGACCCATAGGTACCCATGGAAATACCTGCAGCGGGTACCCCAACAATAACTTATGGATTAGAGCGGGTTTTGTGATACCCGCCCTGCGGGTATCCACAAAGTTGTGTATTTAGTTTTTAATTATATATATATCAGTGTTGTGAAACCCGAGCCAGACGTCAAACCGACAGAGGTCCCGTATTAGGTTTAACCGGTTAAACTGTCCAGTCTGACCGAATGATTTCGTACATAGTTAATAATTTTTATTTATAAATATATAGTTATATATAAATGTAAAACTTTATATAATTAATAATTATGTATAATTATATTGAAATAATATCTCTTTATCTTTTTTTTGACCGTAGTAAAATAAAATATTAGAACATTGTCCCATTTTTTTTTATTTTTAAGAGAGCTGTCCGATTTACTTCCCGGATTGATCCAGTTTAACCGTGTTTAACATGGTCGGACCGGATTTTTTCCGGTTCAAAGCGGTCCAACTCTCATTCGGTTAAAACGACAAGCCAAAGCCGTTTTCAAGTCTGGTCAGCGGTCAGACCGGTTGGACCATCCGGTCCGGTCCGGTTCTAACACCACTGATATATATATATATATATATATATTTACTGTTATTTTGAGATTATATATCATATACTTTATTATTATTTTATAATAAACATATTTGACTATGATCATAAATTTATCATATTATTCATGTAATAATTATTTTTATATATTAATTATTACAAAGTATATAAATATATAATTAAAACTAAAAACTCGTTGGGTACCCGCAAATATTACGGGTTTGGGAACGATAAAGCACTACCCGTTGCCATCCCTATTTATACATGTATAAAACTTTTTGTAGTATTTTTAACAAATTAATTAACTATTTAAGTTTTTCAAATAAATAAATTCGAACTGAGCTGAACAGTTCACGAACTTTAATCGAGCCGAACTCAAGCTCAACAAATAACTCGTATTGAACTCGAGACAAGTTTCGAGCCGAACCAATCCTTATCGAGCTGAACCGAGGTGAACTCTGGTTCGACTCATTTCCAACCATACCCAGAACTTATAAACTTTTGACACCCATAAATTATGAACTTGACACTACTTGCTGAATTTGTCTCTATGCAAAAAATTTGAAACCCCCACTATTGCAAAAGGTGTAACCCAATTAGTATACCTCGTAGTTCTGCTTGCACTACAGAAATTCCTAAATGTTTGGTAAAAGGAAAGCACCATGGTGATCTCTAACTACTCCATCGCAGGTTGCAGATTTTGAGGAAGAAGAATAAGACCCATATGTATTTAGCTTGCACCAGCCAAAGTCTGGGGGGAACAATCGGATGATGGGAATTTGGGAGACTACAACTCACCATGGATCGAGTCATCTGGGTGAGGGCCTTGGCTGAACAGGAGCTGCGGGCCAGGATCTTTGCACAAACCTAGGTATGGTCATTAGTCACATTTTCAAAGATAAAGTGATTCATGCTTTTCCAAATTGAGTCAACTGCAATGCCAAAAAATAGCGACCAATCAATGTCCTCAATTTTTTGTCGGTTATAGGACAAATTTACCATTCACAATTTATGAGATCGTTGAGGAAAAAAGGACAAGAATTTGGGACCTGTAGAAGGTTCATCCACACCGATTTTGCTAAGGAACAGTTCCTAACAACATGTAACTCCGTTTCAGTTACAGATAGTGAGTAGCACAGGCAGGCATCAGAATTAGTTATCACACGCTTGAACTGCTATTCATTTGTGGGAAAACATTTGTTAACCAACCACCACAACAACATAGGGATGCAATATAGACCTTTCCAGCTCCAAATATTATCCATTAAAGGAATGGGGGTTTTGGTGACCGGTAATCAGAGAGTATGCAAAAGCAATCGAGAAAGATTCATCTTTTGTCCCCAGCCAGGCAACTAAGTCCGCTGCTTGATCTACTTCAATCAGATGTAAAGCCACAATCTTATTAGCAATATCTGTTGGCACAATGGCATATAGTAGGTTGTTATTTCATTCCCCACTTACAGTCATAAAATCAGAAACCATAATACCTGTGGAGAATAGCCTAGATTGAGCCCTCTAAAGGTTTCATAGGATATTTCATTAGGAATCAAACTGTCCGTCCAAAAATTAATAGACCGCCCATTGCCAATTCTCTACCTCAAATTTAGCTTGAAGCTCAGTCAGGCTTTCTCGGGATCAAATCATTTTCACAATTATACTTTGATTTAACAACGTTAGCCGAGGTCATCCTTATGAGGAATTAAATTCCAAGACATTTTCATTATGAAGCTTTTATTCACTAACTTGGACTGACGAATATTGAGCCCGCCAGCCCGCCAGCCCGCCAGCCCGCTTGGGTCTACACAAGGTGGCCCAATTCAGCCAATGGGTCTTTCGGGATGAAGGAGAATCACCCCACACAAAAGATCTGCAAACTTTATCCAATTCACCACAGATAGAGACTGATATTGGAATCGTCTGCATAACATAATTAAGGTGGGCTTGCAGAATTGATTTAGTAAGAGTAAGACGTCCTGCAAAGGAGAGGCAATTACATCTCCAGTTGCTCAAACAACATTTGGCGGTCTCTAGAATATAGTTATAACTTTGCCGACTATTTCCATGATGTTGGATGGGGACACCCAAATATTTTCCTAAGTCCCAAGTTCTGGAAAACCAAACTCTATTGCAATTTGGTTGCACACATTTTCGTGGATATTTTCTGAGCAGAAAATCTTGTTTTTTTCTCTATTTATTTTCTGCCCAGAACTCTTGCAAAATAAATCTAAAATAGTTTTGATAGCTTCAACCTGCGTAGAGACGCTTCCGCAAATAAGATCACATTATCAGCACAAGTCATATGAGATAATTCAGGCCTAGTTCTTCCTAATTTGATGGGCTTCCAAAAACCAACTTTACGGGCTGCCACAATTAGGTGGGAAAGTCTCTCCATACAAAGTGCAAAGATATAAGGTCAAATAGGATCAACTTGCCTTAACCCCCTCTGGGGGATAAACGGCTCAAGGGCTTCACCATTCTAAAGGATTTGCATAGAGATGTTAGACACACAAGCTATAATTAAATTAACAATGTTACCCGACACTACAACATCCAAAAGAGTATCTTTTATAAAACTCCAATCTAGTCTATCAAGTCAATTTTAATAGTTATCCCAACTTTTTTACCTCTATTTTTATGCATATAGTGGACGACTTCTTGAGTGATGCTTATATTGTCGCTGCTTTTAAGATCTAGGATAAAGCTACTTTGATAGAGCCTAGTTAGAGAAGGCATAACACCTCTTAATCGTGCGACCAAAACTTTGGTAATGATTTTATAAGATACGTTGCAGAGATTGATCAGACAGAATTGCTTCAGGTTTGAGGCTTGCTCAATTTTTGGAATAAGGGTTGATTAATGTTTCGTTGAGAGAACGCACCATACAGGGATTGGAGAAGACATCATTCACTAAATTATACAATTTTGCTCCTATAGTGTTCCAATGATTTTCGTAGAAAAGGGCTTGAACACTATATTTGGCAGGAGCCTTATAACCCCCAATATTGTAGACAACCCTTCTAATCTCATAATCCAACATTGGGGAACAAATCAGATTCAATTGGTGCTCATTAAGTCGTGAAAAACAGCCAGAAAGAACAAAAGGAAAGGGCGGTTCCTCAATATTGTACAAGTCCATATAGAAGGAAATTTCCATATCTTCCAAACCAATCATATTTGTCACCTAGTGACCATCCTCGTCTTGAAGCATGGAAATATGTCTCTTCCTTATCCTAATGATAGTTGAGGCATGGGAAAATCTTATGTTCCTATCTCCATAGCATAGCGAATTACTTCTCGATTTTAACCATAAGAGTTAATTCTACTGAAGCACTAGTTCACAGTCCTCCCATAATTCCTTATGTAGATTCTCAAGATATAAATTAGGACCTCGAGCCAGACTCAAATTTATCAATGTTACACCCTGGATAAATTTGGGTTATTTCTAGCATGCCCCTGGTATGTGGCTTAGCCTAAATATCTCTTGTTCACCCGCCCAAGGCACACCAAACCCACTGCAAATGTTATAAATGCTTCTGACGCGTCATTAATGCCCATGACTCATAATTTAATGCATCCCTAACCCCGCCATCAATGTGCCGCTGACTTGCCTTTAATGAGAATTGACATTCCACCTGCCACGCCGCCTGCACATTCTACCTGCCTCCGGCAGTTCGACAGTTTCAAGCTTGTAGGGTGAACAAAGACAACCCAACATATTCCCGTTGTACCCACCATGTCTTGACCAATGACCATACACCACGTCAGCAACCCCAAACTCTATAAATAGATGATCCCACATATGGAGTATAATTAATTCTCATTCTTTCATTTATTGCTTATACTTATTGCTTTTGTTCTAACTTCTCTCTTATTTATTCCTATGATCTTTCTAGAGACTCTATACTGAGTTGATCGTCAGAGAACCGTTTCACGTACCTCCCTCAGTGGGTCTAGACGACATTCTAACCAAGACTTCTAATTATCTCCATTCAACCGGGCATTTGATATCGACCATTCTCGTTCAATACTAAAGAACATTGGCACCATCTGTGGAGACCTACAACATGGTGACCACCACTAACCAAGCTCAACCACTCAGCCAAGCAAAACCACTCACCACAAACATTCCCCCAAACCACGACACTCCCTCCATTGACCCTCCAACACTAGTGCAACCATCTCAACAAGCAAACCAAAGTCATCGCCCAAACCCCACCCCAGAAGCACCCACTACTCAACAACTCCTCCAAATGATCCAAGTCCAAGGCCATATCATCCAACATCAAGCCCAACTATTAGCTGAACTTCGCCAACACAGACTTGAGCCTATTAATAGACCCTCACCGCTAGTTGTCGATGAACACTCTGTGGAGTCCGCCGAAGCTTCCAGGCTTGTAGCCCCCCAAACACAAAAATCACCCAAATAACCCACCACTTTGACTATAACTCCTCACGAGCAAGACACCCCTCACCGAAGCAATCATGTCTTCACCACTCCCTAAACATCTAACCCACCCATGCAACATCGACCAGTATGATAGGACCACTGACCTACAAGACCACATAGACGCCTTTGAGGCCTTTATGCTTTTCCATGGGGCGACTGACCCCATCATGTGGCAAGCCTTCCATCTTACTCTGAAACGCATTGCCCTGTAGTGGTTTACACGGCTGGCACCAAATAACATTGATCAGTGGACAACTCTTACTAGAAGGTTCAACACCTAGTTTACAACAAGCAAAGAACAACCCCGATCTTCATATACCCTGTCCGGTATACGACATGAACTGTATGAGCCTCTCTGGGCTTACTTAGACAGGTTCAACACAGAGGCCATGAAAGTCTGCACCTTAAGCCCAAAAGTGGCAGGGCATCTTGGTGACATGGTTACAGGATGGCCTATTCAGGCAAGAATTAGTCAAATACTCAAACCTCACCATGGAAGATCTCTAGTCAAAATTCCATCAATTCATTAACCTAGAAGAATCTCATCCCACCTGCCAACCATCCGAACATAGAGAATATCAACCCCCATCACGGGAAGCCAAACGACAACAAATACATGAACGCCCTCAATATGAACCACCCTGCCCACCCAAAAAACCAAAATACAACTCCTACACCCCCCTTCTATGCTAGTCGCGCCAAGATTCTTCAAGAAGTTATAGCCACTCATCAAGCCCAACTCCCCAAGCCCAACCCAGGGAGAAAGCTGGGGACCCAGGACTGTTCTAAGTACTGTGATTTCCACACCTTTTTTGGGCATGTCACGAAAGAGTGTACCTAGCTGCGGGACACCATTGAAGATCAGATTCAAGCCGTCCATCTAGCTGATTATAGGAGAAACTGAAGGACTTGGCAGACTTTTGGAGGATCTCCCCATTCCATGAAAACGAGAAACAAGGTTGAATATCAGGGCCATACGCCCAAGTATGACGGGTACCCCATGCCTCTATCCGGAAGAACCCGTTCTTCAAATTCTTCACAGATCCCTCAAATGGTTGGAAAATAGCACAACCATTCATAGATTGAAGCGACGTCTAGCCTCGTCGACCGACGTCACTTTCATCCTTGCTGGAACTAGGGCCAACCCAAAACATCCAGAAAAAAAGACGAAAGGTGCATGGCTGCTCCATGACCTCACAAAAAATATTGAAGGGCCGAATAAAACTCTCATAAGTTGGGGTGGAGTTGCAAGGGGGCCACCTGAAGATGATGTAACACCTCGACGTACCACTCATCAAAGGGTATCATCACCCTAATCCGCCGACAGACATATTCATACACGTAGAAGCTCCACCGGTTCTTATTCTCGAGTAGAATATCATGGCAAACTCGCTCTCGATCAGATAGGTCGTACCATAAAATGTCATTCGGCAGGCGGGTAAGAACGTCTATGTTCGGACACTTATCTGAAGGATACAAGGAGATGGTGCCCAAGACTTCATGGTCCACCCATCAGTAAGGGGAATTGGGACCCACCATCTCCTCCGGGACGGTGAATTGATCAACATGGTCAGCAAAATTCCTCCTCATGAGCAACCTGTCACCAGAAAAAGTATCAGATTCTGAGATGGACGAGTCATCCAAGACCGAACCCCACTTCCTGCGAAAAGTTGCCCGGTCTAACACAATAACCTCATTCCTGCCACTCTTCCTCCGTAATTCACGCAGTAGGGCAGGCAATGAAGGTTGATGTGGTCGCCTCCAAGCAGACCGACTATTGTCCGAGACATAGTTGCGACAGGCTTGCCTTTGGTGACAGGCATCCTACATAGTTAAAATGGACGGAGGTCCAGGCAAGACCTCCACCTTGTTGGAACTAGACCCTTCCCCGATCATAGCACGAAAATAAATAAGAAAGGAAGAGAAATTACGAGCGTTAGGATGAAGGTCTAGACGAAAAGGAAATTCACTTGTCCAAGCTCAAGAGATGATGCAAGCTCGACATGAAGATTTCAGAAGGAAAGGATAGTGAAGAAATGGGGAAGATCCCCTATTTATAGAGGAGGACCTGAACCCAAACCTCCGCAAAGCCCACCCCCAGGGGCACATCCATCCGTATGAAAATACTCGAGAATGATCCAACAGTAACTCAAAAACCAAAGTAGAAGATCTTAAACGAACAGACGTGTCAGTTGGACACCTAAGGCCTCCAAATGGGATGATGATAGCCATCCACGTGTCTAGCAAGGGCAGATAGCCATCATGACCTACTCCTACACCTAGATGTTACCCAAGCCTATTAGATCGGAATATCCCGAGTCTACCAACCTGTTCCACTTTCGACCGACCTGATAGACTAGGGGCAACTGTTCTACCCTAAAAAAATTAAGGCTATTTCTAGCCCGCCCCGGGTATGTGGCTTAGCCTAGCTATCTCTTGTTCACCTACACAAGGCGGACCAAACCCACTACAAATGCTATAAGTGTTTCTGACGCATCATTTATGCCTCTAACTCATCATTTAATGCGATTTTTAGCTGCCGTCAATGCACCGATGACTCATCTTTATTGAGAACTGACATTCCACCTGTCATGCCGCCTGCACATTCCACATTCCCCCCGACATTTCGACAATTGTAAGCTTGTAGGATGAACAAGGACAACCCGGTATATCCCCATTGTATCCACCATACCCTAACCAGTTGTCAGACACCACGTCAACAACCCCAAATTCTATAAATAGAGGATCCTACACATGAAATATAATTAGTTCTCATTCCCTCATTTATTACTTACACTTATTGCTCTTGTTCTAACTTCTCTCTTATTTATTCTCATCTTCTCTCTAGAGACTCTATACTGACTTTATCGTCGGAGAACCTTTTTAGGTACCTCCTCCGGCGAGTCCAGACTACATTCCGATCAAGACTTTTGATCATCCCCATTCAACCGGACATTCAATACCGACCATTCCCGTTCAATACTAAAGAACAATCACAAATATTGATTTTTTGGAGTGTTATCACATTTTTCATGGTTAACAGATATCATGTATTCTAAGAGCTACCTATAATGTCATACTATTGATTTCTTAATTAACCCAACACTTTGATGTTATCATATTTATTCACCCAAAAATGTTATCATTTTTCCTTGTGCTAAAACTGATTCACATATCAACCTATTTGTTCAATTGTTTGCCTTGATGTTTATATACCTCTCTTGACTAACATTTATATCCTATTCCAATGACATTAGCCCAATAAGCATATATGTTTAGAGTAAGCATACATGGTGCATATTGAAATGCTACATAAGAGGTTCCAACTTCATGTACCTATTTTTTGTAGTATAATTATTCATGGACTTTATTTCAGTTTTCAATTGTTGGGTTTCAACTTTTTTTAGAGTTAGATTAATACACGTTGATGGTAGTATTGGTCCAAAAGGGAGGAGTCTCTGTTATAGGAAATGGTGATACCAAGTGTAGCACCTATATGCCAAATTTTGTTCTTATAAGTGAAAAAATAAAGTTAATAAAAACAAGACAATGTCAAAAAAATATGAACAAAATGTACCAACGTTATTTTGATTAGTTTTAGGATGAGAAACGTTTTTGGCACTATGTCATATTATTCATGTTTTGGTTTAGCATCATTTTATCACTGTTTGGTTTTATTTCCTATCTATATTGATGTTTGGTTTTATTATTGTTATTATTTTTGTTTCTATTGTTTATATAACCCATGGTAATAGAATAAAAAAATATGTATATTTTATCAATGATTCTATTTTTAGCCGGGTGTTAAAATAGAGTTTAAGGTGAGAATTTAGGAGATTGGTGAATAAACTGAATCATATATTTCTTTCCTTTCGAATAGAAAAGCGGTGAACGATTATCGTATTGTCTCTTCTTTTTATGGTAATGAGATTGGCGACAGATGGTCAGTGTCATCCTTATCATCTAAATTTCTTACCCTAATTTCAATAAAAGATTCCATTTCATAATTTTAAAATAAAGCAATCACATATTCATTAATATCATTCTTGCAAATATCCATATTTATTTGAACCATCAATAAATAAGCTTTTTGTTTTTTTTAAATTATATTTAATGCGTGAATCAAATGTCAAAATCATTATTATTTTATGGTATAAATCTTTGAAATAATGAATTTTTCATAAAATGTCATAATGAATTTTTCAAGTACTAAGGTTAGAGAAAGAGTACCAACTTGTGTATTATTTTGTTATCATGTTAGTAGGAAAGCGATGAGTGGCTGTCATACTACATATTCTTTCTTTAATATGGATAATACAATATATATCAAGTCTTTATCTCATTACATTATTTAATTAAAAGCGGTTAGTGATTGTCATGTTGTCTCTTCTTTTTTTTAAATGTTTAAAGTGATATAGGACAAAGTTGTATCTTCATCCTTAATACTATCTATTGACAATTTGAGCCCTATTTTATTATCATTTTAGTAAGAAAGTGGTGAGAGGTTGTCATAATACCTCTTCTTTCTTGCCGATATGGATAAGACGATGTAAGTCAAACCCTTATTTGATTATCCTTTTAATTAAAAACGGTGAATGATTTTCGCACTGCCTCTTCTTTTTTTAATGTGGGTAAAATAATGTAGGGCAAAGTTGTATCCTCCTCTTTAACCCTATCTACTCACAACCATCATATAGATTTCTCAAACCAATTTTCATAAGTAAAATCAATCCAACACACCCAACATTTTTTTACCAAGAACTACGTAGTCTTGATTTCCCTATTGCACCTGAGAATATGTAGGAACAATATGAACTTTTGGCGGACACAAAAAAAAAAAACTTTTGTTTCAATAAAAATCACTTCATTAAATAAGCTTTTAGGTGTACTTAGTTTTATGCGATTTATGCAGGTACCATTGATAACAGGCGGATGATGTACTAATACATTCCCCGGTCCGTAATTGATTCCCGAGTCTAGAGTTCTTGTTCGAAGGATAATCTATCCAATACTTGGGCACAAAAGAGTTTTTTACTTTTCGATCGCAAAAATTTGGTGGCGACTCCAAATCAATCGCGTGGCTGATGTTCGGCTGAAAATCGTGGCACAATACTTATACTTTGTTTATTCTTTACGGTGATTAGATCTTATTGATGTCAAGTCAATGACACAACATAATCAGAGAAAAAATGTACGTACTAACACCCTAACTTTTTTTACATTACTACTACATTATCTATTATTTATATTTAATTATTATTGACTCTAAAATATAAATAATGTGGATGAATAATAAATAATACACTATCTATTTATAAACTTTTACATTAACCATGCATACATTATTACATCCTATCATTAACTTGAAAATGTAAAAGTTAAAAAAATTCATACTAATGTAAAGGCACGCATAAAATTATATCATTTACCTTCCATTAGTAGAAAGCCCCTTGATAATGAAAGTTACTCTAACTTCCAAAAATTCAATTCATATCTCACAACTATAAATTTGAAGGTATAAACCCTATATACAATTTTTTTTTGGAATCAACTTAGCTGGACTTTTAAATAAAAAATAAAAAGCCCATGATCATCACCAATTAAACCTATGTTTTAGCGGTTTTCAATATTTTTTGGTACCAATAATATCTCCTCGTGATATAGGTAATAAACTAATCTGTTTCAAGCTCAATAATTGTTCCTCTCTTCAAATTTCATTTCCAATAATTAAATTTTTGACATTTTTATCTTTAACCAATTTTCAATATTTGATATAAACATTCATCAATATTTTCTTTTAAACTTTAATAGGGAATTTGGAGTTTTGTTCTCTAACTCAAAAAAGCTGGTTGTATCAATCAATCGTCTGATACTTAGTTTGGCATTTTCTTCCCTACCATCTTTCTCTTATCCGCATTCAAATGTCATTAAATAATTAACGTATAGCTCAACCAAAAATCCATAACTAATCACAATATTAAGAACACTCAAACAATCCCACAATTCTAAATCTACAGCTGACCATTAATCCTACACACTTTAATATAGTATGAGAAATTTTTTTTTTATGTATACGAGTTTTTATATAATAAAATATATTCTCAGATGAGATAATTTACCTCCTTAAATCTACCAAGCGTCTGACATGTAGTCTTATTTTTTATTTTATAATATATTTTAAAATGAAAACGTATTGAAGGAATGAAAATAAGATACATGTCAAACCCTGAATAAATTTAAGGAGATAAATTATCTCATGATATGATGAGATACTTTATTCTCTTATCTAATACTTATATTTTATCATCCTTGACTTTTCAAAAAAGTAATATAAAGAGTTAATTATACTGACACCCCCTGAGTTTTAGTGAAATTACACAAACCACCCCTCACTTTTTTACACCTACACAAAACCCCCTAAATTTTACACTTTAGTTACAATGACCACCCCTGCATGAGAAATAAATGTAATTTTTTAAACAAAAAATATGATAAATGCAATTAAGTTAAACAAAACATGATATATTGGGGAGACATATCCAAATAATATACAAATCAATATATCTTTATTATTTTTTGTTACAAAATGCATCATCAGTTCCAAAGAGATATTGTTTAAATCGTTCTTATACTATATCGTAACGAACCAAAAATGATAAATAAGTATTAACTTATATATTATTTGGATTTGTCGTCACAATATATCATGTTTTGTTTAACTAAATTGCATTTATCACATTTTTTATTTAAAAGATTACATTATTTCACTTTCAGGGGTGGTCAGTGTAATAAAAGTATAAAAATGAGGGGTTTGTGTATGTGTAAAAAATTGAGGGGTGATTTATATAATTTCACTAAAACTCATAGATTCACTCTAATATAAATAAATAATAAATAATGTATATAAATCTTTACCTGACAATCATGTATAATAGTTCATGTTGCTAATGTATCTCCTCGTACCAAAATATAATTTATAACATTCAATCAGTAAAATTATGTCATGTGTAATATTTTGTTTAGTTTTAAAAATATTTATATAGAAAGTGATAAAATATAACATATGTTATGATTTTAATGGCAACATGAAATAATTTATCTCCTTAGGAGATACTTTATTATCTTAATATTATATAATAACTATACAATAAGATACTAAAATTAGTCTTATTTTATTTACTGAAAAGTTGATATCATTTCACTTAATTTATGTTTCCCTTCTCTGACTTACAAAATTTTCTATTTATCGGTTTACTCGATTTGTTTTTTCTTTCTTGCTTCTACTATATGCGTACAGTTTAAGATGCAACATTTAAAAAAAATTAGGTATAAGTATGTAAATATAATTTAAAAATAATAGATAAGTGTATATATAACAAAGTTACAGAGGAACAATGTTAATACTCTCATAGGAAATATTTCAAGATGAGAGATTAAGGCTTAAAATAATTGTGAGATATGAAAATGAAGATAAATTATATCATATAGATTTAGCATTATGATATGGAACCAGATTACCTGTCCTAAAAAGTTGTGTCCCTTCCCATCCTTATTCAATTAAAGTATATCAAGTAATATAATTATTTATTTATGATTTTTCTATTTAATTTAATGATGCATTTTAACTGAGCTGATATATAAATTAAGATACAAATGGGGACAGAGTATTTCCATTCAGAAAAAAAAGGTAATAACAAAGTTCTTAACAAATAAATAATATAATTATGACATGGTCTCACTATAAATCGAGATAAACATGGTGGAATACAATCATACATATACCAAAATCAAAATTATAATGATAATAATTTGGTAAAGATCAATAAATATCTAAAGTGTATCAGAACCCAGATATGGCATGTCACTAATCTTGAATTACTCATGCTTCAAATTTTTAAATAAACTATCTCTATATAGTGATATCTTCACTAGTTTACTTGTACTATGTCATGGCATATATGAAAAAGACCAAGTTATATTTTGGAAGTGAAATGTAATATCTAATGACATAATATTAAAATTAAATACGTTTTAATAAAAAACTATTGAGAGAAATGTATAACTTACTACATTATCACTCGTTTGTATTAATTTTTCGAAGAGTCAATAATGATTAAATATAAATAGTGAATAATATAATAACAATGTATAAAACTCATACATTGACAATGCATAATTTTTTTTCTATTGATTTTATTTTAATTCCTTTTTTTTTTAAAGATCCTCTTATCCATCATGAATGTGGACATTGAAAAAATGTATACATTATCTACCATTCATATTTAATTATTATTGACTTTTCAAAAAACTAATAGAAATGATAAATATAATAATGGTATATAAATGTTTACATCAATAATAGAAAATAATACTAATAATCCTCTTATCTTAATTCCATCAAAGCAATTAAGCAACCCAATAATACTACCACCACTACACTGATTAGCGAGAGTTTAGTTTTCTGTGTTTCTCTGACACTCTTAACGGAACAGCACTATAAGCTTCATTACTCAGAGACACAAACACAATTTAAAATTAATCTAAAGGATTTAAATCCACATTCTAGAGAGAGAAACAACCATTTAACTATGAAACCATTCTTCTCCAACTTTCTCTCTCTTAAACCACCGCTCTCATCAATCTCTAACCTCCACTTTCTCTCTCTATCTTTGCTGGAGCATTTGAACGTTGAAGGTGTGAAAGAGTGCGTGTGCGCGTGCGTTTGTTAGATCGGCGATGGAGGAGGTTTCCGGCAACGGTGGAGCGGAGGAGACGATGGTGACTCTGATTCCGGCGCCGTTGTCGGTTTCGGGATCGTTCAAGGAAGGGAAGAGCTCGTCGCGGAGGCGCGTGATGAGGCCGAGTTTGGATGCGGATGAGTTCATGAACATGCTTCATGGTTCGGATCCGGTGAGGGTGGAGCTGAATCGGTTGGAGAATGAAGTTCGAGGTGAGAAAATGTGGCTCGATCTAGCGAGTTTTTCAGCTGATTTTGCTTCGTTTTGTTGAATTTGATTTGTGATTTGATGTGTGTTTGTTTTGCAGATAAGGATAGAGAGTTATCGGAAGCCCATGCTGAGATGAAAGCCTTGAAGCTCTCTGAAAGACTCAGAGAAAAAGCGGTTGAAGAGGTTCAACTCTAATTTTCGAGTTTACAGTTTTTTCATTTTCAGTATATTTGTATTGAATTAATTAAAAATTCATGTTGTGTTAATGTTTTAGGATTATGTGAAGTGTATTACTAATTTCTGAGTATTTTACTTTTGCACTGGACAATGCTTCTGATAGTTTTTTGGGTATGAGATTTATTTTATTGCATATCAAAGAATATATATATTTTAATTTCAAGAGCCTGAGCCTTGGCCCAACTATTGGTGCTGCCTTGGGACCTAGAAGTCATGAGTTCAAATTATTAATAAAACACTCGCATGTGATGGATAAACTGTTGGATCATAAGCCTGCTTATATTTACCATTAGTCCCTTACCCTCCCCTCAGACCCACCAGATTAGAGTCTTGTGCACTGGGCAAGCATTGTGTCAATGTTTGCATCTACTTGTTGATAATGATTTGATTTTGCATTTAATGCTTTTGGTGTTATTATAACTTTTTTCGGTACATTAATATAATAATTTTTGTAGTCATTATGTCATTTGCTTCATGTCATTTTTATGTTGTAATTATGTTTTGTCTGATTTCAGGGGTGGGGTTTCTTTGGTAGTTTTTTTTATGAGTTTAAAATCTGTGCACTGATAGTGTAAAGTTTTTTATACTGTCAGCATATCATTCACCATTGATTTGTATTACTTTTGTTTGAGAGTCAATGGTAGTTAATAAATCAATGGTGGATGATTGACTGACAGTGTAAAATACATTTACACTGTTAGTGTATACATATTAAATCCTTTTCTTATTATACCCTTATTGTTGTAATGATTTCGATTATTGTTTGTATTGGTTTTACATATTTAGTTGCATAATTAGAAATTGTCCCCTTTGCCATCATATGACTTTGTTCATGCTACTCCTGCTTCTTTTGCATTCTTCTTATTAATGCACACTTTGGTCCACTTGAAATTTAACTTTATTTTTTCTGTTTTTTTGCTTGCACTATAGCTCACTGAAGAATTGTCGAAGGTTGACGAGAAGCTAAAGTTAACAGAATCCCTTCTAGAAAGCAAAGTATTGCTTGGAGCCTCTATAAACTTTGGTAATGAGTCTTTTTCTTGGGTTACATGATATTTTTGCTGAACTGAGAGTCTCTTGCAGAATCTGGAAATAAAGAAGATCAATGATGAAAAGAAAGCATCAATGGCAGCTCAGTTTGCAGCTGAAGCCACTCTTCGAAGGGTCCATGCTGCTCAGAAGGATGATGACATGCCTCCAATAGAAGCCATTCTTGCTCCTCTAGAGGCTGAACTCAAGCTTGCTCGACAAGAGGTACCTTGTTGTTCTACTTCAAATATTAATGCCTTAAGAAAAAAACTGATGAAGAGGATTGAAGCTGGGTTATCTTTGCTGATTTATGTCATTATTTTCTTCCATTTGTTTATTCCAGATTGCTAAACTTCAAGATGATAACAAAGCTTTAGATCGTCTTACCAAATCTAAAGAAGCAGCACTTCTCGAAGCTGAGAGGACTGTTCAGGTTGCCTTGGCTAAGGCTTCCATGGTGGATGATCTCCAAAATAAAAATCAAGAGCTAATTAAACAGATTGAGATTTGCCAGGTATTTGCAACATTGCATGGTGTTTCTCTTTCCGGGTACATTTGTGTATTTGTGACCATTATAATTTAACTCTTACATCTGATTTCATCATCATATCTCCCAGGAAGAAAATAAAATTTTGGACAGAATGCATAGACAGAAGGTGGCAGAGGTAGAAAAGCTTACCCAAACTGTAAGGGAGCTTGAAGAAGCTGTACTTGCAGGTGGTGCAGCTGCAAATGCTGTTAGGGATTATCAGCGGAAAGTTCAAGAAATGAATGTAATTTGTTAAACTCACCATCCAAGTTATTTTACTTGGGTTACTCATACTTCATATTGTGTTTAGTCAAGCACATATTAATTATTGCATGGTTTGTTTGTCATTTTAGGAAGAAAGGAAAACGCTCGACCGGGAGTTAGCTCGTGCCAAGGTAACAGCAAATAGAGTTGCTGTAGTGGTGGCAAATGAATGGAAAGATGCTAATGACAAAGTGATGCCTGTCAAACAATGGCTAGAAGAAAGACGATTCTTGCAGGTAAAATATTGATTTTACTCTTTTGATTCCTCTGCATTTCAGTTAATTTTTTTATTTTCAAATTAACTTTTACTTAGTATACATTTTCTTGCTTTTGTCTTCGTTTTAATACAGTTTCCTTTTTTTAAACCGAACTACATTCTTATAGGGAGAGATGCAGCAACTCCGGGACAAGCTTGCTATAGCTGAGCGTGCTGCAAAGTCTGAAGCTCAGTTAAAAGTAATAGTACAGTTTGAGCCCATTTATTAACTCAGGATAATTGTTCTTCTGTTACTTAAGGCAAACCTTGTAAAATTTTCAGGAAAAATATCACTTGCGGCTTAAAGTTGTTCAGGAGAGTTTGAGAGAAACTCCTAACAGTATTAGTCGTGGCACCCCAGCAGAGGGAAGAAGTATTACAAATGGGCCTTCTCGACGTCAATCCCTAGGTGGAGCTGATAACATCTCAAAACTGACTCCTAATGGGTTTTCATCTAAGAGAACATCATCCTTTCAAATAAGATCTTCTGTGTCCTCGAGCACAATTTTGAAGAATGCTAAAGGCACATCTAAATCATTTGATGGTGGCACAAGGTCGTTGGAAAGGAGTAAAATTCTTCTAAATGGAAAACCACCAAGTTACTCATTCAACCAGTCTTCTGAAGGAACCAAAGATAAGGAAAAAGATAATTGGAAAGCTAATTTGGATGATAAGCCAAATGAAATCCCAATGGTGGGTACAGAGGATAGTGTTCCAGGAGTGTTGTATGATTTACTACAGAAAGAGGTTATAGCCTTGAGAAAAGCTGGTCATGAGAAAGATCAAAGCCTAAAAGATAAAGACGATGCCATTGAGGTTAGTATTTATTTTATTACTTGTTTTTGGATATTAATATTTGATTTCTAATTTATAAATATATACATTAACTCATTGTTGCCAATGGTCGTTATTGGTCAGATGCTAGCAAAGAAGGTAGATACATTGACAAAAGCCATGGAAGTTGAGGCAAAGAAGATGAGAAGAGAAGTAGCTGCCATGGAAAAGGAGGTAGCTTCAATGCGGGTGGAGAAAGAACAAGATAGCCGATCAAAGCGGTTCAGTGGTGTAAAAGGCCCTATAAACAGCGCTCAGCATCAGCTTGTTTCTGGAAGGTGCATGTTTGTCTTTGTTCTTTGTTTTAATTCTATCTTGACATATAATATTTCACATTTTATCCAATGGAGTACTATGGCTTGCTGTTTTCTGCAAATAGCTTCGTATGCTGGAGTTTTGTCTATCTTATGGATTCATTTTGTCCCTTATTTCATTGCTACTTGTACGGAATACTTTATTAGGTGTTTCTGTTCATCTAATACTGGTACTTTATTTTGGTAGATCTTAGGTTACACAGGATGCATGTTTACAATTACAAATAAATACTATGGTTTCTTCTCACCCTTTACAGTTAAAGAAGGAAGATCCAATACTATTTATTATAATTACAAATTAATAATATGGTTTCTGCAAGTGGAATCTAACTTCTGCAGGTCATGTACTCCCTCTCATCTGTTAAAGAGCCAAAGTATTGGCTAATCTAATTATTGATTTTGCTGTATTTTATATATTGTGATATCTAGCTATGAGTTACCAGGACTCAATAGCGGAACCTAGTATTATTGCCTATAATGTTTATTTTATTCTACTTAGTTATGCCTTCTTGACTGAATTTATGATACAACATTATCGCGTGTTCGATCATGTAACCAATCACACCTAGTAAGATTAAGGTTTGATTATTGTTGTTGTAGAAGTATATTACTGCCTTTATTGCTTCCCAATAATTTGGAATCGTACATTGGCGCAGAAATGTGGCACGGGGAGGATTAACACGCAGCACCCAATGACATTAAGTCCATCACTAAGTAGTGAGAACTTTCATGGCAACATTCTTCTGCCCCTTCTGTGTTAATTTTTATTTTCTCTTATATTTGTTTATCGAAATTGATCATAAGATTGTAATTGGCATACCGATGACCATTGTCACTGATATTGGCCATGTATTGAGGATAAGAAAGGAACTTAAAGGAACCGGTTTGCATCTGACCTAGATTGTTGTATTATCTGCTTAGAGGGATCAGCTATGAAGGCAAGCAAAAGAAGACAAATTAACTTGGAGCTAACCTTTCAGCTTTTCTGTGTGTGTGTTTGTATAGGTAGAAGTGTTATCCATTAATTTCTCCCTTTTGCAGTTAATAATTGTAATACCCAGATATTGACATTGTGTTGGTTCAGATTGATTAATGTAATTTTTAATTAGATCAATGTCAAAGCTTATTTGATTGTGTTATTACACACGCTCACAATTTCGAGTTGATTTTCCAGTTCATGTTTTGTCTGAAGCACAAAATAAAGACTTAGATTTATTTGCCCTTTGTTCTAACTTTAAGAGGTTGAACATTGATTATGGACAATAAGTTTGGGGTCAATTGGGTAATAGGTTCTAATCCTCTATTTTCCATTTGTATGATAAGTTACATTTACTTGTTCAAAGTTTGAGTGTAGCATCCTAATTGCAAAATTGTTATACCACCTGCTAAGAACTTTCAATTATCGCCAATTTTAATTATAATTATTCCTTTTTCTTTAAAATTAAGGGCCAACCTAATTCCCAAATAAAGTGGCTTCTCGTGAAAAAAAGGTCACAGCTTGAGTGGGGAAGGACAATTTCTCCTTCTCCCTTCCAAACCAACATTTTACATTTTGCCTTAAGCTATATAGTATATAAAAGCTTCTACCTCACCTAGCATAGGTGTAGTGTCTTTAAAAGTCCAATCTATTAATCTGTTTAAAGAACTATTATATAATTTTGAATTAGATCATCATGTATACATTTAAATAAACTAATATAATTATTTTAACTAGGTTTATTTAACTCTAACAATTAAAATTTATTTTTGTATATATTTTTATATTAAAATTACATATATAATAATATTACTTATATTCAAATAGTATAACGTGAACATTATTATATAATATAACTAAATATGATGAACTGTTTAAGCTTAATAGATCCCTTAGATAATCTAAAACTTGATCTATTAAGCTAAATATGTTTTTCAAAAACTATGAGTTTGATATGTTTCCGAAAAAGTCTAATCTAACATAATCTATTATAGTCAAATAATAGATTCCTAATCAGCGATATGATATGTTCCCATCTTATTCCAAATGACTAAAACTTCTGATTCAACTAATATACTATCTAATTATTTAACTTTATAGTTAAAAAAAATATAAATTTAAGATTTTGTTAGTAAAATTTTCATTTTGAATTAAAAAACATACATATCATTTACATCTTAAAACAGAAATATCATTTCTCACCACCTCATCAAATATCATTTTCTAATTGAAATTTGATTATTTACTTATTTATTATTTATAATATTATTATCTGGAAATAATATCTCTTATTATCATATCAATTAAGTTTTTTTTGAATATAATGTCATATGAAACCACACAATAATTCAACCTTCAATAAATATGAATAATTATTTAATACTTATTTATTAATAATGTTATTATTTGATTTAAAAAAATATCTTATTAGTTAAAATGCAAGAAATTGTTAGGTAATATCACTATATTATTCAACCTCTTATGACTCAAATTACCTACACATTTATTTATTATTTGTCTATTATTTATCAATAATGCTATCATTTGGATTTTGGAAATAACATCTTATCATTTAGATTTTGAAAACAATACTATCATACATAGTTATATATTTATTGATTTATCAATAACATTATCATTTGGATTTTGGAAATAACATCTTATTATTTAGTTTTTGAAAACAATACCAATAACACCGCTCAACATTTATTCCTTATTATTAATATTATTATTTAAATTCTGAGAATAATATCTTCTGACTATCTTATCATTCATATTTTGTAATTGATTCAATGTTATAGCTTAAAAAATTGTGGAGTTTATTTTTTGGTTATAAATTATTTTGAGTTTGAATTTAGAAATGCAATTGTGTTAAACATCTCTTTGGGAGAGTTTTGTTTCCATAACTGTGTTAGAGATTTTTTATCATTTTGGAATTAAATAAACTAAAACTTATAAAAATATTTTTGCTCTGACATTCTAATATTGGAGGGTCCAATACTAAAAATGATTTCATTTCTTGTTTTACACAACCAATACTAAAAATGATTTCATTTCTTGTTTTACACAACCAACACATTATGCAACACTTATGAGATTATTTTGCATTTAAACATCAATAATAATTTATATATAAATGATATCTGATACAATCATAGTTTAAAAATTATTATACTATTACTACATACATAATTTTCTCAACTTTTATTTATTGTTATTATTCAGATAAAATCACGAACACAAAAATGTGAGCATGTATGAATCTAAAAATTGCATACTACTTGTGTTGGAAAAGAAAGAAAGAAAACTAATAAGAGAATGTAGTTGCTGTGATGCTTATTCAAATTTAATATATTTTAAGTTGGCGGATTTTTATATTGATATTATACGTAATCCTACAACAAATCTTAAGCTTAAGATATAATTAAATCAAATAAAACATAAACCAAATCATATATATGAAACAATTTTAACTCATTTATATCTAAAAGAATTATTTTAAATATATATTTTGGAATTGGTGATAAATGATAGGAAAAAGATTAGTGAAACTTGAAATTCAAATATCTCCACATTTATTTAAATAACTTATACTTAACGATAAAAATTTGAAACTAAAATTTTAGTTTCAAATTTATTTCCTTTTAGAACAATAAATTTGAAACTAAAATTTTGTAAAAATTACTGTTTATCCATACTGCAAAAATTATACGCAAAATACATTTATAGGAAGATTTTTCCTTTTCACCATTGATTTTAACTTTTATTTATCCCTATTAATTTTTTTTAATGAAGACAGGATAATTAGTGTATTAAGATAATGTTCAAATATTTTATTAATCAGTATGACTCATAATAAATTATATATATATAATTTTAGCCTTTATAACTTTATTTAAGAAAGTGTTAATTTATAATATTAAATTTATTGAAGAAAAAATAGTGGATTAATACATGCACAATGTCATTAGCTTAGACGATATTAAATTTATTTGTAGTTGTGTAGTTTCTTGCATCAACATAACCATTTCCACTTAGATGATATTTTTATATTTAGAACTAAAAATATAAATTCCTCTTTCTAATACTGGAAAGAATCTTGTCCCTCTTTTCATATCCCACGCATTGTACATTTGGGATGCCTACTTGTTTAATGTTTAAGGAGAGCATTTGAAATCCAAGTTTAAGGGATTAGTATAGGAAAGAACTTGTAATTCCACCTTATAATAAAAATATTAAATAGACATTTAAAGTTTTGAATGGGTTTAATATGCTAAATTATATTTACTATTACTTTTATTTCCAATGATTAAAATAAAAGCGCAAATGTTGTTTTAGATATACTAAAAATTGGGTGAAACTTGTTAAAATATATGATTTGATTTGATTTAATTTAAGTTTGATTTGATTTGATTATATTTTTAACTTAAGATTTGATATGTGATAAACTCATTGCCCTATTTTAACGTAAATATAATTGAGATCTACTTGTTGATATGGAAGATATACTTTAAACCTGCATCGATAAACTATATCTTAAATTTATTATATAATTTTCGGAACTACAACTGTGAGATCCTTACTAAAGTACACATACGTGCACTTCTATAAATTCTTAGTGTGACAACAATACACTTTGAAGTTTCACAAATAAATTACTTCTGTTTCTGAACCGTGTCAAGAACAAGAAACCTCTACTACCATGGCTTTGAATAACAACATATGTTTCCATTTATCATTGGGTATGTGTCATTGTGTTGTCACAACCCAAAATGATTCTTCTTCTTCTTCCACCTCAAATAATAATGATGTTTGCATCTATTTATCGATGGGTGTCTCTCCTTGTGACACAACCGGGTCACACACGCCATGTTCTTCTTCCACCAAGAAAAGGAAACATGGCCCAAAAGATGATACTAATGGAGCAAGAAAGAGAGCACGCAATGACGTAGAGAGAATAAGGTGGGGCTATTCATTAGACTTGATGCTTTATGATGATCCTTGGAAGATCAAGAAAGTGCTCCAAAAGAGTGATCTTGGAAACATGAGTAGACTCTTGCTCTCCAAAGATTTGGCTGAGAATTTGGTGTTGCATGTGTTGAATGCTGATGAAAGAAGAGATGCTGAGACTGGGATAGGAACTGAAATTTCGATTTGGGATTTAGACACCAACTCCATGCACTCTTTACTTTTCAAGAGATGGGGTTCTTCAAAAAGCTATGTTTTCATTGACAAATGGGTCCAAGATTTTGTGAAAAGAAGACATTTGAAGGAAGGAGATGAAGTTGCCTTTCATTGGGATCCATACAATCACCAATTTGCTTTCACCGTTCTTCAAGTCTTCTAGTAAAGCAGCAGCTAGAATTGAGAATTCATCAATGAAAAAATATAATTATCTTTCTGTTATTAGAATTCATTTATAATTGTCTCTTTTTTTATCATTTATCAATGAAAAGCACTCTGGATTATGAACAAAATTGGTCCAAACTTAAGTTTTTTTATAGACAAAGTGGTATGTAGCTGCAACCCCAGGTGCTCACACATTTGAGAAATTGCATTAAGAAATTCGACACTAATAATTCCACCTTATAATGGGTATGGATCTTCAAGAATAAAATGGATTAGTATCGTAAAGAACTTGTAATTCTACCTAATAATCAAATATTTAAGTAAACATTTAAATCTAATGGGTTTAACTAACATGAAATGCTAGTGTAAAATTAGCCTAACCAAAAATAGATCTGAAATATAATAAATTACCATTTATAATTACTTTTATATCTTGTTATTAAAACAAAGAAGCAATTGTAATTTTAGTTATATTAAAAATTGGGTGAAAGTTATTAAAAATATATGGTTTGATTTAAGTTTTATTTAATTTGATTAACTTAACTTTTGATATGTGATTAGAACTTAAATATATTTTAGATATACCTGTCGGTATTTAAGATATACTAAACTTGCATTTATAGCCAAATGCATTTTAGTTTTATCATATAATATTAAAACTAGAACTAAGATCATTAATAAAGCACACAACACACAAAGATGCACTTTTATAAATTAGTGTTACATCAACGCATATTGATATTTCACAAAGAAAGGGCTTCTGTTTCTAAACCTTATGAAAAACAACTTTTTGGTCTATTTAGACAAACCAGATTATCGAGTGTTGAGTATATTCAAGACATTGGAGATACAAATAAAAGTGAAAGAGTTTATAAGTAGAAAAATCCATAAAACTAATGTCTTAAGGTTTTGATTCAAAACGTGGTGTCCCACTTGTGACTTTTTACTCTTCCTATACTCCGGTAACAATGGAACTCTCCTATCGTAGTCTGATCCAACATTAAGTTTGCTGTATTTTATATATTGTGATATCCAGTTATGAGTTAGCAGGAGTCAATGGCTAAACATAGTATTATTGTCTATAATGTTTATTGTATCCTTAATTAGTTATTCTTTCTTGTGATGATATTCTATTCATGTAAGCAACCACACCTCATAAGATTAAGGTTTGGTTGTTATTGTAGAAATATATTATTACCTTTACTGCTTTCCCCAAATAATTTAGATTTGTACATTTGTGCAGAAATGTGGCACTGGTGGGATTAACATGCAGCAGCACCCAATGGCATTAAGTCCATTAGTGAGTAGTGATGAGAACTTCCATGGTAACATTCTTCTGCCCTTTTGTGTTTAATTTTATTTTCTCTCGAATTTTCCCCCTCCAAATTGATCATAAGATTGTAACCAACATACCGATGATCATTGTTACTGATATTGGGAATGAACTGAGGATAAGAAATGGACTTAAATGAATCAGTTTGCATCTGTTAAATCAGCAAGATGATGCCTTGGAGAAAGAAGAAAAAGCCCAAAATTAGTTTTTCTTCATTATTTCCCTTTATGGAAATCTGTTTCTGTTTAAACAGTTTTCTTGTTTTAGGAAAGTTTTCTGTTTTGAGTTGTTTCTGCTTTAATATTGGCAGCTATATATTTGTATAGTGTATTGCTTATTATTCATTCATTCAATGAGAAATACACATAGGAATTATTCAGAAATTCTCTCCTTCTTCTATGGTCCATTTCATTCATTCTATTTCTCAATTACTCTTCAAGAGTAAGTAAAGGTTGTTTTCAAGAGTAAGTAAAAGTTTTCATTCATGGATGCCATCTAGTTTAAGAGCATCTGACCTAGACCGTTGTATTATCTGCTTAGAGAGATCAACTAAGATGGCAAATAAAGGAAGATAAATTAAGCTAACCTTTTAGCTCTTCTCAGCGTGTGTTTGCTTGTATAGGTAGTGTTATCCCTCAATTTCTCCTTTTTGCATTTAATGCTTGTAATACCTATTAAATAAGAATAGTTATTGAGAAAGAATGAGAATAACCGAATTCGGTTATTTTGGTTGTATATTGAAAATTCTGCAAAACTTTATTGAATTGGAATTGATTATATAATGATGCAATGTGTCAATTTATACAAAGGGAATCTGTCTTAATTAATCAAAGATAATACTAATCTATCTTAAATGAAGATTATATGAAGATATGATATAGATTATGGAAGATATGAAATATTGCTTGTATCACAAACAATGTCTATTTTGTCCCTTGTTGATGCATCAACCTTGTTTCTTGATCGAGCCAAGCTGACCGTGTCTTGGTTGATTTCTCGTCGAGTTGATCTGTGTGGCTAGGCCAATGTTGCTTGCTGACCGTGTCAAGTTGGCCTATCTGACCGTGTGTGCTTTGTCTGTTGATCGTGCCACGTTGGCTTGCGTGACCATGTCTGGCTCGTTTTCTGACCGTCCCAGATTTGTGTGTATGATCGAGTGTAGCACACCATTTTGGCCAAGGCTGATTGAGCAATTTGTAGTATTTGTCTCGGTCAGATTATTGTTGTTTGACCGAGGATTTGATGTCTTGGCTAATACCCCCCCTCCCCCGCAAGCTGGGACACATAAGTTGTGTAGGCCTAGCTTGAGATGAACTATTGCATAGTCCTTGGGTCCTAGAGGTTTGGTCAGTACATCTGCAAGTTGCAGATTGGATGGAACAAGGAGTAGTTTTAAAGAGCCATTGATACATGCCTCTCGTACAGTGTGACAATCAACCTCGATATGTTTGGTTCTTTCATGAAAGACAGGGTTGGATGCAATGTGAAGTGCATATTGGTTATCACAATACATCGTGGTTAGTGTAGAGGGTGAGAGGTGTAAGCCTTCTAGTAAGTAGGAAAGATATTTGATTTCACAAGTGGTGATAGCCATGGCTCTCTATTCTGCCTCACAAGAACTTCTGGAGATTGTCCTTTGTTTCTTGGATTTCCATGAGATAAGTGATTTACCCAAGTAAATGCAATAACTAGTGACAGATCTTCTTGTATCAGGGCATGAAGTTCAATCACTGTCACTATATGCTTGTAGATGTATGGCAGATGTTGTAGGAAAAAATAAACCAAAAGCAGGTGTACCTTTGAGATATCGTAGGACCTTTAATGCAGTGTTATGATGAGTGATAGTTGGATTTGCCATGAATTGTGCAAGTTGATGGACCACAAAGGCTATGTCTGGTCTGGTGTTGGTCAAGTAAATAAGCATGCCAATAAGTCGTCTATATGCAAGATTATTAGAAAGTGGAGAACTAGAATCTTGGTATAAATGTGTTCCATTAGTCATGGGAGTGGATGATGGTTTGCAGCCAAGTAATCATGCACCTGAGATGATTTCTAAGGCATACTTTCGTTGGTTGATGGAGATTCCTGCTCTGTTCCTTGCAATTTCTAATCCAAGAAAATACTTGAGATTTCCAAGGTCTTTGATATTGAATGTTTGATGCAGTAAGGTTTTAAGTTTGTTAAGATCTTCTATGTTGTTGCCAGTGACAATTATGTCATATACATAAACCAAAACAATGGAGATTGAATCTTTTGAGATATGTTTGATGAAGAAAAATAATCATGGTTGGATATTGCATAGCCATTCTTGATTAGGAATGTGGAAAGCTTGGCAAACCATTGACAGCTAGCTTGCTTTAGCCCATAAAGTGATTTTTGGAGTTTGCATACTTGATATGGTGAAGCATGTTCAAGACCAGGAGGTAACTTCATGTATACTTCTTCATTTAAATCTCCATGAAGAAATGCATTGTTAACATCTAGTTGTTTTAAGTGCCAATTGAATATGGATACTAGTGCTAAGATCAATCTTATTGTGCTAATTTTGACTACTGGGGAGAAAGTGTCCATATAGTCTACACCCTCAGTTTGTGTATAACCATTTGCCACTAATCTTGCTTTATATCTTTCAATACTGCTATCAGCTTTATATTTGATTTTGAAGACCCATTTGCAGCCTATTACTTTCTTGGTGCTAGGTAAATCTGTGAGGAACCAAGTATTATTTTGTTTGAGGGCTGCAAGTTCCTTATTAATGGCTTCTCTCCAATTAGGATCAGTGACTACTTGAGAGTATATTTGAGGTTCTGTGTGAGTAGCACTTGAAAGGATAGTGGATTTGTGTTTGGAAGATAGTTTGTCATAGCAGATGTAGTTAGATAGAGGGTAGGGTTGAGTGGTGGTGGTGGTTAGATTGGTTTGATTTAGAAGTGTACAATGATAGTCTTTTAAGTATGGTGGTGGTTTGGAAATTCTATTACTCTTTCGCAGGGTGAACTAGTGTTGTTGTGAGGATTGATATCAGTTGGATTTGGAGTGGAGTTTGTGGATTGTGATGTATCGGGTAAGGGTGTGTTTGGTATATGTCGGATTGGATGATTGTGGTTAAAGAAGATGTCATCATAGGAACTAGGACTTTGGGTTTGTGGTGGAGGATTGAGGTTTGTGTTGGGGATTGGTGAGGTATGGTGTTGATATGGAAATGTGAGTTCACTGAAAATCACATTTCTACTTACTTCCAATGCTCTAGTACTGAGGTGTAGGACAACATAACCTTTGGTGCCATTTTTGTATCCTAAAAATATACATTTACTTGCTCTAGGGTCTAGCTTAGATCTTTCATGTGCCATTGTGCTAGTATAACAAAGAGAGCCAAATACTTTGAGATGTTGTAGATCTGGTTTGCCTTGATATAGTGTTTCATGAGGTGAATTTTTGTTTAAGGTAGGTGTAGGAAGAAGGTTAATAATATGCACATAATGCTTTAAAGCATAACACCAATAAATTTTGGGAATATGACTTTGGATAAGTAATGCTCTTGTTACATTCAATAAGTGATGATGTTTCTTTTCCACCACACCATTCTGTTCTGCCTTTCCCTGAATAGAATGACACCATGGAAAATTTCATGCCATTATCACTTCTTACCACCTTTACCTTTGTGGAAAATTGTGTTTCTGCCATTGCAATGAAACTCTGCAATAGATAGGATGCCTCACTTTTTTGCTTTTAAAATATATACCCAAGTATATCTAGAGTAGTCATCAATGATGGTTATGAAATACTTATATCCATGTATGGATATGGTGGAGATTGGTCCCCAAATGTCAACATGGATCATATCAAGGGGCTTCAAGGAATGTGTTTGACTTAGAGGAAAACTTAGTCTTCTTTGTTTTGCTAAGTGACAAGTATCACATACTTTGCCTTTATTAAAAGATATGAAAGGAAACTTTGTCTTAATGATCTCCATACAAGATGGAGAAGAATGAACTAATCTGAAATGCTATAAGTCTGAGTTGCATACATTTACAAAATTGACAATAGAAAAAGAAATCCCACATTGATATCTAATAGCCTTCAACACATATAATCCATTTGTGATTTCAGCTGTACCAATCTTCCTCAAAGAGCTGTTCTCCTGGATTGTACAGCAAGATACATTAAATAATAATGTGCAGGAGGAGTCTAATGTCAATCTTAGAATGGAAAGCAGATTGTATGCAAAAGAAGGCAGATATAGAACATTATGAATGGTTATGTGTTTGTCTAAATGTATGGTTCCTGAGATGGTTGCAATGACTTTATGACCATTAGGAAGAGTGACCTTAATAGGTTTAATTTTGTAGTAGCAGGAATATATGGATAGGCCTGAAGCTATGTGGTCAATGGCACCACTGTATAGAATCCAAGATATATTTTGATATTTAGGCATACCTTCATCAGTGTTGTCATTTAGATCAGGAGACATTGCATTTGCTGATAGCATAGTGGCATCATTTTGATTGTTTTCAGTCTCTGGTTGCTGAAGCATGTTGACCAATCTCCTATATTGTTCTTCACTTAGACCAAATGTTGAACTATCCATTTCTGGCTTATTCCTTCTTTGATCTGAATCAGAAGTTGCTACAAAATTTACTCGTTGGTTTCTAGTAAATTGGAAGTTTGCTGAGAATCCATGAATCCTATAACAAACATCTACTGTATGTCCTGATTTCTTGCAATGTGTACAATATTTCTCTGAATTTGCATTCTTGATCTAAGGTTTGTTTGAAGATCTACCTCTCCTGCCATAGTTATTTGAAGATCCTCTTCCTCCATTCTGATTTCTTTGTTTATTTTGTGGATTTATTCTTATTTTATAGATATATTCTTATTTTGTATATATGTTCATATTTTGTAGATCTATTTTTATTTTATCGATATGTTCTTACTATTTTTTTATTGGTTTTTTATTTTATAGATTCGTTCTTACTCCATGAGTGAATTGTCTCCCTTGAAACATTATACGTAGGTTAGTTTTTCCTCTATATGCATATGTTATTTTGTTTATAGATTTTTCTTTTTAAACAAATTACTATTTTCTCAAACATGATATATGAATTGCCTTATGGAACAACTAAATATAATAAAAATGGTGAATTGTTTTTCTTTGTTGTGTTATGTTACTTACAATATAATGTTTCATGAATTATAGTTTATGTACTCAATATGTCAAGTGAAAAGGTACCCGCTCTAGAGCTTTATTCTTGACTTGGACTTTGAGGTGTTATTTTGTCTAGGAAAGAAGTATGTGTACTATTTTACCCTTAAACATTTCTTCAACAATTGTCTGAGAAATAGTTATTGAAGATATTTTGAACAAATTCATTATGATATTATGGTTCATAGTATAATGAGCAAGCCTTCTTCTTTGTGAATAAGATATCTCATTTTTTCATGTAAAGAAACTTGACTCATTAACTCTTATTTTATATACACACATTAAGTCAAAATTCCTATTAACTTCAATGAAAAGAAATCGTGCATTGGAATCATTCTTAAGTATCATAGTACCAACAAAAAAAGTACCAACAAGAAAATATTTGATTTCTAATTGGAATCATAAAGATGACCTATTAATATTTATGATTGTTGTTCTTTATATGTTTCAACTTGAATCCATTTTTATTTCATTTGTCTGCGTAAACAATATATTGAAAGACATTAAAATGTAATAAAGAAAGAAATCTTCAAATATATTGATTTTCATTTGATTGGATTATTTGTTTAATTTCAATTTATAAAATTGGAATCTTATGATTGTTGATGCCCATCACCTTCCATTAACAAATAGTTTTAACATTGTGATAAGAATTGAATTGAGATAATTGTGTTTCCAATATATTATATATTTAATCTTTTTGTTATAGATTTCACAGTTACATATATGCAATTATGAATATTAAATTTACATTGGAGAAATGTTACTAATATATTCTTACCATCAATGTTATTCAAATTTCAAAACGACGATTTCAAAATCAAAGATTGTCAAAACTAAAACTTAATCATATATATTTCATAATTATGTAATAAATAAGAAATTCAATGCTAGAAAACTAATAATATAAAATAAAGATAAAAAATGTTAGTTATTCAAACAAAATTTAATTAAAAATAGTAACTAACTAGAAAATAAAAATAAAATGATTATAAGATAAATATAATACTAAAAATAAAATATAAATAGAGAATAGTTTAAGACATTACTTCTCTTTTATGTAGTTTAGTTTATGAGTTTAGTTTTTTACATTATAAATATAATTTTTTCTCTCAATTACATAATTATATATCATTCTATATATGACTTATGTAGTAATTATTAACACAAGATTTATTGACATTATAAAATTTATTTATATTATTAATATAATTTTATATTTACATTATTCTAAGGTTACAAGAGAGAACCATTTGAAAATGAGAATGCAGAATTATGATTAAGGTTTTAATGTTGCATAATGAAGTAATACACGAGTTTCTTAATTCAATAAACTAAATTTCAGTAGTAGTGGGACAATAATTTCTGATAAATTCAATTTCAGTAATACACATGTATCTTAATTTCTATAACAGTTGGATAATACAATTTCAACTTAATTATACATATCAAAATAATATATTAATTCAAATGTAAGGGTATATTAGATGAGTGATTAATAAAATTAAACACACATATCAATAATTCATGGTAATTCAATAATGTTCATTGGATTTGATGTTTGATTACATATTACACATATTGTCATTATGAAAATTGAATTTGCATTGGATAAATGTTACTAATTTATTTTTATGCTATTCAAATTTTAAAATGTTGAAATGATTATATTTGGATTTCAAAACTAATGACTATTAGAACTAAATCATAATAATATTTATTTCATAATTATGTAACGGGTAAGATATTCAAATTTAGAAAAACTAGCAAACATTTCATGTTTACACATAATTTTTAAATATAAATAAAAAACAATTGTATAAAAAATTAAATAATGATCTAAAAATAAGATACAAAATGTTAATTTATTAAAACAAATTTTAATTAAAAATAGTTGCTAACTAGAAAATATAAATAAGTAAAACTACAAAATAAATATATAGTAAAATAAAAACAAATATTTTGAACATATTATGAACTAAAGTTTGATTTATTGTAATCATTTTGGCTTACATGTTTATTTTTTGTTTATACTCATACAAATATAATATTTATATTTTATTTTTAAATTATTACATGATTCTATTTAACTTAAAACTTGAATGTTTTATTTAAATATAAATATTAAATACATTTTTCAATGTCAATCAAATCAATCTGTGCGAATCACATGGGTATACTGCTTGTTCTATGTATATTTTTCTCTTGCAATTATGCCCACAAATGATAAGAAAATGCACTCATTTATGAATTCATGGAAATGCAATTGTGTTAAATATTTGTATTGGGAGAGTTTTGTTCCAATAACTGTAACTTATTTTAGATGAAAGATAAAGGTCTAAAGAAAATAATCGATAGGTCTAAAGAAAATAACGGATAAAGATTCTAAAAAACTTGTGATACCACATGATAATGAAATATTTAAATAAACAATTTTTTGGGCTTAATAGCTATAGAAAGTACATGTGAATTTGCCTAAAAAAGGAGATGAAATATAATAAATTGTTATTTGTTATTACTTTTATTAGTTTAATATATATACAACATCCATATGAATTATTTTACATGGGCCATGACAAACACATTATTCAATTTTCATGTGTATTATTTTGCATTTAAACATAAGTTTAATATCTATGTGTTGTCAATATAAATTTTTTTACATTCACATTACATCATCCACCATTTGTTTATATTATTTTTATTTATTTGAAAGTCAATGATGATTAACGAAATGAATAGTGTACAATATATAGATAGTATAAAACAATGTTGTAAAAACCAGACCGTACCGGCCGGTTCAACCGGAAAACCGGTGAACCGGACCCCTAACCGGTACGGTACAGGTGTTGAACCGGTCAAGTATCAAAACCAGTCAAAATCGGTCAAAACCGGTGAACCGGCCGGTATTTCAATAAACCGATCGGTTTATACATATATTGTTTTTTTTGAAAAAAAAACTTAAAAACTTAAAAAGTCATTACAAGGTGACCCATCTTCAACACTTCAAGACACATGCTTCCAAGACATACTTAGATTATATTTTTTGATTTTTAACATTCGTGTGTAATCTCAGTGACATTTGTGTAATCTTGGAGTTCTACCTGAAGATAGGATTTGGTGCAAAAATATAATATTGATATGAGACCACTTTGGCTCATTGGTGTTAAATGTTAAAACTCCAAACTTATTTGTTTTGTAGAGTGAGTTATGAACTTGTGTCATTTATTTATATTTTGCAGTTGTTAAGTGATACTTTTGGATTGATATATGTTTTATGCGGTTTAATTACTGAACCACTGGTTGAACCACTATACCAGTACCCTAACCAGTTTGATAACCGGTACGGTTTTAACAACACTGGTATAAAAACAATTATATTATGAGTATATATATATATATATTAAATCCTTTAAATATCAATCATATAAATGATACAATGCTAGTTTAAAAACTATTATACTGTTAACATATAATCATTTTCTCAACTTTTATTTCTTATTATTATTCAGATAAAAACGAAAATGCAAAAATGTGAGCGGATACGAATCTAAAAATTGAATACTAATTTTTATGGAAAAGATTAAAAATAATAAGAGAAAGTAGTTGTCATGCTTATTAAAATATAATATATATGAAGTTGTCAAATTTCTAGATTGATATATGATTATATGATAATGAGTATGATCACACAACAAATCTTAAACTGAAGATATAATTAAATCAAATAAAACTTAATCAAATCATATATTTAAAACAACTTTATCTCATTTTATATCTAAAATATATTTAAAATATAGATTTTGAAATTGGTGATAAATGACGGGAAAAGATTAGTGCAACTTTAAATTCAAATATTGCTACATTTAATAAATTCACTTATACTTGAGATTGGAGATTGATTATTATACAGTTTAAATTAACATTTCGTTTCAGAACTTTAACTTGAAACAAAAGTTTTGTAAAATATTAATTTTTATCCATAACTGAAAAATTATAGGAAAAATACATAGTAAATATTTTCTTTTTTACCATTGATTTTAACTTTTATTTACCCCTACAAAGAAACTTAAATAAAGAAAGGACAATTAGTGTACTAACGTAATTTTACAATATTATATTTTTACCACTATAATTTAGATTTCTTTATATACATATATATTATACATTTCGTACATTATTATCTTTAATGATTTATATTTTTAATTTACATACTATTTTTTCATAAAATTAACTTTATCATTATGACTCATAATAAATTGTATGTATATAATTTTAGCCTCTATAACTTTTATTTATGAAAGTGTTCATTTATAATATTAAATTTATTAAATAAAAAATAGTGGGTTAATGCACGTACAATGTCATTCAAAACACTATTAAAAGTAATATTATAGATATACTTTTGTTTATCTTTAGACTTATTCAAAGCAATAGTATATTTCAGATATTAAAAGTAATGGAACTACGACACTTATTAAACCAAAACTTGCGCTGGAAGCTCAGGAACTAAATATTAAAGCCCACACAGATATACTCATATTTATTCTCCCGGTTGCATCAACGGAAATTATATTGTTGTGAGATCATTAAAACCTATTATTTATTAATAAACTTTGAAAATAATATCATCCCACTATTTAGATTTTGTAAACAATAACACATGACTCGTGTTTTCATTTAACAAAATCTTTAAAATTGAAGTCTATCATAATTTACGATGTTTAAATGAGATAAGATAATCTCATAGATCAATCCGATTCCTAAAAGTAGAGTGAAATCCTAAAAAACATAGAGAATAAAAAAGATTTATAGATCAATATTTATAATATTATGACATTATTCAATCCGCATAGCCGAGGTTACATACTGTGAAATTAAGGTTTAATTATTATAAGATAAATTATAAAACGCCAACTCAATGTTGTGGTTGTGAATGAAAATGTACACAATACAATTTTAGATATATAAAAGATATGTTAAAGCCGTTAAAAAATATATGATTTGATTATATAATTAAGTTAAGATTTGAGATAAGAATTGCAAGAATTAAATGTTATTTATCTAAAAGTCTATCGATATTGACGATATACTTCAAATCTGCATCCATTGCAAAATGCATTTCAATTTTAAAATACAAAATTGACAATCCAACTATGATATCATTAATAAACCACTCAGAGACGCACCTCTATAAATTGTTCGTGCCACAAGAATACACTTTCAAGTTTCACAAAGAAATTGCTTGTGTTTCTAAACCTGATCAAGAATAAGAAACCTCTATTGCCATGGCGTTGAATAACAACACATGTTTCAATTTATCACTGAGTATGTGTTCTTCTATTGTCACAACCCAAACTGATTATTCTTCTTCCTCCTCCTTAAACAATAATAATGTTTGTGTCCATTTATCAATGGGTGTGTGTCCTTGTTCACATGCTTCTCTTTCTCATTGTGAGTCATGCACATCATGTTCTTCTTCCACCAAGAAAAGGAAACAAGGCCAAAAAGATGATACTAATGGAGCAAGAAAGAGAGCACGCAATGACGTAGAGAGAATAAGGTGGGGCTATTCATTAGACTTGATGCTTTATGATGATCCTTGGAAGATCAAGAAAGTGCTCCAAAAGAGTGATCTTGGAAACATGAGTAGACTCTTGCTCTCCAAAGATTTGGCTGAGAATTTGGTGTTGCATGTGTTGAATGCTGATGAAAGAAGAGATGCTGAGACTGGGATAGGAACTGAAATTTCGATTTGGGATTTAGACACCAACTCCATGCACTCTTTACTTTTCAAGAGATGGGGTTCTTCAAAAAGCTATGTTTTCATTGACAAATGGGTCCAAGATTTTGTGAAAAGAAGACATTTGAAGGAAGGAGATGAAGTTGCCTTTCATTGGGATCCATACAATCACCACTTCGCTTTCACCGTTCTTCAAGTCTTTTAGGAAAGTAGCAGCTAGGATTGAGAATTCATCAATGAAAAAATATAATTATCTCTTTTATCTATTATTAGATATGAGAGGTTTTAATCATTTTTTCTTTTATTATTGTATAATCTTTAGAATTCATATTTTGTGAACATAATCTTAGGTTCCTACATTGTTTTGCACCTCCTACGTAGGGGTATTTTCAGTTGTTTATGAATGGAGATTTATGACTTGATTTTCACTATTTGTTGGTCGATTTACATAAATCTGTTTTGCTGAGCATTCTTTTTTTTTTTTATAAATTATTGTTGATTATATTTATGTGAATTTGTATAATATTATTACTCCTTGCAGTATATAAGTTAAGCTTGATCCTTGATTGGTTTGATTTGTGTGATGCATCACAATGAACTTTTTTCAACCAACTTAACAAACATAAAGCCAGAGTTAACATTCTGTGTTTTGGCCCTAGTATTAAACTGCATTATTGCATAAAAAACATATAATTATCTTTTTCTATTATTGAAGTTATTCTTACTTTCAACATTTAAATTTGTTAATTATTGATAGCATAAAATGAAGGAATGTGACATCTGTATAAAAAACGGCTACAATATAAATGTTTTTTTGTCTGCAATCGTATATTCCTTGTTGAGTAATTCTTTTATTACAATTTTAGTTAGTGTGCATAAATGAAGTCTAATTACTCACAAGACAGAGCCTAAAGCTTTGTTGTTTAATTTATTACTATTTTATTTCTATATACCAATGTGTTCTTCATTTAAATTTATCACTTTACAAGTTTGTTTTCATTTATTAATTTGAATTGGTGATATAAATAACTAGTTTTGAATCATATCATGTATGAGTTTATCTTTTTAGTTTTTTCTCTTATAATATTATTAATGAATTATTTACTATTAATTTGTATCACGTTAATAGTAATCATAAGTTTTTTAACATAAATGTTTTAATTTATTAAATAATGTTATTCGTAAATCAGAAGTAATTTCCAAAAGAATGTAAATGTACATAATTATATATTCCGGAGTAGATAATTATAGGAAGAAATAAATTCATCTATAAAATTGTAGAATAGTTATTCACTTTTACTGAGTTAGTATCTATTGTTTTATTCCTTTGTGTTACTTCTTGTGTCATAAGATTCACCAGAAAAATATTTAATAATTATAATTTTAACTTAAATAATTTTTTAAACTAATTAGAAGTGAATATACATGAAGTGGTACAAAAAATGGGACAGTAGATGTGCTCTCCTCCATTAATGGAGAGATAATTGACCACTTTTACACTTACACATAGTAATATAAATATCATCTCATTATATCTTAAAAGATGAAAGTATCAAAATCATATTATATTTTTTTCTTGTTTTAGATGTATTTACCTCTCCATTAATAGAGAGGATCCCAACTCAGTTTTAGTTATAGTTAAAGTAAAAAGAACATCAATAATCTTATTTAAAAATAGAAAAGAAGCAACTCAATTATGGCAAAACTAAACCATTTTAGTGTATTTTGTTGAAAAATGTTCTTCTTAATTACAGTAGCCTCTTCGTTTATGACTGAGCATACTTGTACGAAATATGATTTCATGGAGTAGAAACATATTAATCCCTTTTTGTAACTCAAACCTAGCGGTGACAAAACCGATTACACACTAAAATGAGTTTGGGATAGCCCAAAAAGCCTAGTCGCAATTTTCCCATAAAAATAGGTGTCTAAACCCGATACTATGCAGACAATTAGCTAATTAGGCTGACCTGACGTATGGAAACATATTTGTTGTCCATAAGTTCTGCTACTACATGTATTATTAATTTATGATTGGTGAAAAATATATATTTAAATTAAAAAATTAATAATTAATTATTTTTTGTTGATGACGCGAATGACAATTCAAATTGCCCAATATGATGTAAATGATATGCTCGCAACTAAAATTAGCAGAAAGTACATTGAAACGAAAGTGTGGTATTCCTCTTCTATTCCCAAGTGATAAATTTTACTTAATTTTTATTGCAAAATAAAGTTATCCCATGCTTTCTTTCATATTTGTTTGCGATAATTGTACATTTTAAAACATGTATTTAACTAAGTGGGTATTTAAATTCCTCAGTGGATATGTTGATTATCATGGTGTTGCAGCCTAAAATTTAACTTCTTAATCATGGTATAATCTAGAGTGTTTAGTACAAACTTTCTTTATTATTGTTATATTAATCTTACACTTTTCTTGGGTCCGTGAATCAACCTTATAATTACATTTGATGCTGAAATTCATAAGTTTTAGTAGCTTATAATACATGAATCATTCTTTTCTCAAAAAAAATATTTGTAAGTGCTCATTTTTAGATTTTTTTTTTATAGTTGTGCAATTTCTTGCTTCTAGGCAACCATCATCACATTCGTAATGTTTTTTTTGGTATAATGGAAAGAAAAAACAAAAGAGAATCTAAGAATAAGAAGAAATATCCCTATCAAAATGATGTTGACAGCCAGTTCGAACCAAATGTCAAATCTTCAGCGCTTCTGATAAATACGAGTCAAGCTTAGCCATGTAATCTGCCACTACATTAGTGTCTCTAAGCACAAAATGGATTTCAACAGTCCGCTCAAGGCTGATCCAAGCTCGAACATTGGAAACAATACTTTGAATAGGAAAGTGACAAATTTGAGTCCTTTCTGAAATAAGCTGGATAGCTTCTAAACAATCACTCTCCAAGATGACCTTCTTATAGCCCAAATTTCGAAAAAGTTGTAATCTCTGCTCTATGGCCAAAAGCTCTGATAAAATAGGTGATCCGGCTCCAAAATTAGCCTAAAGCCCTAGAAGCCATCGACCTGTATGATCATGAGCAACACCCCCTCCTCCCATAACCTAAGAACCAGTAGCAAAACTTCCATCCACATTAACCTTTACCTGACCAACTTGAGGGAAACACTAATGAGTCTTCGGAAGAGAGCCTTCTAGAGCTAGGCCTTGCCCCAAATGATGACACTCCCAAAAATCCTGATAGATATTACGAGTTATGGTATTAATATCCCAAGTAGTATCCTCGAAGAGAGTATTATTCCTCCATCTCCAAATCCACCAAACACCTGCCAAGAAAACCATGCCATTGTGATGCTTGCAATTCTCCTCCAACTAGGATTGAAAGGATTGGGTCACCCAGAAAGAAGAATTGTATCAGCCCAGTCTTGACCAAATAGGAGAGGAATCGCCACAATCCCGAAAAATATGCATGATACTCTCTACGCTTGCACCACACCTAGAATGACTAGGATCAGACGTCATATTCCTCTTGTAATGGAGATCATTCGACGACAATGACTTATGAATTCCAAGCCAACACATAAATTTAATTTTCTCAAGCACCTTAAGACGCCAAATCCATTTCCAGATAGACGCCAAATAACATATGTTAGCCACAAAGTTCCGAATCCAGCAATACCCTGATTTTGCTATATAATTACCTGAAACGTTACCATCCCAACACCATCCAATGTCCTCAGATTGTGCACCTGGAGAGTAAGTGTTACTAATCAGGTTTTTAACTTCGAAAGGAACCATGGTGTAAAGAGTACTAAAATCCCAAACTCCAGCATTCCAAAGATCCCTCACTAGGAGTTGAGAATAAAAAATGTGGATATAATTGACATAATTGTAAAGCTTGCCAAACCCTGTCCAATTATCATACCAAAAGGACCATTCCCCACTTCCAAGATGAAAATTGAAATCATCCCTTATTTTACAAGTAGCTTTCAGAATATTTCTCCAAGTGTAAGACACTAACGCTTTCGGAGAAGCAAACAACAAAGAGTTTTCTCTAAGATATTTATCTGTTAGGACTTTACACCACAACTTGTCTTTGTTATTAATCATGCTCCAACTCATCTTTCCAAGTAGAGAGATATTCACGGATCTCACATCTCCTAATCCCAGCCCACCATCATGCTTGTGTCTCGTGAGGACATCCCAACCGATAAGATTAAGATTCCTCTTATTCACATCACCGCCCCAAACAAAATTTATGGGCATCCTATCAATATTATTACAAACGCTTTGAGGAAGCCACATAACTTGCATTGAGTAGACATGAATAGAGGAAATAACAGACTTAGCAAGACATAGACGACCAGCCTTATTAAGAAGATTAGCCTTCCAGGTTGCCATGTGACTTTGAATCTTTTCCAAAATGGGGTTAAAAACAGTCCTATCAACCTTGCCCTAGACAAGAGGAACCCCCAGATGATTGCCAAGATTACTATGCACACGCATAGAGAAATCCTAATGAAGTTATTTTTCCACCTACTTGTCACAACTTTGGAGCACATAAACTTGGACTTAGCTTCATTAACTTTCATACCTGAAGCCTGACATAAATCCCTAAGAGTAGAAGTCATTGTACTGACCTGAGAATTTGTCGCCTTGCAAAAAGAAGGACATCATCATCAAAAAGGAGATGAGAAATCGAGAGACCATTCCTGGAGAGCTTGATAGGATGCCATTCGCCAAGCTCAACTTTCTGATTGATATACAAGGCCAATTTCTCCATACAAAGAACAAACAGGTAAGGAGACATAGGGTCACCTTGACGGAGACATAGGGTCACCTTGACGGAGACCTCTTGATGGTTTAAAACTAGGAAGTCTTGAACCATTCCACAATAAGGACACTTCCCTAGAGTGGACACACCGCATGATAAGCTCCACAATTATATTAGGAAAGCCAAATTGGAGCAAAGTTTGTTGAAGAAAGTCCTAGTTAACTCTATCATAAGCCTTCTCAAGATCCACTTTAAAGGCCATAACCCCTTTCTTCGCCTTGGATTTGTTTAACTAATGATCACTTCTTAAGCCAAAATGATGTTGTACGTAGTGTCTCTGCCTGGAATGAAGCTACTTTGCAAAGGCCCAACTAATTCATCCAAAAACGGTCTCAGTATGGCTACCAAAACTTTAGTAATTATCTTATAAACCACATTGCAAAGACTTATAGGTATCAACTCCTTCAGGGTTGTAGGGTTACTAACCTTAGGAATGAAAACGATCAATGTCTCAACAATTCGAACATGAGAGCAACAAAAAGAAAGGCATCTGAAATAAGACGTCATATGCCATCACCAACCAGGTTCCAATACTTCTTAAAAAATATAGGTTGAAATCCATCAGGACCAAGAGCTTTGAAGGATTGCATGCTCATAACTGCTTTAGTAACCTCATCTTTCATAACCGGAGCTGTCAAAGCATCAACACCAGATTAAGATAAAACTGGTTTATCAACTTGACTAAGGACAGTGTGAGTTGGAGTCTTCCCATAAAACAAATGCTTAAAGTACCTAATCGCCTCATCAGACATCAGCACTGGATCCGTACACCAAGACCCATCATCCAAAAAGAGGCCACGAATCTTATTCCTTTTTCGTCTAACAATGGTTTGGGTGTGGAAGAATTTGGTATTCCTATTGCCAAACTTAACCCATTGCTCTCTAGATTTCTGGAACCACAAAAGCTCTTCCTACTTCATAATGAAGTTGTACTCACGCCTCAATTGAAACTCCAATCTAGAAAGGTCATGATCCTCAATCTCTTCTAGTCTCCTTTGGACACCTCTGATTCTCGCCTCCACTCTTCTCTTTCTTATGAAGATGTTCCCAAACACAAACTTGTTGAAAGTGATAGCATCCTCTCTAACTCTCGCCAGCCCCTCCACAACACCGCTAACACCCTGATGCCAAGCCTCTTGAACTACGAAGAAAAAATCTTGATGAGTAGTCCAGGCAACCTAGAACCTGAATGGTCTATTATGGAAAGCCTCAACCTGACCACGACATCTAACCAACAAAGGACAATGATCAAAGTGCAGTTTGGTAAGTTTCTCAACATACCTCTCTAGAAAGGCAGTACGCCAAGAAATATCAGATAAACCTCTATCTAGCCTTTTAGAAATACCGCGACCACTTTGCTCCCTTCTGAACCAAGTGAACTTGTTGTCAATTGCACCAATATCCATGAGGCCACAAAAATCAAGAACCTGAGCGAACTTATCAGCCTGAAGGATGGTTAAAGACCCCTCCCCGAACCTCTGAAGGCAGCAGAATTTCATTAAAATCGCCAAGAAGGAACCAAGGTAACTTCACAGAGTTGCGAAGAGAAATCTTGTGCTCCCACAAAAAATCACGATCCCGGAGGGAAAGACTCCCATAAACAGCAATGCAAATCCATTCACTAGAGCCACAGTGGAGCTTTAGAGAAATAGCTTGAGAACAAGTGTTTATAATTGTAGAGCCAAAGTTGCCACCCTTAACTGAAAAGATCCAAATACCCCTAGCATGACCAACAACTTCAACAATACCACTCTCCACATAACCCAAAGAATTCCAAAAAGCCTTGGCTTTAATGAATTGGCAATGAGTTTCCATCAAAATAACTATAGAAGGTTTATATCTCCGCACTAACTTCTTTGCATGACACCGACCATCCTTATTGATAGCTCCGCTAATATTCCAAGATAAAATAAAAAATTCCTGAAACTCAATCATCATCAAACCACAAAAGAAAAGACCAACCCAAAAAAGCAAGATTAGCATTCCATAGTGTTGTCACACACTTCATTTGAAATGCTAACATGTTTGTTTCTTTATTAATTTTCACCCTTAGTGTAAATTCAAAATTGTATTACGGTTTTTATGGTCTACTTGTCTGTCTTTGTTTGTGAAATGGACAACATAACTTCAAGTACTTGTTATTACTTGTGTGCTTTTTTCATGATATTGCACGAACAATAATTGGTATAAAATTTTACATTTCAACTTTCACTATACTTCTAATTGTTCATTGTTTGATTCAATTTGGAAAAGGAAGTGGTTCTCTGAAAAACATCTTCGCCTTGATTATTTTCATTAGGGATACATATTTCTTGATTCTGATGTTAGGTACTAATAATATTTGTGGTTCCTTTTGGAAATGTGAATATCATTATACAACTAGTCTTATGATTGAGTCATTTCATAAGAAAATTTATGTGTCTTTACATATATTAGTGTCTAACATTTATTGCTATAGTTAAAATTGCTTAATGTAAACTATTATTATCACAACATAGATAGAAGATGTTTTTTTTTTGGTCTGTGTCTACAATGATCCTAAATAGAGAATAAAGTATCTTCTGCCATAAGAAGATAAATTATCTTCTGTTGCCAATAAAAGTACGACACATGTCTTTTTTAATTATTTTTTTATAAAAATATTTCTAAAATTAAACAAAATAGTACACATGTCATACATTTACTGACAGATAAGATAACTTCTCTTCTGGTAAGAAGATATATTTTATTCTCTTGTAAATATCACTGAAACAGGGAGTATTAATTATTTATAGGGAAGCCCAATCCCGATAAAGCTTAACCAGCCCGAAATTATTTCTCCTCAAAAAATAAATTTTGTTTTGGTCTTTTGATGTGTCTAGGATAACATTTTTATACTTACAACTAAATAAAGAATTTTTTCTCCAGTATTGGAAATGGTGCATTGGGATGCCTACTTGCTTAATGTTTTAGGATAGCATTTGAAGTCAAGTTTGAGTGTAGCATATGAATTCACAAATTTTGTATACCACTTGTTCTAACATATTTGCCTTCGATGAAAGGTAAGGATCCTTGAGAAGAAAATGGATTAGTGTACCAAAGAACTTGTAATTCCACCTTATCATTTATTATTGATTTTATTTCCGGTTATTAAAATAAAAACGCAAGATATATTAAAAATTGGGTGAAAGTTGTTAAAATATATGATTTGATTTGATTCAAGTTTTACTTTATTTGATTTGATTATTATATTATTAACTTTAGATTTGATATGTGTTTAAACTCATTACCCTATTTTAACGTAAATATATTTTAAATCTTTTTATATAATTTTCGGAACTACAACTGTGAGATCATTACTAAAAGCACACATAGATACACTTCTATAAATTCTTAGTGCCACAACAATACACTTTGAAGTTTCACAAAGAAATTGCTTATGTGTCTAAACGTGATCAAGAACACCAAACATCTACTGACATGGCTTTCAATATCAATACATGTTCCCATTTACCATTGGGTATGTGTCCTTGTGTTGTCACAACCAAGAATGATTATTCTTCTTCTTCCTCCTCAAACGATAATGTTTGTGTCCATTTATCAATGGGTGTATGTCCTTGTTCATATGCCTATGGTTCTTCATCAAATGGTATGTCTACTTGTGACACAACTCGGTCACACACACCATGTTCTTCCTCCACCAAGAAGAGAAAATATAGCCAAAAAGATGATTCTATTGGAGCAAGAAAAAGAGCATGCATTGACGTGGAGACAATGAGGTGGGGCTATTCACTAGATTTGATGCTTTACGATGATCCTTGGAAGATCAAGAAAGTGCTCCAAAAGAGTGATCTTGGAAACATGAGCAGACTCTTGCTCCCAAAAGATTTGGCAGAGAATTTAGTGTTACCTGTGTTGAATGTTGATGCAAGAAGAGATGCTGAGAGTGAGAGAGGAACTCGAGTTTGGATTTGGGACGTGGATACCAACTCCATGCACTCTTTGCTTTTCAAGAGATGGGGTTCTTCAAAAAGCTATGTTTTTATTGACAAATGGGTCCAAGATTTTGTGAAAAGAAGAAATTTGAAGGAAGGGGATGAGGTTCGCTTTCATTGGAATCCATACAATCACCACTTTGCTTTCACTGTTCTTCAAGTCTTCAAGGAAAACTGCTGCTAGGATTGAGAATTCATTATGGAATATATATAATTGTCTCTTTCTAAATGTTATTAGATATAAGGGGTTTACATTTGTTATTGTATTTTGTGTGACTTTTATAATTCCCCTCTTAGGCAGTGTATATTTTAGTTTTCTTTGAATGGATTTCATTATTTGTTGGGCAATTTACATAAACCTAATTGCTGAGCAATCATTTTTATTACTTTAAAAAAGGAAACTTAAAATTCAATTTTTTATAGGCATTAATATTAAATATAGAAGGCCGAAACCACATTATGTACTCAACAGACATAATTTGCATAAAAGTTCAGGGATGCATTGCATAAAAATTATACAATTAATTTTTCTATGTTACACTTTTACTTTTTCCTGAGAAACCTAGCTAAACAGTAATATTATTATTAAAGTTGCTCTTGCTTTTAAACATAGCATGAATGAAGGAATGTAGCATATCTATAGACAAAACTGCTACAGTATAAATGTTTCTTTGGTCTGCAAATCTGCAATCCTATGTTGAGTAACTCTTCTATTATTACCATTGAGTTAGTGCCTTAGTGGTTTATTCACAGAGATAAAGGAAGTTTATTCAGAACCTCAAGGTTACTAGAAAGTATTAAAGATTTCTTCTTCCAGTGTTAGTTCACCAAAGATGATAATGGTTTCATACCTACCTGTGGAGTTTTGTGTTTATGTATGTTTGTGAAAGTACTTGGTTTTCAGTTCCAGAAGCTTGCAGGTCTTGGTTGGAAATCATTTTGAGGTATCTAATTCAAGTTAGCTTCATATTTTGGGTTTATTTCGACATTTTCCTTCTCATCACTGAATTTGAGAAGGGAATGAATTAGTTCTACAGTTATGATATTTAAAGCCTACTTAATGTTTGTAAAAATGTCTCCACCATAATTTGGGGATAGGTTTCCTTTTGGAGAGATAGATTGACACTCGCAGATTCGGCCTATTATTTCTGTTCAATCATATCGCAAGATAAATAGCCTTCTTTTGCTTTTAGTTCATTTGTACTTGTATAGCTCATACCACTAGTACAAAAAAGCCCTTCTACATTGGTTAAAATCCACATCCAACATCGGACGTTATAAACTTGGAAGTTTCGGCGTCAGTTATGACCCTATGTAACTGATGTATTTTGTCCATTCTCAAACTGATGTCTTTTTTTTCATTTTTGACATCGGTTTAAAGCAGTCCCATATAATCATATCAGCAAACCTTAACTCGGATTGAATATATGTGCTAACAAATATACAATTGAAAATGAAGGAAAGCTTGCAGAAAATGGTCAACTTGTATTATGATAAATATGCTTAATGAATCTAGACTTGTGTTCTAACACTTAAACCGAACATGAAGCTATGCTCATAGGCAGGTAAAGATGAAGGTTACTGATACATACCGGTATATCAAGTTGGACCCTGATGAAATCTTCAAGTAACCTTATACTTGCAGGATCAGTCACAAGAAGCTGATGGAAAACCACATGGCCAGGAAGGCCAAGCTGTTTCAGTTTCTCCATAGCTTCAAAGATCCTTCATTTCATCTCTTGGTGTTACCACCACAGAAGGCAATTGCTTGCATATTGAAAATCCGATACCCTTATTTGCTCCTATCACAACATTCAACATTATTACACTAATAAAAGCATCAAATAAGAAGCACCAAGTATAAGAGTTCTAGATTAACTCAGAAGCTTACACACTCAGAAGATTAGTTAGGGTTCCTATGCTTTGGGGATAGAGTACCGAACAAATTATGACTGACAATGCCCCTACATCAAACAAGACGAATTTCACCACATCATTAAAACATTGAAGATTTAGAGGAATTGTATACTTTCCCTGCATGCAACATTGAAGAAATTGCAGAGAGACGCACAAGAGTGATTGAGATCAACAATTAAACATTGATATTGAATATTTATGTAGATATAGAGAACGTACATCTTGGAACTGAGAGATTTAGAGGGAACTCGGCTTCGAACTGAGACACCAGATTGATTAAGAGCGAAGTGAGAACGAACGATTGAGATGCAATTATCAATCGGTAGCAGAATCAGTTATCGAAATCGGTAGCAGAATCGATTATCGAAATCGGTAGCAGCTCCGAATGATTGAAAGTTAGGGCTTCATAATGAGTACTGGAAGAAAGGAAGCGAGTGAACGAGTGAGATGGTTGAGAACGAAGACAAGTGACCGAGTGAACTCGAGGGAAGCCTTGAAGATGAAGTGGATGCTCAGGTCGATCGCAACAGAGAAGAGGGAGGAAATAATAGGAACCGTGTGAATAAGAAAAGTGAAGTCACAATAATATTTATGATAATTTGCAAATAGAAAAAAGAAAGAATGTATTGCATTCATATTAGCATTATATAGACCGGTGTGTTGAGAGATATGGGAGTGTGTATCAACCCGTTTTTTCACATATAGATGTAATGTAAAGACATAAACTAATTAACCTCTTGAATCATTTTTCATTCTTCAACTTAGGTAAATACAAAAATCGTATTGTGCATGAAAAATCATAAATATATTTTGGGATATGAATTAATCAAGTTTTTAGAATGTGTAATAAACTTTAACTCAATTACATAAAAAAGAATGAATGAATATATCAATAAGATGACTACTTATACCTTTCACTCCAGCATGCAAAACTTCATCAACCTCTTCAAGAAAATGTTTTAAACCTCAAACATTTGACCACTGTTTTCTTAGACTAGATATTTCAAATTAAGAAAAAGTATGCATTGACATGTAAGTTTATTCCTAACATTTCATGTTAAACATATTCCTTTATCAAATGTTTTTACAATAACTCGCTTTCATAAAAGAATATGATCCTCCAATGTTAAATTTTAATGTCAATACTTTTACATCTTATTGAGGAAGTAGTATTCTAGCAACTTCACTTCTTGGTTCAATAGCACATCTTCACAATTAACCAATATAATAACATAATTTCATTAATGTAAACTACAAATAAAATAGAAAAATAGGAAGAGAATGGTGAATATTTATTTATTGTATTCATTCATAGAATAAATTATATTATCATGAAGTGTAATCATTATTAATTCCCACTAATGCATTATTATAGAAGAGAAGAAAAAAAGGAAAGAAGGGAGAAATGCCTTTTGGAAGAGAAGGAAGATATAGAATAAAAATGGAAAGTGAAAATTGTGTATAGTGAAAAATGATAGTAATAGTGAGAAGATGTGGTATGTGTTTTATAGGTTGATATTGGAACAAAAAAGTACGTGAAGTCAAAAGAGGGTTAACGTTCTGGAATATGATTTTACGTGAAGTAATAGATTTTATTGCTTAAAAACTTCCAAAACTGTTCAATTTTTTAACTATTATGTGTGCAATATTTAAATTATTACATGTGTAATATTATGTGTTTAATATTTGCACGATTATGTATTTGAACTGATAGTTTTTTAAATAGTAACTAATGTGCCAATTTTTTAAAAAACATTAAAATGGGAGGTTTTAAATCGTTCTAAAACAACATCGTTAAAAAGTAATAAAAATGATAGTTTTTGAAAACTAAGTAATAATATGAATGAAGGGAACATTATGTGTATGATTTTTGGTAGAAAATAGAAGATAATGAGGATAAAATAGGGAACTACAAATTACACTATGGATGAGTAGTTATTTTATGTTTTTTTTTTTTGCAAAATAGGAGGTTTCAAACGATTCCAAAAAAGAAGATGGTTAAAAAGTAATAAAGATGATAGTTTTTGAAAATTAAGTAATAATGTGAATGAAGGGAACATTATATATATGATTTTTTGGTAAAAAGTAGAAGATAAAAAAGGTAAAATAAGGAATTACAAATTACATCATAGATCGGTAATTATTTTATATTTTTACTTTATTAAATAATATAGATATTAAACCCGGAAGGAAATGTAATTATCATTTGTATCAAATGTATTCACTAATACTTAGTGAAGTGGATGCATTTATTATCCATAATCCACACATCAATCCTTATTTGTCCATTGGATTTCTTAATGGTAATAGAAACATTTGTGTCACGTTATTTCTAAAATGTAATTTTTTATAGTTTTCAGCTAGAAATTTTAATTGGAAGAAATAGAAGAATGTTGTTTCATGATCGAATAAAAAAATTATTCCTTCCTATCTACCAAATTCCAAACAAACGCCTTTTTGAGTTCTCAAAATTTGCATGTACCAAGTCAGATTCTTCTCCATTACTGAATAGGATAGTAAGGTAAAAATATACATGAAAACCAAAAAACAAAGACATTTTTATCCCTTTGACTTACACTAAATTACATTTTTATCTTTTAATATACATTAAAAATTCTAACTGACCTCTCTAGTAATGGAGAGGAGTTTGGTTCGCATGTATCATATTACTCTATTTCTTTCTTTCTTTTTTTCCTCTATTTTCAAAACACATCATGAAATCTTGATTTCTTCTACTTATCTTTAGAGAGTATATCTGATATCTCACAAATTGTGTCACTAATTGTATCATTGGCTCATGATTGATTGAAAAAATATATTTAAGTTAAAAAAATAATAATTAACTATTTTTCTAGTCAATCATATTATATGGTACATATAGTAACACAACTTATATGACAACAGATATATACCCCTATAAGATCTGGTTGATGCTCCTAGATCAAAGTGGTCCATAAGGGGATGAACTATATATAAGTTCTGAATGCATTTGTTGCACACTTTCAACTAAATAATTAGTTTTATTGTGGAAATGACTATGATGAAAGGGTTTAAGTGGACCTTGATGGAACTAGATGATGGTGGTGGTATTATATTAGAGAGAATTATACACATATGTTGTTTCATAAGTTGTGTTATTACATGTATTACATGTTATGATTGGCTAGAAAAATAGTTAATTTTTTAACCAATTATGAACCAATAATACAATCAGTAACACAATTTATTAGAAAGCAAATGTGCTTCCATCCTATATTCACTTAGCAAAAATAAAACAATAACAACAATTTTGAAGTTGAATTGAGAATATCTGGCTTTGAAACTAGTGTAAACCCACACTAGATATATCAACTTATTAAACTACAATATGAAGCATCTGACAATTGATAACAATAAGTTGAGAAAAATATATATACCGATAGTGAAATATTTTTTACATTATCATTGTATTATCTACTATTTATTTTTAAACATTATTAACTATTAAATAAAAGTAATACAAATTAATAGTGAATGATGCATTGACTGTATGTAAGTCTTAACTAACAATGCATAGATATTGCATTAAAAACCTATCATAAACTCAAATGTTACATAGTAAGACAAGAATTACAAAAAAAAAAATGAATTCATCTTCTATAAGTCACGTCATTTTTTTATTTTGGAATTCCTAAGGCCACAATTGTCAAAAAATACATAAATGTAATAATTTTTTTTCCCTAAATATACATACAGAGATTCACATGAGCAATCGTTCATGAAAATAAAGAAAGTGTTTGTTGGTAATCTTTGTTGAAACCTTGTTATGCGCACAAGATATGCATACACATGCAGTGTATGTAACAGAACCAAAAAAGATAGAGAAATTATAGAGAAGAAAGAGTGATAGTGGATGAGTTTTAGTGAGAGTGAGAATGAATAAAAAGTGCAGTAGAGAATGAAATAATACTTCTGAATATTAGTGTAAAAATGTAGAGTATGAAAAGTGAGTATTTCAATTACAATGAGATTCCTATTCCCTTCTATATATAATTATGACTCAACTAACTCCTTTCTAAAAATAACATACCTAACTAAACTAGCAAAACAATCTGATTAATCGATTAACCATACTCGTTAATCGATTAACAAGTCTAGTAGGAAGAATTACAATTCATTCAACATCCTCCCTTAATTCAAACTGGCTAGACTATAACTCCAAACTTAGTCCTTAGTTCTTCAAACCTTACCTTCTTCAATGGTTTAGTAAGCACATCTGCCAATTGGTTTTCTGATTTGCAGAATTCCAAACTCATTTTGCCTTTGCTAACTTGGTCTCTTATGTAGTGGAACTTGTTTCTATATGTTTACTCCTACTATAAGACATTGGATTCAATACTAGATTGATTGCAGATTTGTTATCAATCATTAGCAATATCCCATTTTCTTGCTTTAGCCTCCGTTCTTCAAACAATGCCTCCACCCACACAGTTGGACAAGAACACATACAAGTTGTTATATGTTAGGTATCAATGGCAGAATACACCTAGAAGGGGGTTGAATAGGTGTGGCGGAGCTCAAGTTCCACTTTTTGGGTTTTTGCACACTTGCTGAAAAATGCTCAGTTAATCGATTAAGCATTGTTCATAATCGATTAAACCCATTAAAAATAGAATGCAAAAAATCTTGTTTAACAGCTCTCTTGCACGACACGTTACGAGAAATCAGGCAATGATATAACATATAATTTTACACAAAACTAAACTAATTATAGCACAGAACTAGTATACAATTTATCATGTTATATCATACAATATTACAACTTGAAATGTAAAAGAGAAAGGGATAGAAAAGATTGCGCAAAGATTTTATCCTTGTTCGTTTTGCGGTCCACTGAAAAACTACATCCAAGTCGTCCCTTCTAATCTTGAGAGATTTTCTTCTTCACTATAGAACATAATGTATAGTTACTTACACGCTTCCAATTACAAGACTCGAACGCTCCTTTCTTGGAACCCAAAGAACTTCGTCACCCTTGGTTTGACCTTTCCTAAAATCGCCTCCCAAGAAAATCTTTCTTACCGCGATTCGGCCCTAGCCAAGATATCGCTCTTTATCCCAATACCTCCAAATCTTTGTGAACAACACCTTACCTAACTGCAGCTAGGATTTTCCTAATCCTTGAATTACTATGCTTTGAGTTATGAATGAGTACTTAATACTCAGATTTTACAATAAAGATCAAAGACTAAAACCTAAGCAAGAACTCACAAGACTTCCTAGTCTAATATGAATTACATGCGGTTTATGAAATTATGCAATCATTAAAAACTATCTCTTTTCTTTCCAAGAAACACAAGAATGATGCAAGGAGGATTTTCAGAGAACATGCAATATGAATATGAAACTTAAAGCCTTAGCATGATCTAATCTTTCTCCAAATGCAACATGCAATATTTTCTCCTAGATATGACAGTGAGTAACTCGAAAATATGCAGAGAAGAATGATGTAAAAATATGGATTCTTATGCCACATATGCCGAGATTTCAGTTTAAATAGAAAGTTGTCTAAAGTCTCAGTTAATCGATTAAGTACCCATTTAATCGATTAACAGATTGTTGAAAATAACGGTTTTCAGTTTTCTGTTGAAACTGTGATTCTGTTAATCGATTAACACTATTCATAATCGATTAAGTTAATGGATTAACAGAATTCATAATTCATTAAACAATGTAAAATCAGCTTGTTAATACATGGTGAACTATCTATATGATATATGCTCATGCAATACATGATTTCTAAATATAATACCTTTAATGCACAAAATCAATGTATTCAAATGCATGAACCTAATTATCATATATTTCTAGATGATGTCTCATTTTAGTGGATTAATTACTTTATTAAGTCTTGTGAGACTCACACATAGGTTTACCTAACCTAGACTCAATATCTATGGCAAACATCTTAGACTTCTAAAAAGATAATAAAGAATTATAACCTAAGTCTAATAAGTCACCACTTGACTCCTCAGCATGTTGTATGTTGAATGATCTTCAAGCTTGCCTGCATGTTTGTCTTCATCAAAACATAGATCAATCTCCAATGATGCACTTCGCTTTCATTATATACTCAACTTCCCATGAAGATAAGGCCACTACATCTTGCTTCTTTGAACATTAACTAATAGGAGCATCACCTTAGCAAAATAGGTAGCATGTTGTGCTTTTTCCTATCCACTTTATCGCCACACTAATCTGCATTAGAGAAGCCAACTATGTTGTTGTTGCTATGGTTGTTTTGTATAGTAGGAAACATGATTCACAAGCCAATTGTAACTTTCAAGTATCCCAGCAACCTTTTCACTACATTGAAATGAATTTGTTGAGGTGCCTCCATGAATATACTCACTAAGCCAACTTCATATGCAATATCTGGTCTAGTGTTGCATATGTATCTTAGTGAACCAACCATTTACCTAAACAAGGTCTCGCCAACATCTTGATCTTCCACATATTGGTTTGCTAAATCTCCAACTTCTGCAGGAGTTGTAGTTGGGTTGAAATTCATCATCTGAAACCTCTTTAATACCATCACTGGTGTACTTGCTTTGATGCATGAATGTCCCAAGCTTAGTCTTCTTAAACTCAACGCCTAGGAAGTATGCCAATTCTCCAAGATCGCACATCTCAAACTCAGATTACATTTGTTGTAGATTGCATTTGTTGTTTGAAGGTTGAGATGTCCAAGGAATTTTCACTTGGTATTAATAAGTCATCCACATATAGGCACACAATTAGAAGATCTGATTCGTCATTGCCTTTTACATAGACTCCATGTTCTATGATGCACTTCATGAAACCAATTTGCAGCAGAAATGCATCAATTCTCTTGTTCCAAGTTCTTTGAGCCTGGTTGAGTCCATACAAGGCCTTATGCAGCTTGTACACCCATTCTTCTTTGCCATTTGCCTCAAATCCTGGTGGTTGTGTCACAAATACCTCCTTTTCTAGAGGTCCATTCAAGAAAGCAGACTTCACATCTATTTGATGGATTTCCCAACTATTGTAGCTTGCAATAGCAATCACTAGTCTAACTATTTCTAGCCTTGCTATTGGTACAAAAACCTCATCATAGTCAATGCCTTGCTTCTGCAAAAATCCCTTTGCAACAAGTCTCACTTTATGCTTATCTACTTCACCATTTGGATTTAGTTTGGTCGTGTACACCTATTTCACAAATATGGCTTTCTTTCCTCTTAGCAATTGAACTAGACTCCAAGTGTCATTCCTTTCAATTGATCTCAGCTCCTCTTCCATTGCCTCAACCCAATGTGATTGGTTTAGAGCCTCTTCTAATCTCACTGGTTCCATCCCAGCTAGTGCCATATGCACAAAATCACCTTATGTTGTTATGGTTGAATTAGGAAATACCTCATAGTCACTCAAACTTGAAGATGATTGTCTATGCCTATGAGATGTTGGAGGATTGCTAGTGGCCACAACAACAAGATTATTAGGTGGCATAGGCTCATCCATGACACTTTCTTCATTCTCCTCAAGTTGTAGTAGTGTATATTTGCCATTTCCTTCACTTTCAAGGTTCCAATTCTAGCACTGACTTTCATCAAACTTCAAATCTCTACTCATTATTACCTTGTTCTTCTTTGGATCATACACTCTATAAGCACCAGTAGAGTGATATCTCAAGAAGATCAATTTTTCTCTCTTACCATCTAGCTTCCTCATTCTTGCTTCAGGCACAGTTTGTAGCACATGCAACCAAATATTTTGAAGTGCCTCACACTTGGTATCAGGCCAGTCCAATATTCTTCAGGATTTTTGTCATCCAATCTTCTGGTAGGACATCTTTTTAGTATGTGCGCAACAGTGGAGATAACCTCACCCTAAAACATCTTAGGCAAACCCTTTTGTTTTTATCATGCATCTAACCATGTTGAGTATTATTTTATTTGTCGTTTCAGCTCTTCCATTGTGTTGTGATATGTAAGGTGCTATAATTTCATGGATAATTCCTTATTTCATACAGAATTCATGAAATTCAGATGTTACATACCATCCTCCTCCTCCATCTGATCTAAGTTGTTTCAGCTTGGTTTCAATTTGTTTCTCTGATTGGGCCTTGAACCTCTTGAAGATATCTAGCAATTCACATTTTTTCTTCATTATATAGATCCATATTTTTATAGTATGATCATCAATGAAAGTCACAAAGTACCAATTTCCTCCAATGAATTTTCTTCAAATCGACCACATACATGAGTGTATACTACCTCTAGCGCCTTCACTTGTTTTGTAGGAACATGTGAGATAAATTAGCTCCTTGTCTTTTTGCTTTATATGCACTCTTCACATAATTGTTATGGCAATCTAGTGTGTGGTATTCCAATCACCATGCCATATCTATGTAGCATATCTAAACTCCTAAAGTTTAGATGTTCATACATCTGATGCCATAGCCATGTGTCTCTTTCAATTGTTGACTGGAAGCAATTCTGCTCACCAACTTGTATGTCATTCTTGAAGGTTTTATTGGCTGAGAGTGGAGCCTTCAAGATGTTGTGCTTATTCTTGTCAAACATCTTCGACATATCATCCTTCATCTTCATGGTAGACCCCTTTTCCAGAAGCTGATCAAGACTAAGCAGATTGCTCTTCATCTTAGGTACATATAGGACAATAGAGATATATGCTTTCTTCTTTGAATCATTACCTTGCCAATTCCTTCAACTGAGACAACACTATGATCAACAAATTTGACCTTGTTCTTGGTTGTTTCATCAAGGGATGTAAACCAATCTTTCTTTCCTATCATGTGGTTAGAACATCCTGTATCCAAGTACCATAAATCCACATTCTCTTCACTATTTCTGACAGTTTCCATCATCAAGTAATGATCATCTTCATCAGATTCTCTACCTTGTGTCAATCTAACTTATTCCTCATTCTTTGCCATAAGCTTGTTAAGCTTGCACTCTACTGCATAGTGACCATAGTTTCTATAATTATAGAATTGCACTTTGTTCTTAACAAATTTCCTCCTATTTGATGTGTTCTTGTTTGAACCTCTTCTATGATCAATCTCATGAGCATTTGAATTGATTGATCTCTAAGATGATGAACCTTGTTCATACCTCAACCCTTGGCAGTTCTTCCACTTCTCATTCTGCCATTTGTCATTGCTTCTTTTGTTTTTATTCCACTGCCCAACAGAATTCTTGGCATATTGAACTAGCAATGCTTGATCATCACCTTTTTCTGCACATCTCTCTTTAAGCCTTTATTCATGAGCTTCAAGAGAGCTTTGTTGTTCTTCTATCTTGTAACGTTCAAGATATTTAGATTTCTCTATCGCCACTACAATATGATCATACTTAGGAGTTAAGGTCCAAAACATCTTCTCAATCATTGCTTGATCTTTTACCTTTTCTCCACATGATTTTATTTGATTTGTTAGAGAGTGAATCTTGGTAAAATATTCGGAGGTTGTTTCATTCTCCTCCATTTGAAGAAGTTTATATTTTCTTCTCATAATTTGTAGCTTTACCTTCTTGATCTTTGCAGCCCCTTCATATTTATTTTCCAAGATCTCCCAAGCTTCCTTTGTTGTCTTGGTACAGACTATTCTTTCGAAATTTGCCTCATTAACACGTTGATGGATTAAGAACAAAGCTTTACAATCTTTTTTCTCAGATTTTCTATAGATTGTTCTTTGAACCTCACTTGCATTTTCCTCAATCTCTTGATACCCATTCTGCACAATCTCATACACCTCTTGGAACCCAAATTTGTCTTTATTTGGATTCTCTATCTATCATAATTCTTAGTGTCAAGAATTGGTAGTGTCATTGCAAACTCATTACCATTATCCATCTTGACTCTACATTGTTGCAACCTTTTTTCTTCCTTTCTTCAACAACTTTTCCCTCTTCTACTCAGCCCATGATCCACAAATAATCTTGTTTGACATTGCTCTTGATATCACTGTTGAAACCTTGTTATGCACACAACACAACATAAGCATACACATGTAGTGTATGTATCAAAACTAGAAAAGATAGAGAGAATACAAAGAAGAAAGAGTGATGGTGAATGAGTTTTATTAAGAGTGAGAGTGAATAAAAAGTGCATCAGAGAATGAAATAATATTTCTGTATATTAGTGTAAAAATGCAGAGTATGAAAATTGAGTATTTCAATTACAATGTGATTCCCTTCTATATATAACTGTGACTCAACTAACTCCTTTCTAAAAATAGCATACCTAACTAACTAATAAAACGGTCTGATTAATTGATTAATCATACTCGTTAGTCGATTAACGAGTCTAACACGGAGAATTACAATTTATTCAACAATCTTACCTTTTAAAATTCATCAAAAACTTCATCTTTCAAAATCTCAGTATGAATTTTACCTACTCCATTTATAGAAAATCTGCCAACATGGCCAAGGTTAACCATGCGAACCATCATTGGAATATTCATATCAACTTTAAATTTGGGATTTAGTGTTGGAGAATGGATTTTGGGATTGAGGCTATCGGGTATGAAACTAATCACATCCAATGATTTAGTATAATGTTAGGAAAGATTTTATAACATAAGATTTAACTTATATAAGTGAATGTTGATAGAAGAAGATGGTGGTGATAGGGCCATGTTAGAGAGAATGAGAAGAGCTCATTATTCCCATGATGTGTTTCAAAAATAAAGAAGAGAATAAATGATCACCAATATAGTGCAAACATAAATTTTGAAAGGGTGAAATATGTGCTTTTTGGGGCTTGTGGATAGGAAGAAAGAAGAAGTTTTTATTTATTTTTTATTTCACTATGAAAGGATGTGGTTTCCCTAAATTGGATTTGAATTTCCAGCATAAAAATTATAAATAGATTCATGTGTGCACTCAATATGGCATGTAAGTGTTTATGCTATCGTTAACAGACAGATGAGGATCATATGTCTCAGTACCATGTGCCAAATCCTGTCCCCACCAATTATATTTAGCCATATAATTAAAATAACATATTATTTTATATTTTAACAATTCTAAAACTAATATTGTTAACATATTTCATCTTCCTCATTCACTGTTATTCATCTTCCTCATTCACTTTAATGCTATTGTGAAACAACATCTTCATCTTTAAATTACATGACCTCATAACATATATTGAAAGAAGTATCTTTCTAGAAAATCATATCCTCTCACACTAAGGCACAACGCACATCTTTGAAAAATCTTTTTCAAATCTACTACTACTAATGACTATGAATAGTTAAGTCCATAGTCCATACCGACATACACCATTGGTTTCACTACATAACTCAATTCCACATAGGGAAATGAAGTGAGTCCTTATACTAATATTATTCAAAAACGAATGATGAATATGAATGAGGATGCTAAGTATTTTTAGTATTAAAATAGTGATAATTTGACAAGTTAATTTTAAGTTATGTGACAATAGCCTCGTGATGTGGTGCCCTTTGTCATGGGGTCATGTAATTTGAAGAAGAAGATGTTGTTTCACAATAACATTGAATTAGGAAGATGAAAAGATGTTAACATTGTTAAAATATAAAATGATATATCATTTTAAATTATGTGGCTAAATATGATTGGTGGGAATAAAGTTTGGTATAGAGTGTTGGGATAGGTGATTCTGATCCTTAAAAAACCTAATGGACATGGAAATTAACACAAGTCATAGAGAAGAAAAATGAGAACTAAGTTGATAATTTATTTTATTAGGGAAAGATTTTGTCCACACCGAAATCATAATAGTTTTACTCAAATGATAAATATACCAAAAAAGAAATGACCCACTATTGAGAGAAGTGAAATACTCTAGCACCCTATTATACACTACTCTCACTCCAACCTATCCATCTCATGATGCATATCCAACTCTTGTGCATAACCTTCCTCCATCTGACCTTGCGATCTTGATAGAAAATTCATGATATTGGCAAGTCAAACATATAACATTTCCATGAATATATCATTGCAACCAATCACAACATCAATCCATAACTTATAAACACCAGAATTCAAAGCTTAATCATGCATATACATACATCACTTTCTTGACTAATGACCTAGAATGGCGATTTGTAACTTCCTTTACCTTTGACTTGACATATCTAGGCTTGAAATCCAACAAGAATGACAACAACAATAAGGTTATGCTCTTATCAATGAAAATGACCAAGGTTGTGAGTTATGTCTATAAGAAAAATGCATCTTACTACCTTCCTTCAAAAAATGGAAGTTCTTGTGTGATTAATAACCAATCATCATGGACCCATTTAATGTCTCATAAGGGTGTGACACCTCTTGTACTTAGAACTTTCTTATTCTAATACACACTCTCATTTTATCACCTTGATCATGAAAATGTTTCCTCAATCTATGGAGTAACATCCTTCTATATTTCCTAGATATATCATATGATATATGCTTGTTCTTTGATACCCTTAACATCATCATTTCTAAATTGATGTAATCATGCCCAATGTTGTCATCATGATTGCCCTCCAACAGTTGTAAGTATCAAGGTACCCATTTAACATTACATGAGTGACAAATATCATTAAAAATACAATTAGGATTCATCTTGTAGTTAGAGTAGAGTTCATTTTGTAAATAGAGTCACTAATTAATTTGTATTAATTTCAGATTTGTTGGTTCCACATAATTCAACACTAGGAACTAGCTCTTCCCATAAGGGTGCACTTTTCATTGGGTTATTAATGATCCTAAAAATATTAATTTATGGTTCCCTCTTGATCGTGATAGTAACAAATAAATCAAACCTATGTGATAAAATTCATTATCGAATAAACCATGTTGTGCAATGACTCATATCTCTAGATAACAGCAATACAAGTTATGGGCTTGGGTTGATGTAAAGGGGTTGGGGTAGAGGGCTATATATATTGATGTTATGTAAACCTAATGTAACAAGGAGAAGAATAGTAAAACACTAATCCTTATTCTCTAATAATATATAGTGGTAGCCGCTCAACGCTCCCGGGGACGTAGGCACAATTGGCCGAACCTCGTTACCAAATCTCTTGTGTTATTCTCTTGTCTCTATACTCTTTACTATTTGATTGTTCGCTTGTTCCCAACAATTGGTATCAGATGGCTCTTAACCCAGGTGCCAAATTCGAGGTGGGGAAGTTCGATGGAACTGGTAATTTCGGATTGTGGCAAAGGAGGGTTAAGGATGTGTTGGCTCAACAAGGTCTATCAAAGGCGCTGCATGAGAATAAACCAGAGGGTATGGATCAACTGGATTGGGAAGAGTTGAAGGAGAAGCCTGCGGAAACCATAAGGCTTTGTCTATCAGATGAGATGATGTATCATGTTATGGATCTGATCTTTGCCAAATTCCTATGAACACTTGGTGACAACATTGACGTACGGGAAAGACTCAATCAAACTGGATGAGATCACATCTGCACTTCTGTCCCACACTCAAAGAAGACAGAATGTAGGTGAAGGGTCTCAGGGTGATGGTCTGTATGTGAAAGGGAGCCAAGTGCGTGGGAGGAGACAAGGCAGAGGAGGTCATGCCAAAGGGAAAAGACCAACTTCCAGGGGCAGAACACCAGTAGAGTGCTACAAGTGCAAACAGACTGGGCATTATAAAAAGGATTGTCCCAATGAATGGAGTCCTAGCAAGCCGGTGGGGAAAGATGGGGTATCTACATCTGCAAATGTTGCACAGAAAGATGATTCTGGTTACAATAGTGAAGTTGATCTACTATCTGTATCATCAAATCACAATACAGATGAGTGGATACTTGACACTGGTTGTTCCCACCACATGACGCCTAACAGGGAATGGTTCACCACATACAGGGCAGGCAATTTTGGTTTCGTGTATCTCGGAAATAATAAAGCATGTGAAATTATTGGTATGGGAGAACTCAGAATTGTGATGGATGATGGTGTAGTGAAGACGTTATGTGAGGTTAGGCACATACCAGATTTGAAGAAGAATTTGGTTTCTTTGGGGACATTGCAGGCCAAAGGGTTTAGCTATAGAGCTGATGGGGACAGTGATATTCTTCGAGTATGCAAAGGTGCTCTGACTGTGATGAAGGGTAAAAGGACTGCAGGGAACACTTACAAGTTGTTAGGGAGAACAGTTGTAGGTGGAGTTGCTGGAGTGGCTGAAGAGATCTCAATAGATTCAGACCATGGTGCTACAAAATTATGGCACATGCGTTTGGGACACATGAGTGTGCGTGGTATGACAGAACTATGCAAAAGAGGACTGTTGAGGGGAGTCAGCAAATGCAAGCTAGATTTGTGCAAGTATTGTGTGCTTGGGAAACAAACACGAGTTAGTTTCAAGGCTGGCCAACACAGGACTCGAGGCATTCTAGATTATGTCCACACTGATGTATGGGGACCCACTCAGGAACCATCCCTAGGAGGTTCTAGGTATTTTGTTACTTTCGTTGATGACTTTTCTCGCAAGGTCTGGGTATATTTTCTGAAGCATAAGTCAGAAGTCTTTGCCAAGTTCAAGGTTTGGAAGGCAGAGGTAGAGAACCAGACTGGTAGGAAAATCAAATACATGAGGTCAGATAATGGCACAGAGTACAAAAACTCACAGTTTCAGAAATTCTGTGAGGAACATGGCATTCAGAGACACTTTTCAGTGAAGAAGACTCCTCAGCAGAATGGTGTTGCAGAGAGGATGAATAGAACTCTTACAGAGAGGGCCAGATGTATGAGACTGAATGCTGGACTTTCCAAAGGATTTTGGGCAGAGGCACTTAGTATGGCATGTTATGTCATCAATAGATCACGACATGCTTTATTGGATGGTAAAGTTGCAGAAGAAGTATGGACAGGTAACCCAATGAATTATAATATGTTACGTATATTTGGTTGTCCTGCTTATGTACATGTACCCAGTGATGAACGATCTAAACTTGATCCTAAGTCAAAGAGGTGTATCTTCATTGGATATACCAAAGGTGTGAAGGGGTTCAAGTTCTGGGATCCAGTTTCCAGAAAGGTGGTGTTGAGCAGAGATGCAGTGTTTGATGAAGATTTCATGATGAAACAGTCAGTTTTGACAGAGGTGCCCATGCCAAATGGAGAGACTTTGGGTTCAAATATGATTCCAGTGAGGAATGAAATGGTTCAGGTGAATAAAGGCAAGGAACCATGCACTAGTTCAAGTCAAGAACATGATGATTCTCAGGCAGAGAGTTCAGGTGTGCAGGAGTATCTACTTGCTAGAGACAGGGATAGACGTCCTATCAAACCTCCAGAGAGATATGGCTTTGAGGATATGGCTTCAGTTGCTCTCCATATCAGTTCAGGAGATCCATGTAGCTTTCAAGAGGCTATAAACTGCCAGGAGAAAGAACAATGGATGAGTGCCATGATGGAGGAAATGGAGTCTCTACAGAAGAACCAAACTTGGGAGCTTGTTCCATTGCCCCCAGACAAGCGTGCAGTTGGGTGCAAGTGGGTGTACAAGAGGAAGCCAGCAGTATCAGAAAAAGAAGGGGAAAAATTCAAGGCTCGTCTTGTAGCAAAAGGGTATTCACAGCAGAAGGGGATCGACTACAATGAGATTTTCTCCCCAGTGGTGAGACACACTTCTATCAGGGCAGTGCTTGCCTTGGTAGCCAGCTGGGATATGCACTTAGAACAGATGGATGTGAAGACTGCCTTTCTCCATGGTGAATTAGAGGAGAAAATTTACATGACACAACCAAAGGGGTTCAGTGCAGCTGGACAGAGTTACTTGGTTTGCAAGTTGAAGAAGTCTATATATGGGTTGAAGTAGTCTCCCAGACAATGGTACAAGCGGTTTGACACTTATATGTTGAAGCTTGGTTATAAGCGTTGTGAGTATGATTGCTGTGTTTATGTGAGAAGCC